>NC_071113.1:21804000-22163000 GCF_024256425.1 Clarias gariepinus | reverse complement strand
TGTTTCATCATGTGCAATCAGAACAATCCATATTAATTGCCATTTTAATTGGTTGACACCACATCCTGGGTGTACCCTACTTAGTGGCCTAAGTTACCTGGGATAGGCACCAGGCCCCTGCACCCCTACACGGGATAACCAGTTTAGCAGATGATGGATGAAATAGATGGATCTCAGGCATATCAGCATCCTTACTCTCATAAACTCTTCTTCTCTCTAATGGTATGTATATGGTTACACTGTAAACCCTAATGCTAATGGGCCAGGGGTAGCTCAGTGGTTAAGGCATTGGACTACGGTTCGGAAGATCCCAGGTTCAAACCCCACAACCACCAAGTTGCCACTGTTGGGCCCTTGAGCAAGGCCCTTAACCCTCAACTGCTCAGATGTATAATGAGATAAAAATGTAAGTCGCTCTGGATAAGAGCGTCTGCCAAATGCCTAAATGTAAATGTAAATGCTCAAAGTAATTAAACATATTGAGTACTGTTAACTTAAATAATTACAATTAGTTCAAATTAATTAACCTTTATGAGTATTTAGAACTTTTTGGTATTTATGAGTTTGTAGAAATGACACATTTCAAGTTAGCTGAACAAATTTTATTTTATGTATCTTTTAAGTACTTAAGTAACAGTAACTGTCACCTTAAAGTTCCACCAACTGAAAATCTTTCAGACTAGCGATTTTGTGTCTGACGTCATCAGGGCAATGGGGCACTGGTGGCTCAGTGGTAGGTGTTTCACCTGCCATGTGAAAGGCCCGGGTTCGATTCCCAACAACTGGTTGAAGTGCCTGTCCCAAGACCAGATAAAATGGAAGGGTTACGTCAGGAAGGGCATCTGGTGTAAAACCTGTGCCAAGCTTGTGTGCGGGACGGATTGTCTGCTGTAGCACCCATTGCCAGGAGCAGCTGAAAGACCAACAACAATTTATTTGATTTGCAACAACTAAAAAAAATACAACAAACTCAAAAACTCATAGTTCCATTTACTTAAAACTGAAAACATCATTACTTAAAAAAATTTATGTAACTGATTACCTCAGAGTTTTGCCAACTTATTCGGGTTTACAGTGTAGTCTTGATTCATTTAAATTGTTGTCATTTAAATCACTGCTTCAGTGCAAACTGTCTGATCATTACACCACTAATTCATATGTTGTACTACACTGTGAATTTATTCTGACATGCCTTTATGTACATTCACACATGTTCATTATATCTCCACTCCTGCATTATACCACCCAAGGATTTTGTCATTCCTTCTATCTGCAGCTAATCACATGCTTTTTTTTAATTTCCAGACATTTATTTATTTAAATATACAAATAATATAACATAAAGACTACAAGCAAATGCAAGTGGGTTATCACCTGACCATGATTGTAATTATTACTTTAAGCTGAAGTAAATTAGATGATTTGTTTTAACGGTCTTATGTAACTGTGAAAATATAAAAATCAAAAGAAGCTTTATTGCATTCATTTATTTGGTAATTTATGTGAGGATGCCCTGGCACAGGCTTCAATATCCACTCTGCCTGGATAAGTGGCATGGACAATGAATGAACATTTTAAGCATAGAGCTGAGCAATTAGGGGTCTTGCTTGCTTGTAATTTACAGACACTCCTTCAGTTGAGTGGAGTATATTAAAATTGGTATTGTGATAAGGTAAAGACCTCTGAGATTTTGCTTTGCACCAGACTTCTTCCTAAGGAAAGACGGGCAAGGGTAGGTTAGTGGTTTAGGCATTGGACTGTTGACCGCAAGGTCAAAGGTTTAAACCCATACCACCATTAATCTACAGCTGGTGGGTCCTTGAGCAAGATACTTAATCCTCAACTGCTCAGATTTATAATGAGGTAAAAGGTAAGTTGCTATGGCTTACGTTTTGGCATAAATGTACTGTATGTATTAAAAAGTCAGGTCCTGGAATTAAATATTCAAGTGGAGACCGTAGTGGGTGCATAAACTTTGTCAGGAGTGAAAGTGAAATACTTTAATTAAAGTTTTAAAGGTTTAGGACTTTTGTTTTTCACAGCATATAACCGTTATTCACAGCCTCTCATTCCCAATGGCCATGACTTAAATCTTGGGTTACAGTCAGTGTAAAGTTTCACATGTTCTCCCATGCGGCAATCTTGGTTCCTTCCTGGTTCTCTGGTTCCCCCCCACCTCCCAAAAAACATGCCAGGAGATGGATTGGCTATGCAAAATTGTACTTGGTGTTAACAAATATGTGTACGCATGATGCCCTGGCATCCTATTCATGTGGTATTCGCACCCCACACCCACAGTTCCTGATCCACCATGACCCTGACATGAATTTAAGCAGTAAATGCAGATGCATGACAAATAAACAGTGATTCATCTGACCATCCTGGAAGTACCATAACCTTGTGGTCAGAGCCAAGACTGGTAAGTATGAAATGGGTTTATTACACAGGAGGTAGGTGTATGGAATTGTAACATGCATAGTTTAATACATTTTTGATTTGGTAAAGCCTTTTTTCCGTGCTTACACCTGATGTGATAATTATTTCCCTTTTTTTAAAGTTAATAAATCATGCCAACTAAATTGTCTCACTAGATGGCAGCACACAAAGCTGATAAAAGCAGATATACAGTACTAAATACATACATGCTGCTGTCGTTATATGTGTGAGCTAAAGTTACTCATGAGCAGTTTAATCAAACAGAAATGCAGAAAGGATATGAATTAATTGAAAGTGTTTTATTAATATGTACACAATTAATTCAAATGTATTAAAGTGGGTTCTCTTGTGCACACAACCACTTACCACACCCATTTACAGTTTCATTTATAAAGAAAACCAGCTTACATATCAGTTTTAGGCATAATTATGACAAAACTATGATATATGGTCTGTGTTATTGACCAGAAGGTTATGACTGCTATATAACTTAGTTTGGCCCTTCTGTAAGGCACTGAACTGATGTGTACCGGGAATTGGACAGTACCTTAATGAAGTCCTGGATTAAAGTATGACTTAAGTCACAAAGTTCATGCCTTGAAAACACTCCATTTGAATCTTTAGACTTATCATATTTTATCATATCCAGCCATTATCTGTTTGCTTATCCTGTGTAGTGTTGCAGGCAGCCTGTAGCCTATCACAGGGAACAAGCAGGTTGACCCATCGCCTGGCAGAAGCAAACCCAAACTCACTCAAAATTATACAGTACGGGCAATTTGGAAATGTTAACCAGCTTACACCAAATTTCCTGAAAGAAACCCACCAAGCATGAGGAAGACATGTAAACCCCCCACACACACAAACACACACACACAGAGTAGAGGCGAGAATCAAACCCCTAACCCTGAAGGTGGTCCTGGGTGCAATTCCCACATCAGGTCTGTGTGCATGGAGTTTTCAGGTTCTCTTTGTGTTTGGTGGGTTTTCTTCAGGGTTCTTCAGTTTGCTCCCACAGAACAAAACCATGCAGATTGTTTCCAAATTGCCTGCAGTGTGTGAATGTGCGTGTGAATTTTGACCAGAGGGCCTATCAAATGGGAATAAATACCATAGTCACCAGATGAATGATTGGAACCCTTGAGCTGCAAGGTGAAAGTGCAAACTAAGCAGGTAAACCACTGCCCATATAATGTAATAGAATAGAATGGAATAGAATAGAATAGAATATGACCCCTCAGTGTAAGACTTCACAAGACCTCTGTAGGTGTGTTATCGTACCTGGAACCAGAACATTAACATCAGATCCTTTAAGTGCTAAAAGTTGCAAAGTGGGGCCTTCTTTGTATTTGACTCCAGATCTGTGTGGAACAGCAGCTGATGTCCTGGTGGAATCCAGAATTATCACTATAGATAATGGATGGATGGAAGAAATTATTGACGGTTCTTGGTTGCATGCCTTATATCACCCACAAACTTAGAATACAGTACCTATGAAATGGTATAATGTGCTCATTATTACAATGTAGTCATCTTGCCAAACTTGTATTAAACTGTCACAAACTCTTTGAAAACTTACACTATTTACCTATAAAATGTTGGTTTACCTCATGATTTGCTATGAATTCTAAAGAAATTATTTGATTTCTTACCTGCTTAAAGTAAACTGGATACCTCTGTTTTGAAGAAGTATGAGTACAGAAGCTGTGCACATCCATAATAAACATATTAATAAACATATGCATTTATTGCTGTGTAGCGTTTATTAGTGCATACTATTTAGTAGTTTAGTGCTCAGAGTTATTTTCAGACAGTGTACAGGATTTGCTCCACCCCTGTATGAGAGGTTTTTACATGCACTTAGGTAGTGACAGCTCAAAGCTGTCCACATCAACAATAAACAAGCAATTCTGTATATTTTGGGCTTTACAATCCATTATGAAGTGACACAAGCCGCCTACGAAGTCTATAATCCACCTACAAACTGCTACAATCTGCCGTCAAATAACTCATAAACTGCTAAAATATTTTCAGTTTATACACACATTTCAACATTTTCAACCCGTAACCATGAAGGTGGTCCTGGGTGAGATTCCCACATTAGGTCTGTGTGCATGGAGTTTTCATGTTCTTTTTGTGCTTAGTGGGTTTTCTTTGGGTTCTTCAGTTTCCTTCCACAGAACCAAAAACATGCAAGTTAGGCTAACTGCATTCCCAAATTGCCCGCAGTGTGTAAATGTGCATGTGAATGTTGACTAGAGGGCTTACCACAGTCGTACAAATGGGAATAAATACAATGATCACCAGATGTATAACTGGAACCCTGGAAGTGCAAGGTGACAGTGCAAACTAAGCAGGTAAACCACTGCCTACAGTATATAATATAATATAATATAATATAATATAATATAATATAATATAATATAATATAATATAATATAATATAATATTGTAAATATAATACAATTGTAAATATCAGGCATAAAATTAAGGCTTTGAAACCGGACAATATAATTGATGCAGATGTTAAACTAGCCATGTCAAATCGGAACCTAGAATACTTTACTCCCCTTGAAGAAAATGAATCAATTTCACTCATCTTCTGCAAATTCATTAACTTGTATATTAGATCCTACACCGACACATTTTCTTAAACAGATAGTACCAGTAATAACAGAACCCCTGTTGAGAATAATAAATTCTTCACTCAGCATTGGGTATGTTCCAAAACCTTTTAAATTAGCAGTTATTAAACCGATAATTAAGAAACCTGACCTCCACCCCTGTCAGCTGTCCAATTAGTAGTAAATGACCTCCTATTGGCCTCTGATCAGGGTTGTGTAACTATGCTTATATTACTCGACCTCAGTGCAGCTTTTGACACCATTGATCATAGTATTCTTTTTCACAGATTAGAAAATGTAGTAGGAATTATAGGTACAGCCCTCTCCTGGCTTAGATACTACTTGACCAATCGTTATCGGTATGTAGACTTAAATGGTGATTATTCTGCATGTTCTCTAGTGGAGTTTGGTGTTCCACAAAGTTCAGTTTTAGGCCCACTGCTTTTTTCACTTTACATGCTTCCTCTGGGCAACATAATCAAGAAGCATGGTATTAGTTTTCATTGTTATGCTGATGACACACAGTTATATGTCTCAGCAAAACCAGATGAGAAAAAACAGCTTGCTAAAGTTGAGCAATGTGTGCAGGACATAAGGGATTGGATGCTAATTAACTTCCTTCTGCTTTATCCTGATAATACAGAAGTTCTAGTCATAGGACCACATACAGCTAGAAGTAAGATTCTAGATCACTCTGTAACTTTAGATGGCCTTTCTGTTCCATCAAGTGCAACAATAAAAGACCTCGGTGTGATTATAGATTCCAGCCTATTATTTGAAGCTCATGTGGATAATATTACCAGGATAGCATTCTTTCACCTCAGAAATATTGCCAAGATAAGGAATATATTGTCGCTAAACGATGCAGAAAAACTAGTTCATGCTTTTATCACCTCTAGGTTGGACTATTGTAATGACCTACTGTCTGGTTGTTCAACTAGGTGCATAAACAAGCTTCAGCTAGTCCAGAATGCAGCAGCGAGAGTCCTCACTAGAACCAGAAGATACGAGCACATCACACATATCTTATCTTCACACCATTGGCTCCCTGTGAAATTTCGAATTAATTTTAAAATACTACTCTTGACATATAAAGCATTAAATGGTCTCGCGCCGCAGTATCTGAGTGAACTGCTAGTGTCTTACGATCCGCCACGCCTACTTTGATCAAAGGATGCAGGCTGCTTGTCAGTACTGTGTATTATGAAAACTACAGCTGGGGGCAGGGCTTTTTCTTACAAAACCTAAAGTTATGGAATAGCCTTCCAAATAGTGTTCGGGACTCAGACACTGTCTCAGTGTTTAAGTCCAGGCTAAAAACCTATTTATTTAATCAAGCATTTTTATAAATAGATTTGTCTTGGGTAAAGGAGCGGATCTGGGGAACTCATGGACATGGAATATTGGGTGAACTGGTATGTTTGGATGCTGTCTTCCCCACTCTCATGGATCACTTAGGTTTGTTGACGGTTAGGTGATTGTTTGCTTTACATCTCAGGGAGCCCTCATGTCTGTGTTTCCTTCTGGCTCTCCCTTTTAGTTATGCTGTTATAGTTTGTCCTGACAGAGTCTCTGCTTGCACTCTACACTAAATATACATTCACATTAATACATTATGTGACTGCGACCATACCTAACTGTTATCTCTCCTCTTCTGCTCTCCCCTCTCCTGTTCTCTCTCCCCCTCTCTCTCTTCCCTCTCTTTCTCTCTCTCTTTCGAGCTACACTTGTCGTTCCTAAGCTGCCAGTGATCCGGACTCCCTCTGCCCTTCGGATCTGTTTGATCCATCCTGGTGCTCCGTTTCTGGTTGGAGATCCCGTCACATGGATGTCCCGTGTGTCTCTTTGGGATAATCTGGTGTCTGGGGACGGTTTCACTCTTCCATGAAGACAGTTCTGCCCTCGACTGCTGTTGACAGCTGTCTCTCTGAGGACTTGACCTGGCTGTAGTTGCCTGATAGATCAGAACTGCAATTTCCTAAAGTCTACCTGAGTTTCCAATAACTACCTGGACTCCATATTAACATCAATTAACATCAACTGTTATAGCTGAACTGACTAACACACCTAACACACTGTATAAATGCAGATCATTTACTGCTTTCTGTTTCACCCAAATGAGGATGGGTTCCCTGTTGAGTCATGGTTGAGTTGCGCTCGGCTTGCTCACCAGAGACTATCTGACCATTTGATTTATGCACACTCACATCCCATACAAACTTAAATAATTCCTTTGATAATGTAAAGCTGCTTTGTGACAATGACAATTGTTAAAAGCGCTATACAAATAAAATAAAATTGAATTAAATTATATTAATATATAATATAATATAATATAATATAATATAATATAATATAATATAATATAATATAATATAATATAATATAATATGACCCCTCAGTGTATGACTTCAGAAGACCTCTGTAGGTGTGTTGTGGTACATTAGCAGCAGGACATTAGCAGCAGATCCTTTAAGTGCTAAAAGTTACAACATGGGGCCTCCTTGGATTTGAGTTATTTGTCCAGGTCTGTGTGGAACAGAAGCTGATGTGCTGGTGGAATTAGAGTAGGAATTAACAGAACAGTCCGCCTTGTCATACAGTACACATATTATGCATGACCAGGTTGACAGAAGGGGAATAATAGCATGCTTACATGACTGGTTGCTCTGATTGTTCTCCAGTGGTCATTCTGTTCACAATAGATCATGTATGCACACAGGTATTCGGGAAAAAAAAAAAAAAAAAAAACCCTCAAATGTGTGCAAAACACACATGCACTTTAGGTAGTGACAGCTCAAAGCTGTCCACATCAACACTAAACAAGCAATTCTGTATATTTTGGGCTTCACGATCCATTATGAAGTGACGCAAGCCACCTACAAAGTCTATAATCCACCTACAAACTGCTACAATCTGCCGTCAAATAACTCATGAACTGCTACAATATTTTAAGTCTATACACATATTTCAACTTTTTGGCAATTACGATTTCTCCCGCATTGTGGCACGCTGTACCAACTCTTATAACCTTTCTAACAAAGACCCTTAGGTTCGCAATCGGTCAGAAATAAATTAGGAAATTTAAGAAAGCCTCATAATGAGGATGATAAAAACGACATGGACAGAAACACAGATGCCTTCTAGCAAGATAAAATATTTTTAGGGGATTTTATCCCAGATCGGGGACTTATACACTCTGGGCCTGCGTTTCATGAAATAACAACAACACAAGCTGTAATGCAAATTGTATTACAGACTTTAATGTATAGACTTATACAGTATATAGCTTATCTTTACATAGAGTCTGGGGGCGGGGGGGGCGTAGACAAAGGGCACAAGGGGGTGGCATTGCTGGGAACACACACAACAGACAATTTGGGAATGCCCATTGACCTCAGTTGTATGTCATTGTACTGTGGGATGAAACCCACCAAGCATGGGGAGAACATGCAAACTACATCATGTACACAGACCCAAGGCAGGAATCGATCCTGGACTCTAGTGGTACGAGGCCACAATGCTAACCACTACACCACCCTGCCACCTTATTACAGAGATGCACATACAGTCAGTTTGATGAGTTTGGTAGTTTGGTGATTATCCTAGGCCTTCAACATTTGGATAAATCCTGATTCTGCTATGTACTCATGCCAAGTGTAGCTACACTACATTACAGCTTATAACGGCTATTATACAGTTCATAGGCATAGTTAAAAAAAAAAAAACGTTTCAAATAAAAAAATAATTAAAAAAAAAAAAAAAACCCTCTCCACGTTGACTTTCTTGGCCTAAAGTCTACCGCATCTGCTGCACTGCAAAGCAGACATGCTTTTCGCCTATGCACGTTCTGTAAATCCCGCCTTCATTTTTCTGATTGGCTGTTCGAGTATACTATATGCGCGCATGTCCGCGATCTAAACCAATCATAAGACGGGAAAAGTGTTTCGTCGGGATTAAGGAGGTGGGGCTTGTCAAAAAGCGTGTGGGAAATCCTCAATCGGAAGCTGTGGATCATGAGCGGCCTGTGATTGGAAAGTCGAGCTGTCAGTTATAGCCTCCCGTCTCTCGTCTCCTCTCCGCTCCTGCTGCCACCATATCGGCCGTCAGGGAGCGAGGACGGCAGCGGGAGGAAGAGATTTAGGACTAGTTATTCCCCCTTGAGTGTTAAAAATGTCGATGTCTGGATTGAGATCGACGCGTGTCGTTGTAACCCGCTCGTTTGTAAAATGTTGTTGCTGAGACCGGAGGTGTGTGTGTTTTATCGGCAGAGTTTTTCCGACACGGGGGAAATGTATCCGAGTTCTCTTGCTCGCATTTTTGTCGCAAACAAAGAAAACCCCTGGAGAAAAGCATAAACGAGTGCAATAGGACTGCAGGTGAGTTTGTCATCAGTTGTAATTTTGTTCTGCACTGATTTTTTTTCTCCCTCTTATCTATGGTGCATGTTGTTTCAGGGCCTGTTTAAATAGTTTTTAGTTGGTAGGCCCCTCCAGCCGGTTCAACTCGAGAGTGGGGTAAAAGCTCAGCCTGATACTCTCCTACTGTAAAATCTGTAACATTACAAAGCTAGCACTGATCGCAACATATAAGCACACACATCATCAACATTACACACGCTTAGTTTTACTATTTCCTTAGAACATCCCAATGATGGATCTCTACATTGTAGCATTAAAGTCTAGATTAAACCTAAATCTCATCATCAGTCCATCACAAGCAGTTGTGCTATTATTAAGTTGTGTGTGTGTGTGTGTGTGTGTGTGTGTTTAGACACATTCTGTGTATGCCCTGCTTGTGCAAGTTATAATCATGGCCAGTAAAACCCATTTCCCATTAAAGATCCCTATACAGACTGTAATGTGCAGAAATCATCCATGTTTATTCCCTCTGTTCGTCTCTTGTCCTCTGTGATCAGTCTTCATAGCGCACATCTGTATCAGGAAAAAAAAACCCTCAGTCTTCAGTCACATCTGGCATATTTATAAACTGAATCAAGACCCCACACCTGTGCTGTGATTTACAGTCATAAATAAATAGTGTATAAAATATGCATCAATGATGTCATTATAGTGAGTTATTACATGAAACCAAAGAAAGGGACAGGCTCTCAATATGTATGTAATGAAAAATGACGATTCCAGTCTTTTGAGCATTAAGCCAACCATGCTTCATATTTCTGTTGCTTAGTTTTTGTCATCATTTGTGATGATGTCGTGCTTACAGTTAAAGTCGACCTGGATCATGATTGTCATCATCCTCATCATTATCAACATGATGAATCGCAATGTGCATCAGGTCAAAAATATGTCAGATATATCAGAAATAGTTATAGATTCGCCAGAAAGAGTTTTTTTTTTTTTTTATTGTTTGTTTTTTACCCTCAAACCGAGCACGAGAACACGTTTTCGGTTCTTGCTGTATTCCAGAACTGCTTCTGAAACGAGTGACCTATTTAGCATTAAGCAGTCATGGAACATTTTATTTAGTTCTGTTTATGTTTCTCTGGTTTACATAAGTGGCCATGAAAAGCGTACACGTATGTTTATGCACTTGGACTAACCTAGGCTTGTTCGTTATAACAGAGTACGTTAATCAGGGTTGCGCACTGGACAGGAGCAGAATTTTTGTTTTTCACGTTGGAAATGTGATGCCGTTGGTGATGCTCCTTCCAACACACTTTACACTGCATGATTCTATAGTATACTGTTGAATAAGTTTTTTTTTTTTTTTTTTTTTTTACATATTCTTGCTATGCGATGCCACCCAGGTGAGGATGCAGCCCCTTTTAAGTCTTTTTTTTTTTATTGTCTTTGTTACGTCAGAGATTTATCCACAACGTTTTCACACACCTACTGTAGAATTGTCTATTGACATTTTAATTAAGTTTGCTGCTGTGTGCATGTAGAAAAATGCGTTGAAAGAGGACCAAAATTTTCCTTTAAATTGTCGACCCAAAAAAAACATTTAAACAAGCCAATTAGCTTTCACCACTCATGTGACCTCATACACGAAGATATCCTCCATCATAAAATAGCTAATTTACATAGATGCTAAAATTGTATTTGGGCGAGCAGTGTACTAAAGGGAGTTAAGGTGTGAGGGACAAGCATAATCTGAGGTGTATTTCAGCTGGACAATTAACTGCACTTTGGGAAGCTATGAGAACTGTTAACTTGTTAAAGATATACTAAAATATAGGACATTTGATTCTTCCAGTCCATGGTTATTTGGTCCTGTAGTATCATTTGGTATTGGAGCAATAGGATGGATTATAATACCAGGGGTCGGTGGTAGTGGTTAAGGCATTGGCCTAGTAACTAAAAGGTAAAAAAAAAAAAAAAAAGGTTCAAACCCCAGCTCCATCAAGTTGTCCCTATTGGGCCCTTGACTAAGGTCCTTAACCCTCACCTGCTCACATGTAATAAGATAAAATAATAAGGAATAAGGAAGGCTGTTAAATGCTTTAAATGTTAATGTGCCAGAATTGGTATAGCTGCAACCCAATTTAACCCAATTTGTTACATTTGATTAATTATTTTAAGGTAGCATTAGCCCCAGTCTCAATACTCAACATATCTCATTATCACTAACATCCTTATTTTTTAAATTTTCGTCATACATACATTGCAGCATAGAATTCTTTCTTTGCATGTCCCAGCTATGACTCCCAACCTGGAGTGGGTTAAGGCACCCCTGGAGCAGATGGGGTTAATCAGTCCAGCCACTCAGCCACCACTGTCTCTAAACAGCTGGTCACCTTAAAGCTGGGAATGCAATGTTTTTAATTTTCTCATATCTTTCTTCTTATCCTTTGTGTCTGGCATCAATATGTCATTTCACATATAGTACTGTGCACATGTCTTGAGCTAAATCAAATTTCTTCATAATAAATTGCATTCTGTAGATTAAACTAAAGAAACAGGAACAAATGTTTTACTGCAACAGGCTTCAAAGGGATTGCTGCTGAGGTTATTACGTAAAAAATACATTTTTCAATTGTGTCTTACATTTAAAAAAGAATTTCATAACAACCTCAGCAGCAATCTCGTTTCCCCTTTCATCTGTTCCAGCAATCAGCATCATGAGTAAACTTATCACTGGTGTAAGAGCCATTTTGGGACATGCTTTATATTCTTTACACGTGCTTTGTTTTAAGTTTATGTAATGTGATATATAAAGTCTTACAGTAGGCAATTTTTGTTTTTGACAAGGCATAGTTTTGTATGATGGGTGGCTTAAATCAAGGCTATGGATTTATTTGCAATGCGTTGCTCACTTAGTTAAGGAAAAGTCCGCAAAAAACCATTAGTTGTGGATCAAAACAAGCTTTTGACCGTGTAAACATGTAAATGAGTAAAACTGTTTATGTAAATATGTTGTGGGCATAGCTGTGTAATGGACACGGTGTAAGGATTATGGTTTTAATGGATATTTAGAAATTCAGAGCCGTATTATGTTGTAATAAAGTTTTCTTTTGAGTGGTAAGTGTATTTTTGGCTTTTCATGTCCAAGTTGAATGTACTTTAAAATAGAATTACAGACTGCTGCCGTTCAAAGCTGATTCAATGGGGAAATGGCCACTACAACTGGCCTGATAATCTGCATCTGTTTCACACAGGTTCCTTTCTTACTTTAGATATTTTTTATACTTGAATAATTAATATATCACTGTGTGGCTTAACATACAAAAAAAATACCTGAAACTGGTCAGGTACAAGGGACTGCACAGAAAATGAGAGCCTGGAGAATTTTCCTCAAGCCTACATTAAAACTAAAAGAAAGTCTGGCTCTTTGGAAGCAAAACATGAATAAATAAGGGGGCCCAAGATTTTGCACAGTACTGTATATACAAGAGTAAAGTATTAAAGTGCACCAGGATGCAGGAGCGATAATTACATGACGGAGTGTAAAGTTAAAATCAGTTTCCCCACCAATTGTAAAACTACAATTTGATAAGGACCTACAGAAATGTGGTCACAGGTTTAAGGAATAAATTTCCCTTATAAAAAGTTTCTTTCATTAAGCATTTTATCATAAAAAATATTTATTAGTTAAGACATACATTGAATAACTCAAACAGTATAAGAAAGTGGTTGGAACAATGTCCCAAATCACACAAGTTCACCTTATTGCATTCAGAATCCAAAAGTTTAAATCAATTTGGTCGAAGCTTCACAATGCCTTATTCTCTAGTCTAGGCATCTTCCCTGATTTACTTTGGCCAGGGTACATTTCTGTTCCACATCTGTGTTTCAAAGTGCTTCCAGATCCCAGATGTTCCACTAACAATCTCGCAGGACATTTGGATTTGTTTATGTATACAATATTACAAAACAGAATTTGAGGTGTGTTTCTTGGCCCTATTCGGTGTGGATTAGTTTATCAATAGGACGTCGGTAATACATTATTTTCGCATCACCTCAGTGATAAAAATCTCACACCCAAACAAAAATTGAATAACCCCAGGAGGAGTGAGTTTCTAATGGATTGGATTTAGTTTGAACCCAGATGTTTGGGTCATGGTCATATGATCGTGTTCTGTACACAGCCTGGCCTTCATGCGGTCGGAGAGACAGTGGAGTGGAGGAGAAACGCTGGCTGCTCTTTTACTTTTGGGTGAAACAAAGTTCTAGCAACAGTTTAAAAACACAATACAACAATAATCACATTGTATATGAGAAGTGTCTGTTTTGTTCAATGGGTTGGGGAAGGGTCACTGATATGCACACCATGAGACTAAATACAGCATAGCAGCAGTCAAACATCTTTTATTCCCTAATGCGAGAGGATGTCTGAATAGAAAATCATGGATGTGTGTATTCAGACAGGAGTAAAATTATCAGATAATCCTCGAGTTTGGTCTTTTAAAAGGAAACAAAAGACTAAGAAAAAGAGACCTGGCCGATCCGGACGGTAATAACAAGATGATCACAGAGGATCATCTGTAGCTTAGTCAGAAGTACTTAGTCATATGATTACGGCTCAGTATAATAGAGGAAGAAACATGGCGGACAAAGAGTTGAAAAAAATGACACGCAAGCAAACAGTAACACATTCTGCAAAAAGAATGAACTGAAACAAAGGAGAGTAGGGAAAATTCAACTTTAATTTGTAGGTCATATTTATTTCACAACTTTACAGTCCCAAAATAATTTATGTATAATGTATCTGCAAAAGTGAAAAAAAAGGGTAAAAGGCAAGCTAAATACTGTTTGTTATATTTATTCAAAATGCTTAAAATTTATTTCTCAATGTAATTAAACACACTAATGTTAGAGATAAAGATTGGGGGGGGGTTGGTTTAGTTAGGAATTCTTTTTTGTGGCAATTCATGTATTGCCATACTGATAGTATGCATTTAATGTGGTAAAATGTTGTCGTTCTTCTATAATTCTGCAGGTGGCACACTCTAAACTATTCACACCTTGGCAGGGAGCGCATAAAACATCAAAATGTGATCAATCACTATACAAGAGGCAATATGCCTCGCTTCTGTCCTTACACCATCACATTTGTATTCTTTGCAATTTAGATGACAGAACATGTGTTTTGTGGAACATAACATTTTTTTTTTTCAGAACTTGCTAAATAAAATACACCAGCGTATACAGTACTATACTCCCTACATACAGATATGCCGTTAGGCTATATCTCAATCAGAATTTTTTTTTCTTATTTATTTATTTATTTTTGATACACATAAACGCTTAAATTGTTTTTGTTTTTTTTGCTTATTTAAACTGTCGCTTGCTCCCTAGTCTACCTCTGATTGGCCCTACCTCTGACAGTGTGACACGGGACACAAAACCAGCCATTTAGAGCCTGGAGGAAGTTAATTACGGTTAACAGTTTCTGATATGTTATGCAGTAGTGCCAGTGCACACATCACACACACGCGCGGGCACACATTCAGGCAAGAACACGTCTGAAACTACTGATGGATTAAAACATAGTGTGTGTATATGTAATATATAGGTCAGGTCTTAAAAAATATTACTTGCAACGTTGCTGCACATGTGTTCTGCAGGAATACATTGTCACTGGACTTTTAGTCAATTCATGTCATCATGATAAATTTTTGTCTGATTTTTTTCGAGCAGCTAGATCTCTTACAGGTTGTGTAACTACTGACAGTATGTAATAAGTATTAAAATCCTTATGTTGTTGGTTTGAATGATTCATGGTCTTCATGTCTCATACAAAGCGATATTATAATTATTATTATTATTTATTTATTTTCCCTGACTATTTTTGTGCTCCATCCTCCATTTTGGTAGGTGGAGGTATTGCACCAGCCACACATAAACTCAAAAAAAGACTTGATAATATATTAATCAATTCTGTATCGAAAACTGATATAATAAGTCAGTACAATCAATTGAATTGAATCAACAAAAGAGCTATTAAATTGCATATTTGGTTAAATTGTGTGATCTTTAATCATATCATATTCACCATGTTTTGTTTTTTTTTCTTGATAAAATTCAATTCACATCATCCCATCCGTACTTAGCAGTGCTGCACTTATTCCCACTTATGACTAAGTAATAATATAACCAGCAAGTAGAAGTTGCCTCCTTTTTGCCTAAAAATAGTGACCCTCTGTTGACCTCTGAAAGTGTTTTTTCTTCTTCTTCTTTTTTTCTTCCCCCAATCATTAAAGGGTAAGGGTCAATACGAAGTTTGAGAACTACTTCCAAAGCTTGTGCTATGTGTAGCCAATAAGATTTGCCGATACAACACACTCGTTCAGTGTACAGGTGCTTCTTGTTGGCTCATATTTAGGCTGGTAAGTTTTTGGACGTTTCTGGAAGGCGTTCTGTTTTGATGGGTTGAGGAAGGTTTCCTTCAGTTTGGCCGTATAAAAGGTATGCAGCCCTCTTCATAACTACTTTCTATGAGTGACCTTGAATTCATTACCAATACATACTTTACACACTGCACAAAGTGTTACAACTAGCATACGTTTTACACACTTGTTTGTCCACAAAAAGGTAATCTCCCTGCATACAACCGAATACAACTAAGTCAGTAGAACTGGTTGGATGGGACTGTCAAAGTGAGTAAGCTGGACTTACAGCAGAAACCCAGACAGCTGGACAATGAATAAGCAGCAGGTTTGTGTTTGTCCTGCTTGCTAATGAGTCTACAAATTTTTAAGATATTTTTATCCATAGCAATTTACAAAAACTGAAACAGAAAAGCTTAATGCTTCTGCAAGTATTCATAACCTGGGGGAATAAAAGCTGTATACTCGCCAGGCCATACCCGATACGATATTATTACTATACTTGAGTACATGGTAGGAACTGGTGCCGGTTTGATCTGCATTGCGATTCTTTATCAAAGTTGTACAAATATTCCAAATTTAGTGTTAGATTTTTTTTTGTTTGTTTACAATTTCAAACAAACTTGGTAAACAATATGCCAAGCAATGTGTGAATAGTTTAGAGTGCAGCATCTGTATGATTATAGAGGAACATTAACACTTTGCTGCTTCACACTTTGCTCCCTATTTTATTTATATTTCTCCTGTATACTGCTCTTAAGCCCGATTCAGACAGGACTAGTTTTACTACCTCTAATAGTATCTCACGATCCAGTTCAGCCTAGAGCTTCACATTTAGATTTTCAGTGCTTTACAGGTATAGGACAGGAAGAGCTGTATAAACTATGATATATGTATAACCCCCGCCCCCCGTTAAATCAACAACGTGCCTGTTAGACCCAATCCCAACCAGATTTTTAAAAGAAGTCATGCTCACAGTGGAGAGCCACTTCTAAACATTAATTCTTCATTATATCTAGGTCACGTCCCTAAACCTTTTGAGTTGGCAGTTATTAAGCCACTTCTTATAAAAAATCTAATTTGGACGCGAATGTAATAACAAATTACAGACTGATTTCAAACCTTCCGTTTAAATATAAAAAATATTAGAAAAAATTGTATCAGCTCAAATATGCACATTCTTGCAGGAAATCAACATCCTCGAAGAATCTCAGTTAGGTTTCAGGCCCCATCATAGTACAGAAACTGCACTAGTTAAGATTGCAAACGACTTATTAGCTTTAGGCTGCATCTCAATACTAGTCTTACTCGATCTTAGTGCTGCATTCGACACTGTAGATCACAATATTCTCATAGATCACCTATAAAATCATATAGGTATTCTGGGGCAGGCATTAAAATGGTTTAGATCATACCTGTCTGATTGATATAATTTTGTAGATCTAAATGGAGAACTGTCTGGTGTAATGCCAGTGAAATATGGGGTCCCGCAAGGGTCAGTTTTAGGACCTCTGCTGTTCTCAATATACATGCTTCCCGTTTGTAACATCATTGGATGACATGTGATTAGTTTCCATTGTTATGCTGATGATACCCAATTATATATCTCAATAAAACCAGACGAAATACAGTACCTAAGTTTTCTAGACTAACTGAGTGTGTCCAAGACATAAAAGATTAAATGACCAATAACTTTCTTTTACTAAATTCAGATAAGACGGAGACATTACCTATTGGCCCAAAAACCAGCACACAACAGCTTTCACAATTCATCCTGCGTTTAGAAGGATGTTACTGTTACAACCAGCTCGACAGTAAAAGACTTGGGCGTGATATTAGACAGTAACTTGTCCTTTGAAAATCACATTACAAATATCACAAAAACAGCCTTTTTCCGTCTTAGAAATATTGCCAGACTTGGAAGCATCTTATCTGTATCTGATGCAGAAAAGCTAGTTCATGCATTCATGACCTCCAGACTGGACTATTGTATTAATGCTAATGCATTACTAGGTGGTTGTCCTGCATCCTCAATAAACAAGCGTTAGTTAGTCCAAAATGCAGCCGCCAGGGTTCTCACTAGATCCAGAAAATATGATCATATAACCCCAATATTATCAACCCTGCACTGGCTACCTGTTCAGTTAGAATTAATTACAAAATAGTATTACTTACATTCAAGGCCTTAAATGGTTTAGCTCCCACATACCTAACCAGTCTTCTGATACACTACAATCCACCACGCTCCTTAAGATCACAAAACTCCGGACTTTTGGTAGTTTTCAAAATCTACAAAAGGGGGTAGGGCATTTTCATATTTCTCTTTCATATTTCAAAGCTTTGGAATAGCCTTCCAGACAGTGTTCGGGAAGCAGACACGGTTTCCCAGTTTAAAAGTAGACTCAAGACGCATCTCTTTAATCTGGCATACACGTAACTCATCCCATAACCTCATACTCCAGTACATCCTGAATGGCAACTACGCTAATTCTCTCCATCTGTTTTGTATTTTTCTACCCATCCCGAGGCATCAGGAGATTGTGCCAGCTTTTGTGATTTTAATCCCGTCCGGATCTGTATGGATGTAGATCCATTATACACGAGATGTTAGTCCTGTCCGAATGCGTTGTTTGAAAAACTAGTCCCGTCCGAATATGGCTTTAGTAGGGCAGGGCAATATAAAGATTCATTCATATTAAGTTATGGCGTCAAGGATTGGCTCTGAGCCCCTTTTTGTTTGCTTTGGTGATGGACAGGTTGACAGATGAGGCTAGACAGGAGTCTCCATGGACTATGATGTTTGCAGATGACACTGTGCATTGTAGTGAGAGCAGGGAACAGGTCGAGGAAAATTTGGAGAGGTGGAGGTATGCTCTGGAAAGCAGAGGAATGAAGGTTAGTCGCAGCAAGACGGAATACATGTGTGTGAATGAGAGGAACCCAAGAGGAACAGTGAGGCTTCAGGGAGCAGAGGTAAAGAAGGTGCAGGACTTTAAGTACTTAGGGTCAACGGTCCAGAGCAATGGTGCGTGTGGAAAGGAGGTGAAGGGGCGGGTACAGGTAGGTTGGAATGGGTGGAGAAAAGTGTCAGGTGTGTTGTGCGATAAAAGAGTATTAGCGAGAATGAAAAGAAAGGTGTACAGGACAGTGGTGAGACCAGTGATGCTCTACAGCTTGGAGACAGTGGCAGAGTTGGAGGTAGCAGAGCTGAAGATGTTGAGGTTCTCCTTGGGAGTGACAAGGATGGATAGGATCAAGAGTGAGTTCATTAAAGGGGCAACCAATGTTACAGGTTTTGGAGATAAAGTCTGAGAGGCCAGATTGAGGTGGTTTGGACATGTTCAGAGGAGAGATTGTGAATATATCGGTAGAAGGATGCTGAGGTTGAAACTGCCAGGCAGGAGGTCTAGAGGAAGACCAAAGAGGCGATTTATGGATGCAGTAAGGGCGGACATGAAGTTAGTTGGTGTGAAAGAAGAGGATGCAGAGGATAGGGTTAGATGGAGGCAGATGATTCGCTGTGGAGACCCCTGAAAGGGAACAGCCGAAAGACAAAGAAGAATTCATAGAGTTATAATGGCATCATTAAACTTTTTTTTTTTTACATATGTGTATGCTAGCATATGGAACAAAGTTGCTAACTTTGAATAAAAACATACAGTATTCTTATACCAAATTTCCCTCTATTTGTTAAAAATTTGTCACTTTTGAACATGAAATATTTGTAAACTAGAGTAAACTTGTAAACACTGGCCATAAGTCCATAGTACACGTATAGGCACATATATTTAAAAAAAAAAATCAATTATAATAATAAAATATTTTTTACAATTATGCAGTGTGTATGTATGTGTACTGTATATATGTGCAGGAATAGTTAAACTAATGTTTTTTTTTATTTAAATAAGGGATAATTAAAGGATATTTTTAAAAACATCATTTGTACTATGTTATAGATGGCCCAGTTTTTGCTCAACTCTGTGAAACCTTCTTCCTCAACAGAGTAAATGGGTAGCATGTCTTTCATAAAATGAAATGTTACCACAAACCAGAAGTCAACTCAGGATGCTCTTTTTAAATTTGTGTTCCTTCCCCATTTACAGTATGTAATGTCAGATCAACATGACTGCATACATCATCAGGAATAAACACACTTTAGCTTTGTTTCTTTTCTTTCTTTCCTTTTTTTTTTGGTCATACATTCAGGTCATATTGTTTTCTTTGCACCAGTTGTTCTACATTGGTGTAACTATAACAGTAGCGTTAGACTCAATACATGTGTTTAGTGTCTTTATGAATGTGAGATAGAAGGTTATATGGATGTCCTACGTCTTTGCTGTTCATAAAATATGAAATTTTCTGGAAGTGATGAACTTTTCTTTCGAGGGAACAAACCATTCAGCCTAATTCTGTCTCCATATTCTTTGTGTCCTTGTGCTCCATTGGAACGGATGAATATGGAGACAGAATGGGGCTGAATGGTTTGTTTCCTCGGGGTGTCGGAGGTGTGCAGTCTAGAGTTTGGCTGCAGTATCAGGTGTAGATAAGTGATGGTGGGGGTGAAGAGGACCTGCACTGCCAGGAAGCGACTGCTCTGATGTTCTTAGTATCAGAAACCCAAGCCTAGTGTTAATAGCCGAGTGTTTTGTGATCTGATGCCAAACGTTTGTGCGAAGGCTGTCCTGGTCTATCCAAACTATGGAGGTGGGAAAGGGGCTCTTGTTCTGAAGCAGCCAGACTTTCAACAATGTTGCTGCTGCAAGCTGATGTCAAAGTGCAACCCTTTTAATATCATATCCTGTTATATGATAGGAGAGGAAGCCAGAGGTGCTGTGCACCCAGTAAATTCGGAGCGCTTTATTTTCTCCAGAAAATGTGATCTGGTTGCCAGCTGTGTAGCAGTGATGAAACCTTTTTATATGTTAGTTATATTTTGAAAACCTGCAATCTCGCCATGTTATGTCAGAAACCTTAGGGTTCAATTCAGTTGTGAAGCTGGTTATTAAAGCTAAAGTATAAACGAGTTATGAAAGCTTTTTCATAAATTAAATATTTAAAATGTAAAGTTCTTAAAGTAAAAAATCCTGACACTTACAGAATTGCAGTATTAATCGAATCGGCACCTAGATATCATTGTAATATCGTATTGTCAAAAGCAAAAAGGGAATATAAAAGGTGCAAATGATTTCAAAACTGACAACCAACGACAAATTTGACAATGAAGCGAATTCCAGGTTAAAAAAAAAAATCTTTACAGTTATAAAAATAGAAAGGAGACACCCCTATAGGTATTGTTATATCCAGTAAAAAGTTGGTTATGGTTATAAGTTGGTTACCTACACAATTGGTGCTTCCCCTTAAAACCCCCCTTTCCCAAATAGAATAAAATCCTAAGCAAGGTAAATGAAAATAAGAGCCTGGTTAGATATTGAAGACAACCATGGTTTGTGCAGACCACAGTGTGGTGTTTTGTGCGGTGAGTCACTGGCCGCCCCTAGCATGTAACCAGCAATTAGAAATATCCCCCTGTATGGGAAGGCCACCATTTTCTTCAATTTTTGAGTTGTCTTGGTTAGTCTTCGCATCTGATGCAACTTCCACAGGACACAGTGTGTCTTTCATCTTTTGTACACATTTCTAGCCATAACCTTCATGATGTTGCA
The DNA here is from genome assembly GCF_024256425.1 of Clarias gariepinus. NCBI lineage: Eukaryota > Metazoa > Chordata > Actinopteri > Siluriformes > Clariidae > Clarias > Clarias gariepinus. Next base: position 22,141,485 of record NC_071113.1, on the reverse strand, counting down.
ATCTGATTGGTACTCTGCACTTCTGGTTTTGAGTGGGACAACATTTTGACCATTAATATTTATGGGGCCAACTTTAAATTACTTAAATGGTTAAGGCTCTGCTTTATTGAATAGAAGGTCAGTGGTTCAAGCCCCAGAACCACCAAGCTGCCACTATTGAGCCTTTGAGCAAAGCCCTTAACTGTCTTTACTTCAGATTGGTTGGGGCATGGCCTTATACCCCTATCTCCCTATGGGGTTTGACTCGCGGTGAGATGCGATGTTAGTGCGCACACACACACACACACACACACACACACACACACACACAGCAGGCAAAGAGCAGGCTAAGCTTTGAGCAGACAGAGAAAATGGATCTTTATCCTCTCTAATGAGACTTGCTTTTGCTTTACATGCGCGCTGTACACACGCATACAAACACAAAATAAAACCCGTTTTATGCACACACAGGTTGTCACAGTGTTGCAGTAAACGACACACGTGCACGGGTGTACTGTTTACTATGTTATACCAGTAAAAGACGCGCACTAAGACCCAGCAGGGGAGACGATTACCCACAATTCCGCAGCACAAGAAAGATAAACCGTTGGTTCAGTTGTGATCACGTGACGCCCGGCGTCAAAACAAGAAGCGCATGTGTGATACATAATACTCAGTACTCGTAAATCAAGACTTGTCCGTTTTCCAAGTCAAAATTAATTTAAAAAAAAATCTTTGCTTTTTTTGCGGAACACTCGCAAACCGCGTTACTCGCAATCCGTGGTTCCACTGTACTAGAGTTTGCCTGTTCTGGTGATTCTCATTATATTGTGTGTGAATGTGTGGATGCTCTCATTTTCACAAACATTTCTACCGAGTTTTTATGAAGCAACTTTTCCTTCAAACACATTACTTCTATGAAGTTGACAGCTCAGCAACATTCTTCCTGGTTTTATTAACATCCTTGACAGTTCTTAATCCAAATCTTTTTGCTTTTTGCAATTCTTTTTTTTTATGCTTTATAGAGGCCAAAAAATTTGACACTTCTGAAGCAGAGTAACATCTTTTCCACAATTACAGGATACGTCTTTAATTTAAGAAATGAGAAACCTGCTTACTGCATCAATAATAATAATGATAATGATGATGATAATGATAATGCATTTTATTTATAGGCACCTTTTCAGTTACCATACAGAATTCAGACATGCAATAATAACCATAAAGAGCAAATAACACTAAAGTCAATTAATAAGGGTTAAAAAAATGAAACATACAGATCTCTGCCGTAATTAAGGCCTCTTAAATATCTACCTGTTTAAATCTAAAAATAAAATTTTAGTACCAGGCAGTGTACATCTAGTTTGTCCTTGGGGTACTGTCCTGTCTCCTGCAGCACGAGGGTGCAACCAATCAAAACCACCTTGTTGCCACATACAGGGTAGGAAAACATCATGGCTGGAAACTTTAAGTAATATTAAACATGATTCATCACTGACTGCATCCCTAAGCAGAGAGTTGTCTTTTCTCATGGGATTCGTTTTAGGATCCACCTATCCTCTAAGTCTACCCGCTTTTTTAGTAGCGTGCACATGTGCTTCACTTGAAGAAATGATGTGCAAGAACATGAATGGAAAGAAAATTCCAGCCAAGCATTGACCTAAGCAAGCGCAATAGGACCAAGTGTGCATTATCCTCTATGCAGTAGGACTTGGTAATAAAAAAAAAATAATACTCATCACTACCAAGGAAAAAAAATCATGAAAACTGATTACATCACCTGCACTGTGAAACCCCATGTGTATGTCTTTGTAGAGGCCGGTGTTCATGGTAACCCATTCCGTATTGATCAAATGTTAACATTCATACTGTCTCCATTAATAAGTTAGTGTATTTTAAACTTTATTTCAATATTCATTATTGCTTTTAAGTGACCAATAATAAATGTTTGATGGATCATAGTAGAGAGTGCTGTTGTGTGGAATATCCATATTAAGATAAATAAGCTGTGCCGGTATCCAACACAACAGCAAGACCATGAGTGTGGTATTGCTTTAATACAGTAGCGCCACAAACACCATTTATTATCAACAGATTATGATGTGTGTCTTTATTTAACCGTTTTTTTGTGTGCCGCCAACACGCACCTGTCCGTAACTGACACAAAGAACTAACCGCGATTGGCAAAACTGCCGACCGAGGGCCAGTGTAATTAACAGGAGTGAAAGTAGTTTAAAATCTTACCTGTACTTTGTAGCCCAAGGTGAGGAGAATAAACTATGGAGGTGGTGGACAGTCCTGTAAATCTCCCAAGTTTCTCTCTATATTTCCAGTTTCCATTTACCTTCAGGAGTTAAATGCCAAATGGCGTTTAATGGAAATCTTGTGCACCTATATAGGGTCTATAATCCCTTGTTCCACACACTATTGCCCGATCAAGGGAACTCCTGAATGGGCAGTTGCTCTCTCTACAGTATTATCCTACTTTCACCCACGCTGGCGACTGTCGGTTAGTGCAATTAACCATTGTAGGACACCTGGGACGTGAGTGATGAATATAGTTATACATCTCAGCGCTGTTACCATACTTTATGATGATCATAATAAACAAATATAACATTTATGTATTACTGTATAAGTAATTTAAACATTTATGCTTGAGCTTATTACTCACTGATGTGCTTTAGTATTGTCCACTCATCGGCTATACCACTTTATCTTGTATTAATGTTCACGGGGGTCCTGGAGTATATCCCAGGAGACTTTGGGCACAAGACTTGGTACACCCTAGACTGGGTGCCAATCCATCGCAGGGCACACCCACATATATACACTAATTCATACACTTGGGGCAATTTGAGAACGCCAATTAGCCTAATCAGCAGTTCTTTGGACTGTGAGAGGAAGCCTGAGCATCCGGAGGAAACCCCACAAGTATAGGGAGAACATGCAAACTCCATGCACACAGACACGGAAATTGAGCCTGGCGGGGAATCGAACCCAGAACCTCGAGGTGCTACACTACTACATTTGGCCTTGGTATTGTCCAAGTACCAGTAATTTAAAAGTAAAAGTTTTGTTTCTATGGCAAAACCTTCTCTCTAACCCAGAGCCACTAGACGTGTGTAATAAACAAAAGGTTTTCAAAAAACTGTGGTCTTGGGTCATTGGAGGCTCGGTGACAGACTGCCATGGGGAAGGATTGGGGTGTGGTCATAAATCTAGTTGAGGCATGCCTAGAAAGCATTTAGATAATCCTGATTAGATACATCATATTCTATTACTAGGTTATGTTCTATTGTAGGCAAATGTTTCACATATAAGAAAATGAATTCTAGTGGCTAATACAGTATAAAACATTGTATGAAATATATATGAAACATTAAAGAGGCGCAATGGCAAAATGTGTCTGAATACAATGTTTGTGACTACACTATATATAGAGACACATTAGTTCGTTTCTGCTGCAGTACAGGAGATGTGATACTCATATGGAGGATCAAAAAGTCTTTCCACAGTAGGTGATGGTCTCTCTCTCTCTCTCTCTCTCTCTCTCTCTCTCTCTCTCTCTCTCTCTCTCTCATACACCATTATTTGCACACAACCTCATGGATGACACATTCAGCACTACACATATATATATATGTCATACACAGTATGACTGTGTATATTACTTATGCAGAGCGGCTTTTTGTCTCTTAGTGGATTTTTTTTTTTTATACACCTAAAAGGGTAGTGAACTAAATTGGTCTCAAAATCCTGCGAGCTAATTAGTCTCAGAACTTGCACAGATTCGTACCTACGAGCGGAGAGGCATCCTCATGAGGTATCTTCGTTGTTCCACGTGCAGGTGTCTTGAGATTAACACACGAGTGTAAAATGCACGCACGTTTTGAGATTAATGTAACGTCATCGAATTTTGTTTCCCCACTACGTCATACACACTAGCGCATGGCGCGACGTCACCACTGTCGGTGTCGTGCTTAAAGAGACAGATTCGACAGATTGATATTAGCCAAAGCTAGTATCCATTTTCATAATAAATGGATTGATTTGGTTTATCCATTGATTGACATTAAACCTGCACTGGGCCAAACATGTGGATCCTCTGTAGCAGCCTGTTAACAGGTTCAGCCAAAAGAACACCGCCACACGGTCTTAATTTTCTCACAGCAGAGGACGTTTGAGAGATTAGTCCACGGGATATCATGCCTAGAAAACATTTTGATGATCTTGATTAGATGTATCATTATCGACAGTAATGTAATACTTGTTTTAAGTCCAGAACCCTGACAGGTTTCAGGTGATTCTCATGCCTGTGTGAGATGTGTCGGATAGCAGAAACTTAGTCAGCTTGGCCACTAATGCTGTTTTAAACCTTCATTGATATTTAGCTAGAAATATGATCATGCATGCACCTCTTCCTTTAGGTTTAAGGATTTCTACTGCAAAATGTCTGTATCTTTTGGAAACTCTATGCCATCTTTATTTACTAGTAGGTTGCAAACTCGATTTGCCTTTTTCTCGTTTCACAGTGAAATTGCACCAAATCCTGCTTCCACTGCAGAACTGATAGTGTTACATAAACAAAGGCTTACTCATTTATTAATGCCCCGGCATGATGCATTTGAGTGCTGAATTTAATCGACATTAGAATATGTCCTTGATTTACAGAAAAGGTTTGAGTCTGGATGTATGATCTGCTCTTTTTGAAGAATGGTTAAAGATTTGAGATGGGAGGAAAACAAAACAAAATTAATTCAGTTACGTGTAGTGGTTATCGGGTATCGGTGCCCCATGGTGATTCCTATTTCTATAATAAATTTCCTTGTGACCTGCACCAGCTTCCTGTTTTATCAGGGTTTTTGACATTTGCTTTTCCTTTCTATCTATTCAAACTTTTCCTGTGAAAACTTCTGGTGTTTCCCAAAATCAGATTGAGCACCCACTGTAAGGATTATGGTGTACATACTGTATATAATCTTTTTTTTCTCTTTATTTGTTTAAAGCTCCGTTAGAGTGGGTAAATAAGTTTTGCCGGATGATTGCAAAATGCTGCTGAATAAACAGTTTTAAAAGGAGAAGCCAGATTTTGATGCAAAATAAATCAACTACAGCTACAAGCATCAACTGTTTCTACACACACATGACATATTGCACTGCATGTAGACTGTAATCACTGCTTGTTAAATGGGAAAAAATCCCTGAACAGTCTGGCCTTTGTGAATGTTAGAAACTTTCTTTTTTTTTTTAAGCCAGTGCAGTTACTAAATAATTCACAGAAGTTTTAAGTTTAAGGTTGGGTTGTACAATTGCTTACTGATGTGCCAGTGTTATGTTAATAAAAGCTACTATTAAATAACTGATTGTGTACACAACGGAGTTTGAGTTCGGGATGAGTGTATAATAAACGAAAGATGGAACAGTTCATCCTCTACTTATGAAAGGGTTCAGCAGGGTCAGTCCGTGTATTATTTGCACTTGGAAGTATCAAAGCTCAGCCTTCACCTTAAGATCACTCAGCAATGGCACAACCTTATTTCTGTTGTTGCTGATTCATATATCAAGTAACCTTACAGAGAGGACACGAAGTATGATGATGGTGCAAACAGAATGAAGAACGATTGACCTGATTGACCAGATATTTAGCATTGGAGTATCTGAAGCTTGCGAACCTTATGAAGAAATCATTCAAAAGTTTTCGTGTTCACCCAGGTGATTGAGATCAGAAATTGTGAAGATCTGTCATGCTGACGCATTATAATAAAACAGTCATGCCAGTGTCAAATTGCCTGGATTTAAATGTAAATTCATGTGTTCAGTTCATTAGTTCATTGCTTCTGTGTTGTACGCCTGGTCAGTGAGAGACAGGCTCAGACTGACATTGTAACTCAGCCTGTGGCATTAGGTCGACTGGGAGCGTGTCCATGGCTTCATTTTTAGCACTGGCCTTGGGTCCCTGCAACTCTGCCTGGCAACATTTTAATCACTCAGCTAATTAACAGTCTTGCCCTCACCCTGTCCCTAAAACTCACAAAGTGCTCAACAGTCTCTTCTTCTTCAGTTCTTTTTTTATGCAGTCAATTGCTTACGTTGATAACGTTACATGGTAAACATTATAAATACAATATAACCTTGTCATACAATATAAACCTTAGTGATTGCGCCCTTATAAATACTAAAACCGTGTTGTTCTTTTTTTCTTTCTCTGTCTTATCAGGCTCAGGTGCCCCCACCTCATGGAGAAGGTAGGCAAGGTGTGGAGCAACCTGAAGAGGGGATGTCAGTCACTGCTCCACCAAGATGGAAGTTCCCGTGTGGAAACGCAACCACAGACTCATGCATTTTGTCAGAGTATGGACCAGACCCTGGATGAGAGCACACCAGAGCTCGTCTGTCCTTCTAACAGTTTGTCGACAAACCCTGTAGTGTCAAGTAGGCTTAATGCCAGTGTGGTACATCGGGGACATAACTGCGTGGCTGATGTACCTCAGATACTAGAAATCACGGTTGAGCAGGACAATGAAGATACTCCTCTGGGTGCTCGCAGAGACTCTTATTCACGTCACGCACCTTGGAGTGGCAAAAAGAGGCACTCGTGCTCCACCAAGGCGCAGAGTTCCTTGGAGAGCACAGACCGACGGAGTGGCCGCTCCCGCCGGAGACACCTAGCAAATAGCAGCAAGGATGAACCAGACCCAGGAGTACCACGTTCGCTGCGGCAGCAGCTCCATGAAACAATGGGCCTGTGCCTCCCTCTGCGTCTGTCATCACGTGGCACCCACTCACGGGTGCCCAAGCGCAAAATCCAGATCACCGAGCTAATGCTGGATTCATGCCCCTTTCCTCCAGGCTCTGATCTCGCTCGTAAATGGCACCTCATCAAAGAGCATACAGCCCCAGTAACAGCTACTGCAGTGGATTGCTCTGTTGACACACCTAACGGTGCTCGTGCATCTCCGGAGGATGAGGAGGAACGTCTACGTGAACGACGTCGGCTCAGTATAGAAGAGGGAGTGGATCCACCACCTGATGCTCAGATACACACCATAGAGGCTATTACAGCTCCACTGACTACAGTCTACAAGCTGGGACCTAAACTAACTCCTGGGATGGGAGAAGCCCTGGGTGAGAGTCGGGGAGCCACAGCGGCCGAATGTGACTCTGAAGATGACGACGCCACCACTCTTTGTTTGCAGGCTCGGCGTCCCAAGCAGCGCCATAATTCAGCAGAGGGCCTCCTGGGTAGCAAGCAGCCAGGGCCCTGGAAAGTGCACACTCAGATTGACTACATCCACTGTCTAGTGCCAGACTTGAAGCATATCACAGCTCTACCCTGCTACTGGGGTGTAATGGACCGCTATGAGGCTGAGGCACTGCTTGATGGCCGGCCTGAAGGCACCTTCCTGCTGCGCGACTCTGCCCAGGAGGACTACCTGTTTTCTGTTAGTTTTCGCCGTTACGGTCGCTCATTGCATGCCCGTATCGAACAGTGGAACCACAACTTTAGCTTTGATGCCCACGACCCGTGTGTGTTCCATGCAGCCACTGTCACGGCATTGCTGGAGCACTACAAGGACCCCAGTGCCTGCATGTTCTTCGAGCCTCTGCTCACGTTGCCCCTTCACCGGACTTTTCCGTTCGGCCTGCAGGGCCTGGCTCGGGCTGTCATCTGCCGTGGGACCACCTATGACGGCATTGCAGCGCTACCTCTACCCCCAGCGCTGCAAGACTACCTCAGGGAGTATCATTACAAGCAGAGAGTGCGGGTGCGCTGGCTGGAGCGAGAGCTGCTCAAATCCAAGTGAATCACAGCACTAATCCTAATTAACTAAGTGGGGTTTCAGTGTGAGATGGGTTTACACTGTGTGCCGAGCAACAGGGGGATGAGGTGCTCAACTTGAAGAGCAGTCCATTCGGCACTTTGCAAGAAAAGTTCTGAGGCGTTTTTATTTTTTTAGAAGATGATTTTTGAGGTGAAGGGTAGTCAGTGAACCAGTCGGACATGAATCTGAAACCCAATATGTATAAGCTTCTGGGTTTTTATTGTTTGTTTCTTATTACTCACAACAAATGCATATACAGCTAAATTAGCCTCCAGTAGACACAGCAATCTGGACTGACACAGTTTGGGGGGGCTTTTTACCTTCTCATCCCACATCTCCCGGCCTCTTTTTACATTGCTTTGAAGAAGAGAAGCATACTTTTAACAAATGCACTCGTACACCTCCACCCTCTCCCTGCTTAGCTACAGGCTTTTACTCTTTTCAGTACTTTTATTCATTTTCATTTACTAACATATAATTGCGCAGCCCTTCACCTCCATAATTGAAAATGCATTGGAAATAATAACAGACAACTTTCAAGGTCATATCATTAACAATTTTGGCAAGATGGTGTGCCATGAGCGGGGCTGTGATCAAGTTATGTTTACCTATAAATCTTTGCATTCATGGTGCTCTGTTAGCGGTCCCAAGGTTACATTCTGTGCTCACCCTCTCGGTAAGAGTTGAGCAGGCATTGAAGGGACTTTGTATCTTTAGCAGTCACAGACAACAAGAGCTGGAAGTCTGTGAGAAATGGACTTGGTTTCGTACATCGTGTCCGGACTGCTGCTGTAGAAGGTTCGACAGAAGGTCTCCGTGACATTCTGCTTCTTTTCACTTCCAAGAAGTGATGTTGATGACGATGCATAATGTGGCTACAGTGTCAATTGTGTTATGTCATGCGGGTGTGCCTGGTTTTCTAAAGACATACAGTAAGTCTATGTGTGAAAGTTCCATTGCTATCAATATGTTTTGTAATCATTGATTCCTACCACTAATTGCACAGGAAGTGGTGATAATTGTACTTTTTTTTCTCTTTTTTTTTTTTTAATTCTGAAATGGTCTGTCAGTGCCGTGGGAGAAGGGGTGTGTTAAAGGGCACTTAAATGCAACTGTGCATATGTTAGGTGGAGCAGCAGAAGCTATATATATATATATATATATATATATATATATATACTATACTATACTATACTATACTATACTATACTATAAATAATCCTGCAATACTGGGACCATTGTTAAGCCTAAACACATTTATATACTGATAGACACAAATACACACAGACTCTATAAGCTTACCTTGTCTGATCCACATTGCACTAGAGGTCTACATTTTGACGATCTTCTTGATCCCATTGCATGGAAATATTTTAGAGTTTCAGATTTATACTATACGATAGGTCTCTTAGTCTCAGAGGTCCAGTTGAGCTCGTAAAACGCAAGTGCAAGTCAGTCAGGCGTATGTTGATGCTTTAATCTAATTGATTTAACTTTATGATTACTCAGGCAGACTGCCTACATAGATTCATAGCTGTTAATTGTTCGATTTAATACAGTTACTACATGTTCAGTATGAGTGATGTTTCTACCTAATGGTCGAAACGCAATTCTAGCATATCAATGCTTGTGCCCACAGCATGACGCATCAGCAAAGAGAATAATGGGGAGCGGCTTGACCCATTGTGAATCCTTTGTGGGAGTATATGTCTTTCTTTACGTTACCCTGTGTGCTGTGATGGATCGGGTAGGTCTAGCTATTGCCTGATTAAGTTCAGGTGCTATAATAGTGTTAAGTTGTCTCTACCTGCTCCTGATGCACAACACTGCCCCCTGTCACTTGTCATCAAGATGTCTTCCCATAATATTCCATACAGAGGACTATGTGTCAAGTCCCATGTGTCAGTGAGTTGGATGACCGGCATGTTTGTGGAGATTTCCTGACTCTTACTGCCTCAGCTGGAATGGTGGTAATGGGGGAGGCCAGAGGCTCACCTAAGAACAATGAGATCTTTTCAGAGGGCTGGCTGTCCCTCTCACTGCCAGCCTGTGAAGGTGTGTTATGCTTGGCTTGGCTCCAAGGGCACCGTCAGTAACTTGATATGTATGTACTGTACATTCATCAGGGCAGTAGTTGACGACGATGTTGGGTGAGGGGTTGAAGAGTGTGATGGGGTGTTGGTGACATGGTGTACCTCATTTCTCTCCCTCCCTTGTTTTATTAGAGAGATGTACAGGATTAAAAATTATATTAATACAGATTTTAAATATTTTTAATATTAGCAACTTTAACAAAACTACTCATGGTGAGGTGTTAAAAGGAAAAATTCCCTGTTTGAAATAGGGATTGTTCAGTTTACTTGTAAGGGGGGGAAAATAGAAATTGAAAACTAGTACTATGTGTGTGATATAAAGTATCTATTAGAGTGACCAAAGGTTTTGGTTTTGACTGTAGCAGATCCAAAAAAGATCCAGATCCATTGACTTAAGAAGTAATAAGCTTACTTACTCTTCCTCCCTGAGGAAGTACAGTTAATATTTACAGGTTAAACATTTTAAATATCCACAGGACCCTATTTTGAGACCCCAAAACGTACGCATAGGCTTTCTGTAGAAGACATGCAAAAGTGCCTTTCTTTTCTTCAAACTACCATGTTAGCTCTGGAATGATTGATTTTCAGATACGACGACCTAGTATCTGAAGTACTGACATATTGCACCTAAAGAGAACCTCACTGTCTAGGTACACAGTCAAAAAGTAAGTGAGTGAAAGTTTTAGAATTGAACAGTGAATGTGTTGGGTATGCATTTACATTAAAAGTGGATAAAGAGGCTATATGGATGTTGTAGGGGAAAAAACAACTTGCATCCCACCAGGTTCTGTGCTAGGCTCAACTTTTTTTTTCCTTAATGGTCATCTTGCACCTGCTCACTGTTAAATGGTACAGTGTTTAGTGTTTATATTTTCAGCCTGTCTGGTGTCTGACTCTTTGCCTTCCTGTGTAGAACAAGAGAAGCTGCACAGAGAGGTCTGCTTTCTCTCAGGCCACCATGACACTTAAAGTGTGATGAAAAAGACCCAGTGCTGATATTTAGAGGCCAGTTGTTTACTTATTTCTGACTTGTCTTTTAATAGAGGTAGTATCTTACAAATTAAAATAAGAGTTTAGTCTTACTGCCCCCAGCCTATGGGTAAAAGTGGACAGAATAAGAGAGAATTATTGCGACTTGATAACACCACAATTTTAACCTTATGGGGAGACATGGCAAGCCATTTCATGAATAATCTTGCACATTTCCGTATAGAAGAAGTTGTTTCCTGTTCAATGTTATCTGGCATGTTTCTGTACAAATAGTATAGGAAGGTTGAGTGTAGTAATGCTTAACGGGTGAATTAAATTAATGACTGGTCATCTAAATGACATATTTGAGTTATGTACATCGAAAGTCCTTTATTGCTAGGCAATGGATCTTGAACATCATGAATACAACTCGTCACTTTAATGCTGGATATGCACATTTAGTTATGGGGAAAAAGGGGTGAGCAACGAAGGTTGGGGTGTGGCCTGGGTGCCATGGTAACAGCACTTGACAATGATTGGAAGTAATACAGGTGACACTTTTTTTTTCTTGCCCAGTGTCAGCCACCACCTGTCAGTTTTGATTGCAAGAAAAGCCCCTTTAATCATTTGTTCATTGACCTTTTATGAACTTTTTAGAGTCACAGTTATATCACTCTCACCATCTTTGTCATGTTTTTTTTGTTTGTTTTATTTTGTTTTTTTACATTGCCCATAAATTGTACTGTGCATTACAATCACTCACCCTTTTCTTTGTCAATGTTTTCTTTCTGCTTTGATCACTTTGACTTTCTCTCTCTTTTCTTTTTTTGTTTCTGTCTATCTTATGTACAGTCAATGAACCCTGCTTCTTAGCTTTGTTACTAAGTTGCTCTGTTGTATTATTTTGTTTGACTTCGGTTACAGTATGCTGTTTGGGGGGGCAGAGGGGGCATCAAGTCTTCCTCTCCCACCAGTAGCTGTTATTCGTGGTGCTCTTGGCTTATGCTTCATTGTCTTAATATTAAAAAAAAATTAATAAAACGGTTATACATATGTCAACTGTTTCATTCCTATCTTATTTCGTACTTGATCTTTCAGTGGGTGCTTTATTGTTTTTATATTTATAATTTTTAGTACCCAAGCACTATGACATCAGCCCTATGATGTCCTACATATGCCCCATAGTGTATGAAGGCCCCCACACAAGATTTTGCTGCACAGCTCACACAAACTTGCACGTATGCACGCGAAACCCGGTTTACATTTAGAGCTCAATGAGCAGAATAACTTTCGCATTGCATGTCATGGGCTCAACTCAACAGGACGTCAGTTATTTTGTGTCGTTTGCAAAACGCACCCAAAGGAATTTGATCCACTCTTCCTAGGGAATTTATACGATCGCCACCACACCGGGCCTATGTGATCTAAAGACATCAAAGTTGCTGAAGGATGTTTGATATCTCAAACGGGTCAGCTGAGATGATGCCTTAAACTTATGCCGAAAAGTGGTTAATACCTTTTTGTGGGACATCACATTGAGTGACATTACATTGAGTGACATCATAGTGTGACACTTTTTTCCCCCCACCATCTAAACACAAAATGCGATGGTGCAGGGTGCTTGGGCCTGCACATCGTTGCTTGCAACTAGATTTATATTTGTTTTGAATTAAAAGAAAATGCTTGACTCCGCATGGCCTTTAATGATTAAATAAAACATCCAGCTTTTTTCCAAATAATCTCTGTCCAGTGTATATGTGTGATTACCACATGCAATAATTATAACCGATTTCTCTCTTTTGAGAATATAAATAAAAAATCCTATTTACTCTAAACCGCTTGTAGTGTATGTCTAAAGACATCCATTGAATTGTGCCAATAAACAACTAAAATGTGTGACTATATTAAACAGATGAAAACCACAAACATTACACTGTACCAGTTAAAACAGACAGAAGTGTCCAAATGCCATACTTCGTTAAGTTTTACACGAGGTCAAGGTATCACAACATCCGTACATCATCAGTCATCTCTGATAAATTTTTTAATTTATTTTTCTCATCTGTATTGACTGCAGTTTAATTCAGTTCAGTCTCTGGATCCAAGTGGTTGCTCAGGCATGAATGATGAAAAATCTAACTGATAAAATCACAAGTCACACTGTTCTTACAAAAGTTCATAATTATTGATTACACTCAACAACTGCTATTTGTAAATTAAATTTTTTTTTTTTTTTTTTTTTTTTAAGAGAAATGCCTGTGGTCATCACAACCTATAGACACAGATTAATTTGTTCACTGAAACAGCCATCCTTATGTGGCCCGATCTTGGCCTTTCCCTTCTAATGAGGAGGAAGAGGACAGTTGAGAGTCTAGACTGAAGCCGCCAGTAGCCAGGGCCTGGGGAGTAGGGGTTGGCCCGGGCCCAGGTTGGCTTCGGTCCCCCATTTTACTGTGTGCTTCTTTGAAGTCAGGTATAAATAGAAAGTAGGTTATGAGTTTCAAGTGATCTGCTGGAGGCCTCTGAATAATTGAAGCATTGACAGAGAATGATAAAATGGAGGTGCACAGGACAGGAGAGGGTCTATATTTGTAAGATTTCGTTTAGAATGTGTAGACTCTAAATTTGTAAGAGTAAATGTGATCCAGCACATAAAGATGTACCCTTGTTGTTGACTATTTTCAGGTGATGTAAATATTTTGCTAGAAACCATTCCAGAATACATATTGCCAAAATCAGTTTGCAATGTCTACATTTTTTTTTCCCTCAGTTAGTCGTACAACTTGCCGCATTTAAATTCTGTTAGGACACGCAGGACCACTCTCAGGGCCGCTCTGTCCTACTCCAACTGACCGTGTCCCGGCTGCAGCAGGCAGGAAGTGTGTATCTGGAGCAGCAGGGGCTCCGTACAGACGGGCTCAGGGTGGAGCACCCCTGAAGACACTGTTCCAGGCTATATATACCCAGGAATCTGTGCTGTGGAAATAACCTCACTGATTTCTCACTCTCACCCACTCTATTACTGTCTCTTTGTATATTTTACCTTTTTATACTCTCACTTGGAGAAAATCTGACCTTTAAATTCTAATGACTTTTGTGAATTCAGAATAAAATTGCAGACATATAATGGCACTACAATTAATACTGTAGATTTGCTGAGATGCTTCAACTAATGCTAAAAGGATTGATGTCTGGAAAAGCACAATTTACTCTTATGCCCTACTGGCCAGTTTAATTGTATTCAATATGGAGGATTAACCAGCAATATAATGTTCACTGTATTAATGCTAATAACTTCAAAGGCAATTTATCTTGTGCACAATTGCACAAACTTGTTCAATCCTGAATAAAAGGAATGAGGATTTTTTTTTATGATAAGCAAATGATTGGATATTTACCTAATGTGCGCCTTGAAATTTATCCACTGTGCTACTGCGTTTTACTTTTACATAGACATTCCATGGTTAGACCAATGTATGTTTAAAAAATAAGACAGCAGTTTTTTTTTTCTTAAAGCTAAATACCAAAAATATGTATTTATTGTATTTGAAAATTTATTGCAACTATATGCTTTTCTTTAGCCACGGTAAGTCTGGAACCATTAAGACTTCTTTGGTCTATAGGTATATAAACATTTCATACAGTATTTTGCTCTGTTATCTAAGGGAAATGGGCTTAACTTTTTTTGGCAACCAGAGACCCCTTTCTGTATACAATTTTTTTTCTTAATTCCACAGACCATAATCCACAGAATTGTAGATCATAACAAACAAATATCTACAGTCATATACATTTCAATTCAATTCAATTCAATTTTATTTGTATAGCGCTTTTAGCAATTTTCATTGCCGCAAAGCAGCTTTACACGGTCAAAAGAATTATTAAAGTTTGTATGAAATGTGAATTTGTATAAATCAAAATGGTCAGTTTGTCCCTGGTGAGCAAGCCGAGGGCGACAGTGGCAAGGAAAAACTCCCTGAGATGGTAATAGGAAGAAACCTTGAGAGAAACCAGACTCAACAGGGAACCCATCCTCATCTGGGTGAAACAGAAAGCAGTAAATGATCTGCATTTATACAGTGTGTAGGGTTTTGTTACATTTATATACATAAATGTAAATATTTTACATTTGTCTCTCTTCCAAACAAAAGTCCAGACTTTTTTCAGCCTATTTACATTTAAATCATGTGAACAGAGCAGGAATCTCCCCACTTTTTCATTAGTGAGATCCTAAAAGTTATTGGACAATAATTAATCACATAGCTGTAATAATTTTTTTTATAGATTTAATTGCTTTACAGTCAATGGCTACCTAAATACTGAAACTTACTTGATTTCTAACCTGGAGATGTTTTTTCAAAACTCTTGCTGCAAATGTCCTCAGGTTCTGTTTTTTAGGTGTTTTGCCTCCAGTTTTGCTTCCAGCAGATAAAATGCAGGTTCAGTTATATCCAGGTCAGACGGTTGATTTGGCCATTCGAGGACATTCCACATCATTTCTGGGCTGGTTTCACATGATTAGGGCCAACAAATTTG
Organism: Clarias gariepinus; assembly: GCF_024256425.1. NCBI lineage: Eukaryota > Metazoa > Chordata > Actinopteri > Siluriformes > Clariidae > Clarias > Clarias gariepinus. The sequence goes on along the minus strand of NC_071113.1, from coordinate 22,126,082 downwards.
TCTACAGGATGCTTATGTGCTTTACATTTACATCTTGTTTTAAGCCTTCTACAAGGGTGTGTGCTTGATTGGTGACTTTGACACAGATGTACGTACCTCCTTTTAAGTGTTTTGGCCAACTGTTGTGTAGGTTTTCTTTTTTCTTAACCCAATGGACATAAAAAAAGGACAGGTGGAGCCTTCACATATTCATTATACAGAATAATTATGTAAACATACTGTGTTCATTTTGTATATACTGTGTAATAGTGCATATTTAAAACAATAACTTAAATATTTATGGATACGACTGTATATCTAAAGCCATTCAAACATTATTTAATTCCTTAACTTTTTACACTATATTTTTTTATGCTAAATTATCAGCATGAAGATGAAAACAATAAATTCAACTGGATAAACAGTAGCACATACTGTGTATAAATATAGTGATATATACAGTAACAGTGATGACTACCATAATGAGTGTCATCATTTACAAATCACTGGTTATCCACCATATACCCCTATATGGATAACAAGGAACAATGCAGTAATGTTTCTTAGTCTGTGACTTTCTTTAAAATTAGAGTTGGCCTGTAACACCCCACACTGCCCCCTTGTGGTAGTTTATAGAGAGACACTAAGTGTTTGAAGTCATTCTTTTTGTCCTGGTTGCTTGCTGACTCAGAACATACTAAAGATCTGAAGAAAAGAAAAAGTTGGAGATCAAGGAGATGACAGGTCATGCATTCTAAATAACATGCTACAACAGTTGCATTCTCCATGTCCACCCCCTTAACTACTATGGTATGCTTTCAATGTATCTGTCTCTCTCCTTGTCTTTCGTGGAAACTGGGAGGGACAGAATCAAGTTGCATGCTGACCTCTCTTCGCCGTGTCTGCCTGAGAGTTTTGATTCCCCAACACCTCTTAGAGGCAGGAATGTTTGTTGTGAAGTAGCAGGCAACAGCATGCAGTAAACCTATCCATCAGATACTCTGATTACTCCAGACATGTGTCAGGCTACCAATCAAAGAATTTTTATACTACCGATTAACTAGACTAACCTATTCAGTCAAATGGGTGTACAGTGCTGGTGACAGAATTGGACTAGATCAGGACATCATGTTATGCCACTGCTTTACAATATATCATACCTCTTCCTAGAAGTGGATTTCCTGGAACGCATGCACAATTTATATTGACTGGGCAAGGATAGAGGATGATCATGATGGTCATGATCAGGCTATTTAAGCTAAGACATGAATAGTGTGATGCCAGGACATGCCTAAAGAGGTTTCACCAGCTGACAGGCTCAGGCGTTCAAGCTGAGGTAATATACTAATACTGTACATTCTTACATTTCACCGAGCAAACAAACAAAAACTTTACTATTTCAATATGTTTGAGGTTATATTTTTTACAAGCGCTCATAAACTACTGCTCAATTCTTTTTAACCTAAAACCAGTTCACATGAAAGAAAGAAAAAAAACGTTTTTCCCAAAAGCACTTTTTGAGTCTATGTTTTCTCATGGCTAATTTCATAGTGTTAATGACTTCTTTATTATTCTAAAACAATGATATGCTAAAACTAATACCATAAAAGTGAAAAAATAAAAATAAACAGCAAACACTTAAAGTGTGTACCAGCTACAGCATGAAAAATTATCATACAGGATGATAAAGAACTCGTATGGTTCATTAACATCCTGCTTGTGGAGAGCTGTGGAAGCTTTTCTGTAAAGCTTTATGTATCTTTGGGGCAGATGACTGTAAGAATCCCCCTTATGATGCTTGGAGATTTTAGGAAAAGACATATTAACCAACATTTGGGGGGGTGCTTCATGTGACAACATATATTCCAAAAAAAAAAAAACATTCATAAAATCTGCCAATTAAAGCAATTTTAATACAACAAGAGCTGCTACTACATTAGAGTTACTACTAGAGGATTTCTCCAGTTACTTATAAGCCATGTTAAACTCAAGTCAATGTGTTTCATAGTGTTTTGTCCCAAAAAATGAGCCCCTCTCTTCGCTCCTGTTCTTCCGTCGCCTGTGCCACAGTGGAGTTCACCTTGCTTTTCTTTAAGCGCCTTGCAGGCAACTTGTTCAAGGGCTTGGCAGCTCAAAGATCGTAAAACAAAGGAGATTCTATAATTAGAAAGGTTTAAGGAAACCTAAATGAAAAAGAAATGAAAATGTTTGATCTTGTTACGGTCTTTCATGTAAAATAATATTTTACCTGGAAAACTGTATTTTATCAAATTATTAAAATTAATTTCTTTGTTTTACCTAATTCAAGTTGGTAAGCGTAACTAAGCGTAAGTTTCTACTGGCAGACTGCAGCAGTAGAAACTTACGCTTAGAATTATAGAGGGTAAAGAGAAAAATCACAGCTAAAAAGTGGACATAAAAAGGGAAAATGTAAACTGGTGGTAAAATCTGGAACCAACTAAAAGTCATTGTTTATATTTTATTTAATTGCTGGAAATGTTGTTGCCTCAAAGCTTCAGGTTCAATTTAAATCTCAGGTTAAGGTGTAGTATTCGAATGCTATGTTCATGGCTTTCCTTTATACAGAAGGGCCCAAAAATGTACACACACTTCAACAGTATTAAATTATGACGACGGCAATGTGTAGTATTATATTTCCTCTAATGATGTTGCACTATCCTTGATCATGTGACCATTAGAAAAAAAGGCTTTCATGTTGAAATATGTATAGATTTTATGTGCCCCTCTAATTTTTCTGGTTTCTTTCTTCCTTCCTCCAAGGAAAGGTTCCTCCAAGGAAATTGCCCCAATGTCTTAATGTGTTGAACTGACCTCTCGTTCAAGGTGTATTTCTTCCCAGGATAGTCTCTGGATCCACCAACTTCCAAATCAATATAAGGCACTTACAGAAGATGCTTTCTCAAGGGCTCTACTTTGGAAACTTTTGTTAAAAAAACAAAACAAAAAAAAAACTATTTGTTGTCATGTTTTCTATAAAATGAAGAAACGTCTGGATTTCAAAAGCCAGTGTTTCTCCCTAGCTGCAGTACTATAACGAACCTGCAGATGGCAGAATCTAAACAGTTTACCTTTCAAATATGCAAAAATAACTTCACTGAAAGACAGCTTACTCACTCACCATCTATACTGCTTCATTTTGTATACAAGGCGTCAAGTGGCCTGGAGCCTATCCCAGGAGACTTAGGGCATGAGGTGGGGTACATCCTGGACAGGGCGCCACTCAATAGTTCCAGGGCATCCAAACATACACGCACTATGGGGCAATTTGGGAAAATTTGCAATTTGGGACGCCAGTTGGCCTAATCTGCATGTCTTTGAACTGTGGGAGAAAACCTCTGAAGTAGGAATATTACAGCTATCATGTACTGTATATAATATATCCCTGTATCTCACAATGTCAGTCAGAGAGAAAGGACTTGGCACACATCCCAAGCCACACGGCTGCACAGAGGATCAACACCCATATTGATCCTGACATCTAAGATTGAGGACAATTTCTTTTGTGGCCTCCGCTATAAGCCACAGACCCAGCATGCAATACAGATGCTTGTGAAACAACTAGCATTATTACTGTGCTCCCTCTGAGACACACAGACAATCCAGACTTTAATAAACGTTGCCTCTGATTCAGACGTGTTTCTCTGTAACTCACAACAGATGGCTGTCATCTATCATCTACACTGATATGAACATAATGTATCACCCAGTATTAATGGATATTGGTGTACTATTGCATAACCATGTACTGCCTCATGTAATGTTCTTTCAGGTATTTATGAGTTTCATATTGCCTCTTCTACTTCCTATAAATGGTCGTAAAGCAATGCTTTAAAATTCCGCTCGGATAATACGCGCATTCGTTCAAGCTTAAACTGTTGTATAATGGTTGTTTTTCATCAGAAAAGTTAATTACAGTTCAGTGAGAGCACATTAAATAAGGATTTTTTGTTCTGTCCCCGAGGTTAACACAACTATCTATTCTGTGTTAGACTGTAATTACAGGGTTGATCAATTCAGCTTTTACTACGGCCTTCAGATCAAGTTGATGCATCATTATAAAGTAGGCAAAACAGGCTTGCAAATTAACAAAAGTGGGTGTCTGTGTTTTATGTTTCTCAACATGATCCTTTTAACCCGGGCTTGTACACAGTATTAAATCTGAACATGTTCCTGCCCAGGATTTCCACATACACTCCTTCTTTGTGCTAAGTAATAGCATCTGCCTTTGTGTCAGTCAGTTGATGACATTTGGCCCTGGATTTACTGTCTCTATTTCATCAGTGGTAATAATCCGGGGTTGAGCTGGATATGCAGATTTTCCAGTGCAATAGAGCAGATTATGTAATGCAAAAGCCTAATGTAGCCTGCAAGAGATTTAGCTTCTGAAATGGTGGTTTTGTGATTAGCACTGTAATTGGATCTATATCTTTTGCAATGCATACTGAAAGCAGATTCTGATATTAAAACTAATATACTGATTGTGCCTAAAAATGTCATCCAGTTAAAAGAATACGTTACCATTTTTAACCCAATCTCTACCCGTGGGTCTATAAATCATGTGTGATTATTACGAATGTAAAAGGGATGTTGAAGTCAAACTGGAATTTGATAATGAAATTTCCTGTGAATTATAAAAGACTTTTATGAATAAAACTTCTGTGAATGACGATCCTGGCCAAGTTGGCTCAGAGACCACTTCAGTCGTTTCTGTGAACATTCAGCAAAAAAAACATCTGATGCTTGAAAATTAATAGATAACTTTTTTCCAACTTACGGAAGAGCTGCATTGGTCTGTTGGACTGTACAGACATTCAGTCAGGGGTACCACCTGCACATTACAGGAAATCAGCTTCTCACATCCCTTATACAGCCCTGCCCTCACTCCAAGCCATTTGCTTATGCTCGAGGCATTGAAGGAGTAAATGGGAGGCCAGCCATTAAAACACTGGGATAAGTGCATTAATGTAGCAGGGAATTATATAGAGAAATAATCAATAATCAAAAGTCCCAGTTTGACTTGAATGACTCATGGGCGCGCGCGCGCGCGCACACACACACACACACACACACACACACACACACACAATATATAGCAGATTCTGATATTAATGTATATTAATATATATATAAATACACAAACACACACACAAGCACACACACACACACACACATATATATATATATATTTGTGTGTGTATAAATGAACAAAAGAAATGTTAATTTATTCTTATTCTTTAAAGAAGAATAATTCTTTATTGATTTAATTGATAAGTAAATATTTTTGATAGGTTACAATTACAATTCTTCCTGGTATGAAGTTTGTTTTGTAACCTTTAAAAGACAACTGATGAGTGTACAGAGTAGTACAGAGGGATAGGGTTGACCTTATATGTCTGTGTAAAGGTAGTTCCCTTATAATCTAGCAGGTCAGGTTACGTTACATACTGTAATTTCTTTAAAATACTGAACATTTTAGTTTTTTAACTGTATTTTCATATCATTGTGAATCAGACAACAGTATGACATGCTTGTCAAGATTAATGTAAGTAAATGTTTCCATACCCAGAACTAAAGAAGCTGCAGTAACCAAACCTAATCACTTGGTGTCAGAACTGTGCTGGTGAGACCGGAATAAATATCTGCTCCAGCTCTGCAGGGATATAATAGATAGACAGCTAGAGCAAACTCCTTTCAAGTTTTGCTGAGTGAAGCATCAGTGCTGAAATACTGGCCAGAGAGTGGCAAGGTAGGGGGTGGAAAGCTCCTCCACTGCGCTGTAGGATTTTGGAGACTGAACACATTATCATCCACACACACCACACGCAGCAAGTGCAGCTGTCCATCTGTGGTACCACTGAGCTACTAAAGCTGGAAATATGGAATAAAATACAGAGCAGGACTCCTTGTTCATTATTATCACATCTGTCATGTTTTTTTTCTTTCTCTATCCTTCAGCAGCTTTCATTTCTACACTTCTGTGCTTCACCTTTTTTTAATTACATAAGTTCATTTTTATCATCGTAACAAGACCCTTGAGATCTCTTATCTCTTCTCGTTTGTAATTATTCACTCTGTCAGCATGTGTAATCTTGTTAACGTTATCTTTATAAGGGGAAAAAGGGTGTGACACGTTGGGGGATGTGTTCAGAGCAAAAAAGGATAAAGTTAATTATTTATCCTAGACATGTTTATGAAGGATAGCCTATCCTTTAGGTAAGGTTAGGTTAACCCATGTAAAACATTTGATTGGTCTATGACAAGATCTCATGCCACTTTGCAGGGTTGTCGGTGCATGTTGCAATGCAGTCAGCACTAACTGTCTCTGATGTCTGACAGGCCCGGGAGTGTGTGTTCACTCTGCAGTGCCCTTGCACCATCAGGTGGCCTGCTTTCAATCGGGTGCTGGTGGTGCAGTCAGGAGGTCTGCTGCAGAGTCCTGGAGCATGGCCAGAAGCAGGGGTTCGGATGCAATGATCAGACTGCTGCTGCTGCTGCCATGACAGGGCAGAGCCGTGAGTCTCTGCAGGGGATTAAATCATCAACCTCTGGACAGAAATTACTAGCCGCAAACACTAAGCACTGCACCAACTGTAGATCAGTCCTGGGCTGCAGTACAGCTACCTTTAATACCCTACTATTGCCCTGTCAGCTGCTGCAAGAGATCTAATCATCATCTGGATGACTGTTGGAATATTCCTATTGGACGGTTTTCCTGAATTCAGTATACACTGCCTAACAAGGACATCCAGTTTCATGAAATGTATGCAGTACATAGACACAGAATATATGATATTGAAATATGGATGTACATATGTGTATGTAAAAAGTATATTTTCTCATTATATTTTTGCTTACTCTGTACATTTAGACTGTACTGCATGGGATAAACTGTTTGCAAAGAGACTTCTTTAATTAAAAAATAATAATTTTATGAACTCGGTTAGCACAAATGTTTATTTCTTTTTAACACAATCCAACATTAAATATTGGGCTTATTAATTGAATGTTTATGATAATTATTTTGTTATTAATTGAATCAATATAATTTTTCATTCCTGGACTTTCCAATTCACATTATTTTAAAGGCCTACTGTACTTGTTAAACTTGTTACAATTCAATGAACTAGTTTAACATGCTTATACGTATGGCAGACCACTGCAACAATATTGAAAAAAACGATGGACCTTCTTACTATTCTGCACTGTCCACTAGGAATTCCCTGGCTCCAGTTTGAAAACTAGTGCTATACACAATGTTGGGGGGAAAAATGATCAAAAGACCTCTGTCAAAAAAGAATTCTAATTCATCTACAATATTAATAGTAATATCCAGATTGCAGATTATTAACTATGTGTGATTGGAATGAATTAAAAGTCTCTAGACTATAACAGGTAAAGTAGTAATATAGTAATATAGTGTGATCTCTTAGTCATTACATATCCTTTACTATGCCACTAGGAAAAGTTGCGTTATGTCTAAATAAAACTGATATACTTAGCCACATCTGCATAAAAATGGTGCAACTATATAAAAAACTAATAAAACTCCCATATCCAACTGCCAGGAATACTAATTTGGTTATAGTTTTTAAAATGACATTAAACTAAAATAGCACCATGAGGGATTATTTTGTATTTATAGTGTATCACATGCACAGTTGTGTCAGTAAAAAGGCTGCATTTGTTTTCAGATGGCCTTAATTAGCTGGCACAGATTGGCTATGGTAGATAGCTTCTGCTAAATACTTGCTGAAATATTGATGTTGTCCAGTATCCACAGCTGAAGCCTGCGCTGTGCTTAAATTACACTGTTTGATAAATACAGTGTACTTTGTGACGTATTGGTTTTACAGTATTTACAGATATATGGCGATAACAGTGTAGCAGCATAAATTGTATTCCACATAATATAACGTAAATAAATTTGTTATAATGTGTAAGATGCAATTCATAATTGCATTCGTAATGCTTTTACCACTACTTCATATTGTTATCACTTTTTCAATTATATTTTTATTATAAATTGCGAAAGAGCATATAAACCATGTGGGGAAAATGTTTTTTTTAACAGGTCCTGGCAGTTTAACATTCTACAATTTATCTGCTGACGCATTTCAATTCTAGCAAGCACACACTCCTTCTGTGTTGTTTATTTATTCAATATATTAATCAATACAGTGAGTGACAGAAACAGACTGAATAAGAAACAAGCGATTCAACAAGGGGAACACCTGAGAAAGTTATTTTTACACATGTGTGGGCATACACAGGTGCATAATATAAATGCATGTGTTTTGCACACACAAAGTGGGAAATGTGATCCCAGTGTTGCAGTGCATTTGAAGGCCTCAATGTGCATTACGAATGAATAGGTCTTCAGTTTCATGGCTCTCACTACAGGTAAACATCTGAGTGGTCCGAGGCTCTTTAGACTTGTGATTATCGCTTATCCCAGTCTCATATGACTTGTGATGTTCTCAATTACCTATTGACAGCAGAGTACAGGATCTTGTTACCTTGATTTTTTGACCAACTCTAGGCAATATCATTTCATCTCAGATTTCTAGATTGTTGTTTCAGAACTAAGTGAAAAAATACAGACCTTGTAAATATGAAACTGAATGTTGCAGGCGTCAGGCATTTAATGAATGATATAAGATACCATCCACAGTATTATGTCAACATGGGTATCTGGTGATCATTTAGTTATTCAGTTTTAGTGTAAAAAAAAAAGCATGACTATATGAAAGCCATCATACCGATTTACATGTCCTATAATCATATTAACTTGTAGCATACAATGGTAATCACATCCGCAAGCGATTTCAGCATCTTCTTAAGCATATCATTTTTCTGCAGAAAATTACAAAATCATTATAATTTAAAAAGAAATGCCAACAAGGGACTATTGTGGTTTTTCCCCCATGGTGTGACTGTTGACTTGTTTCCTAAACAACATTCTTAGTGAGTTACACTGTTCGAAGGAATTTTTATTTAGAAGGCCTTTTTTGTTTAAGACTAGACCTATCCCCTGTCTTGGATACTGGCCCACATTTATGAACTATTATTAGCTGAGTGATATTAACAGGCCCATTCCTCTTTGCATTTTATTAGCGCACAATAACAGTCATACTGCAATGGATTTGCTGGCTTAGATATCTAATACCTTTTTGTTGGTGCTGCTGCTGGGCATTTTAACCCACAGTATTATTGTATGTTATTTATTACACATTTTAACTAACTGAAAACATGGACTGTGTTTGAAATATAATTATGTTTTATATTATCTTCTCCGAATCCTCTTTATAGCTTTCCAGGCATTGTCCTAGTACTCTGAAATACCTTTCAGTACCGCTTATGATTTTTAAGTTTAGCTAAAGAAAATTTGACATTGTAGATGACAAAGTAAAAGCATGACAGAAAACAGGATTACAGCATTTCAACTTTTTAAAAATCTCAACAGAAAATTTAATTTACAAATGGAAACTCTTACACACCTTAAAGGAAACAAGAAGACTGTGTTTGTGTTGTGGACACACATTCAGAGTGATTCACTAATTCCAAATAATCTTTACAAGCTCTGAAAGGGAAACCTGCCCAAGCCAGTCTGTTCAGTTTTGGGTTGAATGCTATGACTCAAAGCTAAATTCTCATACAGTGAGTTTTATGGAGATGCCAAGCAGTGGGGGGTTGTAAAAAAAAAACACAAATACCCCATAAACATGAACCCTCAGGTTTAGGTCATTACCTGTTTCTGATGCCACCATGAATGAACCACAGTGAAACAGCATGAACTGTAGCCATTAAACAGAAAATGAGCCTCAACTATTTTAAGTAGGCCTTATTTATATTCTTTTAATGTTATACAGTTATACCTAAATGATCTAACCTAGAATTTAACTAAGCCATGGATGATCTGGGCCAGTTAAATGTGGGCAAATCTGACTTAGATATAAAAAAATCTCTCACTGTATATCTGCTATCATGTGTGTTAATTATTAGTGCTAGGTGTGTTTAAAGCAAGAAGTGATACCGTTTTCATTACAGTGACTGATCAGTCTGGGCTGGTCTACAAGGATAATGATTCACACTATACAGAATTAGAATCAGGTTTATTGGCCAAGTATGCACACACACACACACACACACACACACAGAATTTGGTTCTGGCTGTTAGTTACTCTGACAGATATAATCCATCCATCCATTCATCTAGGAACCTCTGTAGTTCAACTAGAGACCATGGAGGCCAATGGTGACCATTGTATGTATTCTAATTTTTGCGACAATGGCAGGGCATCTGGTCAACATTCACACGTACATTCAAACACATTCAAAATTCGGGCAATTTAGGAATGCCAATTAGCCTATTCTGCATGTCTTTGAACTGTAAGAGGAAACTGGATGAAACCCACCAAGCACGGGGAGAACATGCAAACACCATGCACACAGACCCCAAGACAGGAATCGAACCCGACCCCTAGAGGTGCAAGGCCAGAGTCCTAACCACTACGCCACTGTGGCGCCTCTCACAGGTATACACATACTGTATTTAATGATACTGTACATATTATCTGCAGACAGTACACAAATATACATGCTGACTTTCAGAGCACGCTGAAAGTTAGACTCAAATTATAAACCACTTAAATGTCACTGCAGTTAAACACCAAAACCTATTTCTCCTTATGAGGCAACCTATTCAGACAAGCGTCTGGATGGGTTCAGGTGATTTGGGTGCACCGGTTTGAGCTGACATTTATGACTGGTTAAACGCTGCTGTGTGTGACCGAAGGAGTGACGCATTGCAGGTACAAACGAGCCAATCAGAAACTTCCGCACGACCGCATCACAAGAAATAATCATCCGCAACCAGATAGTCCGTGTGTGTTTAAACGTATAGTTTAGTTTGTATAACAAAATATGAACTTTTCTCCATGCTGAAGTATATATTTATAATAAAGATTTTATTTCACACTTATATTAGGAGTGTTTTATTTCATTAATTGTGACAGGCTCGCTGCCAGAATGCAGATAAGCCGGCGGAGGGACACACGGACAGGGGAGGCGTTTTATGTACAACCGTCAAGGCGGGTCTGCGCTGTGCCGAGTTTACTGTTCACCATTTCAGAGGTGTTCTTACAGGACAGGACGCGAGCAAACCTAGCAAAATGGTGAGTACGTCTTAATTAGGTTAACTAGCTTCCCGTGTGCATTTGTGACTTATAAAGGATGCATGTTTAAATCATTTGTTTTTTGAATCGGAAATGAAAAGACGGCGTTAGTTGTAATAACGTTACATCATACTTACTGTTAATGCGGCTTATGGGAGGAGTAATAAGCGGTATTAACACACAGTCACTTATGAATACATAACATAGATATTTTACACCCGGTAATATTCGCGCTTAGGTCAAGTTTCGCTTTGTTACAGCATTTGGATAGTTTAAGTAGCTAGCCTGGTTGCTAGCCGAGTTAGCTAGGGTGCGATACTGGTTTAGAAACGTTACCTGTTGGGTTTATCTTTTTTATTCACCCCGCCTAGGTCAGTATTTGCAGTTACAAATGCGACTTTATATTATTTAGAGGTTGAATTTATGTTATGTTACGTGTAACCAGTGAGACACTATCTGAGCGGTTATAGTCTGTTAGCGACCTTCCCGCCTTCTCGTTAACGTTGGATTAAAAAAAAAAAAAGCGCCAGCGATGCGCCGTGAATGCTTTTTATTTTCATTCTGTTTTGGGTAAATGTTTCCAGTCTCACTTACAGCTCATCTGCAGTCACTTATAGTATTTAATATTACAGCAAACTTTAATGCTTGCTGTAGTACTAGTTAAGGATAAGTGTATTATTATGATTAAGACACGTGTGCAACTTATTTGGACAGGACAAAGAATTTATTTTTTTTTTTTTTTAGCTCTGATCATTCAGCTAATAATCTGTCTTAGACAAATTGACAAAATGCCCAAGTAGGATAAACACCCTAAAGAAAACTATTTTTTAAAAGGTGTGATGTCATGATTAAATTTTTTTGTGCATTATTTAAAAAAAAATGCAAAACAAATGTAACTTTGACTAAAAGAACAAAAAGTCTGAATAATTTCTGCAAATCCTTAATTTTTTGACTCTCTTCCCTCCTGTGTATTTGCTTTCCTTTACAAATGAATGGTAATAACCCTGTAATTTACACTGGCCACGCCTGAACATTGTTAATTCATTGTCAGAGCCGGTCCATACACGCGATTAAAAGCTTCTCAAATGTCCTCACTGTGGATTGTCTCCTAAGGTGTGTTCGCGGTCAGAGTTGAGCTGGATGTTTAACATTACGTTAACAGCCAACTGCATTTTTCAAGTAAAAAGGCACACCCAGCCACCTGCATAGTTAAAGCTAGTCTCTGCACAGGGTGGAAGATGTTATCTCATCCCGGCTGGCGTAGCTTTGCTTATAAGGGAAGGCCCAGTGATGCTTCGACCTGCGAAGTGATTTAGTTTCCTCTGTCAGCAAGCCTGCATTAACAGGAATTTTCACACCCTCTTTAACCTCTTGGGAGTCAATGTGGGATTGAGAGAGGAGTGAGTGTAGGCTTTACTGAACGGATAAACACGTGCAATCTGCAGAGGTGTGTTTCAAAGTATGTGTGTCCTGTAACGCACATCGTCTAAGCAAAACTCGAAATACTTCCCTTAATTGTGTTTATTTTATTTGCAGGCTGATCAACTGACAGAAGAGCAGATTGCTGGTAAGATCATAAACATGCATTTTTATTTTTAATTGTTATTTATTTTTTTGTGCCCAGTTTATTTAATTTTTTTTTTAGTCTTCGCACATTCCTTGTTGCATGGTCTCTTGCAGTCCTGCCAACAACTCATGTGCTGTTAAATTACCATCCCTCTTGTTGCCTTTTAAGGTGGGTTTGTAGACAAGCTTGTGTTGGCTAACTAAGTGTATTTGTGGGCTGGCCAACTGAAGTGAGATCACTTCCTCATAAGGGCCATTAAAGACATGTCTGTAGGCGTATGGAAATATGTGGGAACAAGTACTTAATTCACTACATTTGCTTAACATTCGTCTGCAGGCCAGTAGGTTAAATCATAATCTAACTGATAAGTTCTGGTTTCAGTTATGCTTCATGTGGTTGTGTGTGTGTAAATAGTCACTTGAGTTACTCCAATTTTGTCATCTCCTAAAGCTCCCTGTCTTATTATGGATGCTCCTGTACTCACACCCCTTTCCCTGAGCTGCTTCTGCACTCGCTTACGTTACATATCTCAATGCCCAACTGAGAGCTGATCCTGGACCATCATTTCCCAAAGGCATGTAAAGAAATTCCCCTTGGGTGACTTGTCACCCTTTTCTGATCTTGCCAACCTCATCCAGAAGGCAGTGTCATTAGCCTGGCCTTAGACTTGTTGGCGTGGGCCAGCGTTGCCATGGCTGTAGTTTGTTTGTGCGTCTACTACATCTCCCTCCTCCTCCAGACATTTCAGTCAAAGCATTGTTGGTCCCTGTGTCTCTTGGTAACAGTCATAAATACAACTGTCTGAAAAGATTGGAATTGATGAGATTGCCAACATGGTGACTTTTCAGTTTTTTTGTGTCTGTGGAAAAGGCTCTTTATCTGCAGTGATTTAGTTGTAGACCTTTTCTTAACAATAAGCTGCAGTTGGGAGGATGAGAGCTGTGAGCTAAGAAAAGGTAGTGTCAATTGTACCTACTCAACACTAATGTGGCATGGCAATGAAAGTGCAAACTCAAGTCATGGTTACAAGTAATAAACAGAATTGATGCAGAGTTTTGTCTACAATAAAGGCAGACCAACTAAAACATGCTTTGGTTATTCATGTAGAAATGAACAAGGAATGATGTCTGGTTGAGGATAAGATCATATGTGAACTGACTCCATACTTGTCTCCTGACAGAATTCAAAGAGGCCTTCTCACTATTTGACAAAGATGGGGATGGCACCATTACCACTAAAGAGCTTGGGACAGTGATGCGATCTCTTGGGCAGAACCCAACAGAAGCTGAACTTCAGGATATGATAAATGAAGTGGATGCAGATGGTGAGCACATATGGAACTATTTTGGTTAATCTGGTTAACACTGGGATGTTTCATATCTTTACCCATAATGAATTGATATGTGTATGACCCTGTGCAATTTACTGTGTTTCCCTGCTGTGACTTGCTCAGGTAATGGAACAATAGACTTTCCAGAGTTTTTGACCATGATGGCAAGGAAGATGAAAGATACAGACAGTGAGGAGGAAATCAGGGAAGCTTTCAGAGTATTTGACAAGGTATGCAATGTGCTGGGTTTGTGAGAATTATATGTTATGGGTGCAGTTTGTTTCTGTGCTATTGCTTAATTGGCTTTATGTTTTTAGGACGGAAATGGATACATCAGTGCTGCTGAGCTGCGTCATGTCATGACAAACTTGGGGGAGAAGTTAACAGACGAGGAAGTCGATGAAATGATCAGAGAAGCAGATATTGATGGTGATGGCCAGGTCAATTACGAAGGTATGAGTGCCAGTTCATGTTTTGGAAAAGCATTGAAGTCTGTAAAGAATGACTCTGTAGTAAACCCCCACCCCCTTCTTTTTTCTTTCCACAGAATTTGTACAAATGATGACAGCGAAGTGAAATCCTTGTACAGAATTTCTTGTATAAAACTATTTGCCTTTTCTTTTTAATCTATGTAAAATGTTTTGTTTTAATTTCCCCATCTTCTGCTGTCCAAAGGAACTGCATGTGTAAATTTGTTTTTGTTTTGCCCCTTTCTGCTCTTGGTAATGTTAACATTTTGACCTAGTGGGCTGTCACAGGAACAGGTGATGGGTATAGGCAGACAGTTTGGCTGGCACTATCTTGAATTTGTGCTTTTTGCTGTGACTGCTTGCCTGTCACCTCATGAGTGGAGTTCAAATGGCTCCAATTCTCTCCTTTTTTTTTTTTTTTTTTTTTTGAGGAAATGCTCTGCATGGACAACGGACTCTAAATATAAAAATATAAAAGTGAAAGAAAATTGCAACACTGCACTATTGCAACATCAGTGAATTAAATACTAACGGGTTTGTCAGGAGGCACTTTTAACCCCCACCCACCCCCTTTTTTGTGTATTTCTGTTCTCTCGTTATTACTATGCTTTATAATTAGTCATTTTTTTTCTTTGTTAACTGCTTATGGCGCAGCCATGCCTCAAAAAATCCATTCCAAGTTGTATATTTGTTTTCCAATAAAATTAACAATTAATCCCAAATGCCTTTGATAAAAGGTGTTTTCTTTTCAGTTGAGTCATCAGTTCAGATGCAATTTAATTAAAGTTTTTTAAAACACTAAAAATACACTTCAGGATAAAATAAGGTAGAACTGTGCAAATGTTTTTGTGCTTGTGTATACAATTTGACACAAACCCTCTTCTTTTTTAAGAACATTGGATACACTAGAGCTACTTCTGGTATTGTTTAAATTTTAAGCTATTTCAAGGAGCATATCTTTTTCATTCTAAATGTTTCCATCCACTGCATGCATGCTCTGTCTTCATGTGGATATTTTCTCAGCAACACTAGCGTACAGCTTAGCTTGATGTCTATCGGCGTGCTACTATTTCCTTAAAAGGGGCTGTTGAAAAGCAAGCACAGTTCACTATGTTGGATGTACAAAAGGTTGGAGGCTGAAAGGCAAACACATTGCCTGAGTGTCTTAGTTAATGTGCACAGATGGTGCTGGCTGACAAGGCCTTTTGGAGTAATCGAGTATAGGAGATGTGGAATAATCCACAAGGGTTGTTAACAAATTAAATGGATTTGAATTGTATTATGATGTTTAATCCGGTGTGACCAATTTACTGTATTGAGACGGATCCATACTTTTCATTTCTATAAGGTGTTCATCAGGCACTTGGGTATATTTATCAAGTTTTCTAGCAGCCATGCATTTCAGTCCAATGTTTGCTTCACATACTGTATTTTCTTTCAAGTGAAAGATCATCTGAAAGTGTCATTGTGGACCTCTGTTTGGAAGTATTGGAAGTCTCGCTATCAATAACTGTAGCTAGTGATCAGGTTCCTGGAACATTACTGACCTCCATTAAAATCTGTTAAATCCCTAAGCAGTATTTACATCCACATGTGGAGAACAAATGGAAAGCTAGTAGCAGTTTCAGTAATGACCTCTTGGAGAAGAGCTATGTCCCACTTAAAAAAAAAAAAAAAAAAAAAATTATTGTTAATCTTTGACAAAACAAAGGAAAGATTTGCCTTGCTAACGCGAATGATGCTAAAACAAGATGAGAGCTAAAATGTTGTAGGCAGGCTTTTACACTGTTAGAGAGAACACTTAAAAGGCTGTACCATATTGATTTAGTAGAGATGACTTGCATCACTCATCAATTTTCCTCATAATGGAAAGCATCCTCATGTCGGAGTTCTCGATAGATATCCTGGCCGTTTATTTCCAAGGGATACTCATTATGTGTTGCTCAGCTAGGACACAATGCGTGCCTTTCCTGGAATGTGTCAGTTGGCTTACACATGGCCCCCCCCTTCTGCCACACTGTCACTTAATAAGATCATCTTTCTCCCTGGCCCTGGCTGTCCACCATCTCTGCACATGGTTTAGTAATCAGTTGAGCCATTATCACATGCTGCTGATGGATCTATGTGTATGCACACTTTCCCGAGCCCCCAGCTACTCCTCTCGCTTTGATAAACGAATGAGGGTGTGTATTAGGTCTTTGTGCCCAGTTATGGCTGTAATCCTTTACTATGTTGCTTGGTGATGGCTAGAAGGAGCAGTCCATGCTCAGTGTACTGTCTGGTTGTTGGTACCAAAGATAGCCTCATCTTTAAAAGTAAAAACAGTTCTCCTTTTACCTGAATAAAGGTCAGGGTTCGTAAACTTGACAATGACAATTAATGGTGGGTCAGGTGGGTCTTTTCCTGTTGGAAAAGTTTGACTTAAAGCACTTCATTGTTTTTGGTATCTTCCTGGCTCTCAGCAACTTGTTCCACTAGGGAACTATTTCAGTTACACTGTCTGGCCAAAAAAAAAAGAACCTAAAAAGCCAAAAAGTTTTCCTCTAAGATTTAATTTAGTGGCCTTTGGCTTTGATTACCGAGTGCAATGTGGTGACCAGTTAGGGTGTGAAAGTCATTCTTCATCCGCTTAGAAACACTCTTGGACAACTTAAGTCCTGGAATATGCCCATGCCATCAGGTAAGAAACCGTTTATTCATTCAGGTCATCAACTGACTTAATTTTAATGCCACATAATGTTGCTGAGTCCAGACCTGACCAACTGAAATAATCCTAAATCATAACACTGCCTCCAGATGCTTGTACAGTGGCCACTATGCATGATGGGTGCATCGCTTCATGTGCTTCCCTTTTGACCCTGACACACCCATCGCTCTGGAATAGAGTCAATCTGGACTTATCAGACATGACACAATGACACATGACATTTTGCTATTGCCCCAAAGTCCAATCTTTATGCTCCTAGCAAATTGAAGCATTTTATTCTGATTAATCTTACCAACAAGTGGTTTTCTTATAACGACACAGCTGTCAAGTCCCAATCCTGTGAGTTTAATTTGCATTGTGGATTCCTCTTACTTTCACTATTAAACACAACTGTGCTTTCTAGGTTTTTTTATTATTAAAAAAAAAATCTCCATGTTTTTTCAGCCTCATTTTTTCCATGATGTTGCTGTTTTACCACCATCTTTTTAGATTTTAATTAGATGTTAATGTTAATCAGACAGTTGTTAAATCAATTCTAGGATTTATTTTTTTTTTACCTTCTTATTAGTTCATTACCCAATTTGGGTCGATAACTTAACCCTTTTGGAGCATCATTTTTATTTGTTCTGTCAAGCCAGTGTATTCAACAGTACGTTTTAAGTATTTTACAACAGGTAAAACTATTGACAGGTTAGGTGATCCTCTAGCTTCCTGTTCTACTGAACCACAGACTACATACGTGATAAAGTCTAAGTTTGGTTGAGGTTAAATAGCTTTGTTTAAAATATCTTTCTTCAACAGTCTGGGATTCAGACCCACAGCTTTAGGTCTGCATGGGTGCGAGGCGCTTTGACTGCCAAATAGATAAATGTAAAAAATACGTTTTTTTACTGTTGATTAATGGCCTGCTGTTTTTTAGGCTTATCTTTGGACATGTCAGGGTCATATCTAAGTGAACATGTGGCAATAAAGCAATAGTTACTGTTAAAAAAAAAATTAATTATACTGCTTGGCTGATCACAAAAAAAGGCTTTGCTGGGAAGGCTTAACAGCATGTGATGAAATTAACACAAACTGCACCATACTCACCATGTACCACCTGTGCATGATGTTTAATGAAATGCTACAGGTTCCTCACCAGAAGCACATATAATAAGAATTTACAGTAAGGGATTCACATGATTTAGTTCCTATGAAATGGTGTGAATATTATGTGTTAACATTTGGTCCTTTGCTTGCTTCATTTGTATTTAATCCATTTACTTTTTTTTTTTTAAATCCTTACATAATTTTATAAGATGAGGTTGCGTGAAAAAGAATTTATAGACATTACTGAAGTAACAACCTACTTCCAATATCCATCATACTATATATAAAAAAATTCCATTCTTTCATTTTTATTTTAATTTTCTTCAAAAATAGACAGCAAAGCCTAATAGAAGAAATCCTTCCCATCAACCTTATTAGGTGTCTGGCTGTGGGTGGCCTAGCGTGGGACGTGGTTGGGTCAGAGAGCTGCGTAATCTGCTTTCTTACTGATGGCTCTTTTGTCTTTCTAGAAAGGCACGGATAGATAGATAGAAGCAATGTGCGCTATTTCTGCCTGCATGCCTGCAAGGCTCTGGGACATGCTGGTGAGGGGGAAGGGCTGCTGAAAATAGTGGAAAGCAATTAGAATATCACAAAAGTTCAGCTCCTGGAGGCAGCACTCATGAGAGTTTTTCAAACATGAGATCTATGTACTGAGCTGAGTGTGCAGTTGGTACAGGAAATGGGGAGAGTGTGAAACAGAGAACGAAAGACTGTGTGAAAAGGTGGGGGTTTGTGAAGTGACATCGCAAGAATTTTACCCACAGGGATCTGAAAACAGAAGGAGAGCGTTTTCTATCGCACAAAAAAAAAAAAAAACTCTTTTCAGGAATGGAAATGTTTGAGGCTGGGATTATATGTGCCTAACTCTCAGGACGACTGAGTGCAGAACAAATGTAAACTAAACCACAAGAATAGAGAGTGTGGGTAGTACATATATGTACTGTGGTTTTTGTAGACAAGTAGCCATTTTTTTTTTCTGTTACCGTCTGTATATGCTCTTACATACATCACTGCCCCAAAAAAGTCAGCTTCAAATACCGTATGGTTAACCACACAAGAGTATATTTTTACCACTCAGTTTCGTTATAATACATACCTCAATTTCAGTAGCAATAAATGCAAGATAAATATACGGTATAAAAGAGAAACTAAAACACATAACATAGCGCAAGCCTCAGAATTTATTTTTTTTTAATGCTGTAATTAATGAAAGATCCTCCGAATCTACGGGAAGGTTATAAACTGAAAATGAAAAACAATATTAAGTGTCTAAGAAGGTAGTTGGCTCACTATGAGCAGCTTTACTGCACCTTTACTGAACACCATTCTCCCAGAAGACAATTCCACAGGTGGCATTTGGATGATGGTACTGGAGTCCGAAATCTTCCGTAACGGTTCAACTGGCTTGAGATCTTGTGACTTTGATAGGCCATGACCTATTGATTTGCATCACTTTCTTTGTCATCAGTCCATTGAGTGAGCTCTTGTGCCCTACAATAGGGGTTGGAAACATCCTGGAAGAGACTATCAAGATTGAAATGTTTTATCAGAGAATAAAGGTCAGAAGAATACAAGATGCCTAATACAGTGTTATAGGCCTACTTTAATTCATCATTTGTATTCATACAGTATTTTTGATAATATTACAAGATTCACATTCCTCCCTACCTATTCACATTTTTCTGGAGGGGTATTTTATTTATTATTGTATTTATTCTAAGCTACTTGGGTAATTTTTAAAATCATACTACAGCTCAGTTCGTGGTCACTGATGAGTGGAGTTAAGACATTTGGGTTTTTTTGATGCACCCACACACGTGTGCTTATATCAGTATCATCCACCTCTTTGATATTTTGACACAGAGGTGACATCTCTCTGCATGTTAATGGCAGAAACACTGCATGTAAAAAAGGTACACATTGCTTTCTCACTACACAGTGGTGGCCAATAGTATTCTGTGTTTTAATGACATTGTCATTTTTTTAATAATGACCATTATGATAATATGAATGACTTGTTATTTTATGCAATGGAATTGCTATACAACAATCAATATTTAGTATAAAGTGCTTTATTCATCAAAATCCTGCTGGATCAGTCATAAAGGAACCTGCAGTACTCTGGTGTCACTTGCTCATTTCATGCCTGCTTGATTGCTGCCTGAACATTATGTACACAAAACATTTTTTTTTTGCTTCTGCCTTTTTCACCTTTGTCCAACGTTTTTTTTCTTGGATTTAGATCAGGAGATGACCCAGGCCATGGCCCCAGAAGCTGAATACCATTGTCACATAACCGGTTTTAGTTAATTAGCGCAACTCTTCAGGCTCGAACTAATTAGTGAAATCATTCATTTTGTGCACAGGGAGAACTAACACATGGCATATGTTGTCTTAATAGCTTTCGCCACCGCTTATGTCTATGGTCTGACTAAATATAGATATACTATAATTGGCTGACAAGTTTCTTGCACTTTTCAAGATCAATTTTTAGACGTTCTATACGTTCAAGTGCCTTGGGGAAAAAAGGCTGTTATTGTCCACAGCATGAAACAAATTGGACTAATGTTTGGAGGTCATAAATTATATTGCAATGGAAAACATAAAACATGTTAAGGAAAAAAAATCATGCTAAATAATCGGATTATAATGGTTATAATGTCCCATGTACAGTATCAGCACAAAAAGCCTGTTTGGGACATAAAAGAAAATGTAATGTTTGTGAAAGTCAGTAAATGTCCGTTTAAATACATGGGATAAAGATTTGATTTTGTGTTGAAACGTTTCTTTGGCATGGTGTACCCATCTTAATGTAATAATGCTGACTTTAATCCATTTACAGTCATTCTCCAGCTGCTTGGTGGAGCAGCTACTCCACCTCCTCTCCTTAATAGCTGCATCATCTTTAATTGACCGGCTACGGCAGTAAGACACAATGATCAACAATGTCCTCTTCAGACATTTCACAGCATTTCAAGTATCCTTCTTCTTATCAGAGATCATTCCATTTCAACGATTTAAATAGAAGAAGATACTTACAGTACCATGTTTTTTGGATTACCCTTTGGAAAGCAGTTGTGGACTCAAATGCATGATGCTCTATCCTGGCCATACTAGATAAACAATTATGCTGTACTTAACTTAGTTTAAGTTACTAATATTTTGAGGACAACTAGATTCAGGGGCATGAAACAGGACATAAGGGGCCCAAGACATGTCCCACTGTTTGAACTATTTGGGGGTTTATAAATGGTGATAACCATGGGAAAAACTTAAAGCACATTCCAATTTAGAGACAGATAGGACCAATGGGAATTCTGTAGAGTTCATCAAGGAGCTAGTGCTGTGCTCTGTATGCATGTTTAATAAAATAGCACATTTTACTGTTTGATACCACAAATGTCCACACATTTGTCACCGTACATAGGGGAAATTAAAAGCGAAGCATACTTTATTCACAAAACATCCTCTACATAATTGTCATTTCTTTGTAAACACACAGAGTCATCACTCCCACTCATCATGAACTCGTGTTAACACAGCTAGTGTAGTGCATGTACAGTATGTGTACTTTGAATGCGTTCTTTTAAATCTTAAGGACATTGTGCCATATCGTCTGCTGGTACACAATATGAAAATTTGCAGAAACTAAATATGTACAGTTTTTAAGGATGTTTTGCTTAAAAGTATTAATTTCCCTTATGCATGGAGACTTCTGTGACACCCTGTAGTTTATAAACTAGTGCTAATTTCTTTTCAGCCATATAATGTATTAGAAAAAAAAATAATTTAACAGAAGTATGGGAAAGCAGAGTACTTCATTCTTGCACTGAAGTAGTAGTATATACTGTATATTAGTCATATATTATATTATATTATATTATATTATATTATATTATATTATATTATATTATATTATATTAGTTAGCTTGTACTTGAAAAGCTTGTCTATGACTTTTTAACTCACTGTTTTTATGAAGAAAATATCTAATTTTTACTCACTACACAAACATAGAATTTACAGACATACATAACTTTAATTTTTTATTTCCTTTTTTTCATTTTTCATTTATATATTTAAATACATATCTATATATTTCAAGTTTTTCATACATTTTTCCGAGAATTTGAAAAAAAAAAGGATAAGCTCTTGTCACATTCTCCACACCTAAGTGTCCCTCAAGTTTATACAGTCTCTGTTACTGGACGCGTTGCTCTGTTTTATATGTAGCCCTCCCTCTGTTCAAATGGGTTTCCTCTGGACTCTCATGGTTGTGAATTTGCATGTGAGTGGTGCACTGAAATGAACTAGCATCTCATTCAGGGTGAATGATCACAACTCGAGCCTAGCGTTATGCAGATTACCTTTACGTCCATTGCTGCAATGTGTGTGTCTGTGTGTGTGTGTCCAAGATCCCAGAATTCCTTAGGCTCAACTTGTTTAAAATTGTAAAGGAGTGGATTAGGGAGCATGATACATCATTTTCAGAACTTGATTGGCCACCAGACATTAAACATATCAATAGAAAATCCATAAAGAATCTTTGAGATGTCTTTGTGTATTCTTTACGCAAGAGTCTTCAGACTCTCCCATCATCAACACAATATCCTGGAAAACAATTAATGAGAAAGTAATGAAGTGCGTATACACTCCAAAAAAAAAAGAGCAAATAATTTAAAACTGTACCTCGACATTAATTAATGTTTCTAATGTTTGTGACTTTTTACTTTTTGACACACCTTTGAATATGGATGTTAATGATGAAAGATATTTTAGATGTTATTTACTTTTCAGTTTGCTTACTTAACCTGAAAAGAAGGTTTAGCAAAAATGTTTTTTTCTTGTCATTTATCCACATTGCATGTATACAGTATATTGAAACTAACTGTTTTTCTGAGGACCACAAATAACAGTCAAGTGCAAAAAAGACCAGCTTAATCTGGATCTGCACTGAGTGGATCTCCATACTGATGGTTCCTCAACTTCCTGTACCACTCCATGTCGACTGCAGTTATAAACGAGTCTCTGCATCCTAATAGAATAAAAAATATGTTGTTGTAGAAAATAATGTGCTTCTTTTAGATTTAAGGCTACCACAATATACTGGAGTCATGAAAGCCATGAGGAAAAGTTCAGGGATCTCTCCAGTATCCATGTCCATGTCATGTCCGTAATCCTCTGATCCATCCAGATGTGTCTGTTGTCTGGAATCAGCTCGTGGCTATGATTAAAAGAAACATATTGCCTACAAGTTACACTCCATCACTGAGACCAGCGCATTAACCACACACAAACTCTACCGAGAATTAAATCCCCTGAAATCACTATGACCTTAATTCAACCTTTTCTAAAACTCCCCAAAGGACAGGATTTGTATTCAAATAAACAGTGACTTGGCAAACAGGCCGAAAAAAAAATCCGACTATTATAAATAACTTGGGAGTTCATTTGACCTTCACGTGGCAACTGAAGCTGGAAAACCAACTGAAAAGAAAATCAACAGACAAATGAACAGGATAATAGTACAATAGTTCATGCCCCCAAACCCCCCACTAATATACAACTTGAGAAAAGAATCTGTAGTTGAGTCAAATATTTTTAATGAATTCCGATTAGTGATGCAGATCCTATCAATGTAGACTCCAGAAATAATGACCAAGATTATGAAATTTTGGACTGTGTGCATGTTCTGTGTGTTGCAATCTTGATGTTTTGGAAATGGTTTAAAAGGCAAAATTATCACATTAAGTACAGATGTGCAGACATTTGCAGAGCTATTAAAGAAGGGTCGGATGTGAATTATCCATGGCTCTGCACACCACCTGTGCTTTTTTTTCCAGTGGCTCTCCAGATGAGATGGCTGTGACAGGGCCTCAGTAATAGAGCCAGGCCTGGGAGCCGTGGTGTCCAGTTCCGCTGCCAACACTGGCTCCCCTGGACAGATAGTGCTGCTCTATTGAATGACTCCTGAAACTTTGATGAGATGGAATAGGCCACCACTCTGCAGACAAAAAGAGAATGCTGGTGTCCAATAGTGCCACCAGTGTGATGCTGGGTCAGCCATGGGACGTGAATAAGCCTGTTGTGTTTATTTGATGCCATGCTTACAGGATATTTCCACAATACAAGTGAACTCATTGGTTCCGCCAACTTAATTAGGCCTTATAAACAGAGTCAGTTTCAGAGTTTAGCTGAAAAGGGAGGAGTCTAACCCCTTTCTGAGGTTTAAGGAAACGCCAACTTGGCAATAATCATGAAGCTGCTTATCCATTAACTGGATTATTTTATTGGAAATAATGCAATGCAGCAGCGAATGACTCTTTAGCAGATCCTAAATCCTATACTGGGGTCAGCAGTAAGGCGAGAATTACAAAAGAAATTAAATGATTATCACCACTATCTTTAAGAGATATTGCTTTACATTGCTTTACTGAATGGCAGAGTAGGAAAGAGGACCATAGATTCTTTTTCTCTTTTGTTGTTTGGGTTTCCATGTTGTGTGAATTATATCATACAGGGAAGCAAGAAATACTAACATTCTGGCAGTGTTGGCTCTTCAAGCTTAGCCCCCTGCGACCCTGTATAGGATAAATAAGTATACGTAGAAGTTGAACAAATGTTGTCTGGGAGACTGTGATGGTCAGACATTTTCTGTCAGTTTGGTTGTGATTTGGTAAAAGCTTGGCTAGATTGCGATTCTCTGTAATTTGGTGTAAGAAAACCAATTGATTAGTGTGCAATAATTTTCCATTTGATCAAGAACTTCAAAATGGACTGTACATAATTCATTGGAAGGTGTAATAAAAAAAATCCTACTGTATGAATAAAGTATTGTTTCTTGTTTGCACTTTGAAGGATTTTCTTTTCTTATCTTCGAAAGCAACTTTAATGCTTTTAAAGCAGGACAATGACTTAAATCATCAGAATTAGCTAATAATTACTGTCACGCTTTCCCTTCATCTTTCTAGTCCATTAAATATTATGTTTTCGAACATGTGTGGCCCAGATGAAGCTGACGTCTGGTCGATCTTTAAACTCATGTCATTATGTAAACTTTGGACTAAAAGAGGTCATGTGACCTCTGTCACCACCCTCTCGACTGCAGCCGTGTCCGTCCTTTTCCCCTCTGTCATCCTCTCCATAGATATTTGCACATTCTTTCTCAGAAAACAAATCCAATGGAATAAATTCTTCAATTATTCATGCTTCAATGGTGTAGCCGTGCCCTAAGGTCCATGTTCCACTAATGGAGATGGCAGGATGTTTGTGCTGTGTTATTAACGGATGAGCGAACCTTTCATTGGTCTCAAAAGCAGTTCTGCCGCTCACCCCAATCAGCTTTGCCTGCTCACTGTCTAATTAAATCTAGAGATGTCGATCCTAGCCCAGGGACGTACATGTGTCTGTGAACTCAGGACGGACTGGCCAAAAACAGAGACGACCCGAAAAAGGGTTCCTGCTACACCTTTAACCTCCACTTAACCCACATAGGGAAAGCAAGAAATAGTTTGGACATCACCACACACACATCATATAACTGTCTAGGTTTTTGTGATAAATTGAGTTGCAGATGACCGATCAATGATTACGATTACATGTATTAGCTTATGTTGGCTAAAAGTTGCAGATGAGCCACAAAATACACACATGGTTGAAGCAGAGCCGAGGCGATGCTGCCCAGGGCGCCTGGTGTTCACAGTGGAGGAGGATTCCTCTGGTAGATTAATGAGAAGCAGACTGCTCATCTGCTTTCATGTTTTCTCTTGTAACACCCTTAATTATTTACTGAGCATCCTCTTGTTACAGAATGCAGAGAAAGAAAAAAAAAAAACACAGTTTTAAATGCATGTATTTGCTCATGGCTCCCAGGGCACATTAATATTTAATGAGACAAGACGAGGAACGAGAATTTCTTGAGAAGAGTCAGATTAAATGACATTATTATCTCTTTATCATACACTATACACTCCACCTAATGTAGATTGAAAAACATTAGGGAAATGATTACCAAAAAAATTGCATCATTAATTTCATCTAATGAAATAATGTTTGATGTGAATGACATGATGAGTGAGTGAATTCATCTATAAAATAAATGAAACAGCTTATCTATTTAACCATGATTGATTTTCTCATTATAAAACATGGAACATATGCTATCTTTCTGAGACATGCAGGTATACAGACTTGTGTGCACGCGCACACACACACACACACACACACTCACTCACAGAAAGAGAAAGAAAGAGGGAGAGAGAGAGAGAGAGAGAGAGAATGATGCAATGGCCTGAAATGTGGAGAAATTTGAGAGTTTAACACCACTCACGTATCTTTCTATAACCTACTTAGAATCCTCCGTTAATTCTCAATACATTTTTTTCCAAGTCCACTAACTAAAAACACATTTATTATAGTGATTTCAGAAAGATCAGAGACTTCTTCTTCGGTGGCTTTATCTCCAAACACAGATGCGGTTATCAAAATCTGTGCTCACTGAACTGATCTTCCTTGAGGCATTATTCAGATCACTGATCTTCAAGTGCTGTCTCTTCTGCCAGTGTTTCACTTGTAGATTAACTTGCAAACCAGATTCCAATTTGAAGATCGGCAAAACTCCAGCATTAAGCTGGATTACATGGACGAATCTGGCTGACCTGGAGATGCACCCTGCGTGTGATATATCTTAGTAGAAAGTGCCAAGTCTAGGCAAGTGTGTGTGTGTGTGTGTGTGTGGGTGAGAGAGAGAAACCGCACAGGATTAAATTCAGGTCAGTACTGCCATGACCCCTCTTCTACACCTGACCCTGCTCTCCACTTTCACATCTCATCACATTGTCAGCATTTTGCCTAACAGGTAATGAGGTGCAAAGTGTTTGAGAGGTGTGTGTGTGTATGTGTGTGTGTGCGTGTTTGTGCATATATGTAGAAAAGCATAACAATTAGAGATACAGAGAAGCAATTTAATCTTTTAAGCAGCAATAAAATAAACATAGCTACTTCACCACTAAACATAAGAAGATATTTTAAGAAAGTACAGTACACCAAAAGTCTTCGCCTCACTGTGCACACCCTCATATGTTGAAAAAGCTAAATTCTACATTCTAGATTTCCTGTCTCATACTGATATGTCATTACGTTAAAGTGAGAATGAATCTATGTAAAATGATCAGTGATTTAGACAGGATTTCTATTAATTTCTCATACACAAGGTGCACATTTTATGGGATCAGAATGATTATAAATTCTGCATTTCAAATATGTAACAACGTATGATAAAACTAATGGTTGTCTAAATAGTTATTAATGCTACAATGCAATATGTAGTCATTATTTAATGTGACTTAAAGTTAAATACATTCACCAGCCACTTCATTAACTCTTTAACTGTTCTTTAACACAAATATCTAATCACATGGCAGAACTCTATGAATTTATGCATGTAGACAACTGCTGATCTCCTGGGATGTTCGCACAGAACCATCTCTAGGGTTTACAGAGAATGATCAGAAAATATCCGGTGAGTAGAATTTCTTTGGAGGGGCAAAAATGGCTTGTTGACGCCAGAGGTCAGATGAGAATGGCTAGACTGGTTCAGGCTGATAGAAAGGCAACAGAAACTCAAATAACATCTCATGACAACCGAGGTATGCCAAAGAGCATCTCTAAACACAACACACAGAGAATCTTGAAGCAGATGGGCTACAGCAGAAGAAGACCACACTGCGAGTCACTCCTGTCAGCTAACAACAGGAAACTGAGGCAGAAGATTGGAAAAGCATTGCCTGATCTGATGAGTCTAAATTTCTGCAGTTACATTTAGATGGTAATGTCAGAATTTGGCGTAAACAACATGAAACAACATGGTTCAGGCTGCTGATGGTGGTGTAATGGTGTGAGGGATTTTTTTTTTTCTTGTAACACATTGGGCTCCTTCATACCAACTGAGCATTGTTAAAATGCCGCACCCAGTCTGAGTATCTTTGCTGAACATGAACATGACAATGAGTCCGCTGTATTCTAATGGCCTCCAGAGTCACCACATCTCAATCCAATAGAGCACCTTTAGGATGTGGTTTAACGAGAGACTTGATGATGGATGTCCAGCCGACAAATCTGCAGCAACTGCGTGATGCTGTCATGTCAATATGGACCACAATCCCTAAGGAATGTTTCCAGCACCTTGTTGAATCTCTGCCATGAAGAATGAATGCGGTTCTGAAAGCAAAACCGGGTCCAACACAGTACCAGCAGGGTGTCCCTAATAAAGTGGCCGGCGGTTTTATGTAGGTAACGGAAATGTGGAGATGTACACTGTGTGGCCAAAAGTATGTGGACACCCGACTGTCCTATACCTCTGTCTCATTTCGAAACAATAGCAATTGATATGGATTTACCCCTAGATTTTGTAACCCAACTTTTTTTTTTTTTTCAATGTAGCCATGAGAATACTACTAATGTTTCACAAGAACAATCATAATTTTGTATATACAGTATGAATTAGTGGAACCTTTTTGTCAAACACAGTTGAACAGAGTGATATACACAATGAAATGTCCCAGTGCCATTATAGGAAATAATAATAGGCGTGATAGGAACACAGCTCAACCAATCTAATTATGGACAGGAACTGTTGTTCCTGTTGTTAACTGTTGTCTAATTATAATTACCCCACTAGTGACAACCAAGTAGTTTGAATTATTATTTATTTATTTATTGGGGGATTTTGGTACGTCCACGTGCCATCCGGCACATCGGGCAACGGATACTCCCCACCCTGGAGATATATCCGTTGTTTCTGTGGCAGTTACCTAAGGGGTCAGGTTGCCAGCTCGACGCCAGATAGTCATCCACACACTACGGGCAATTTGGGAACGCTAATTAGCCTAACCTGCATGTCTTTGGACTGTGAGAGGAAACTGGAGCATCTGGAGGAAACCCACCACGCACGGGGGAGAACATGCAAACTATATGCACGCAGACCTTGCAGTGGGAATCAAACCCAGACCACTAAGCCACTAAGTACGAAAGATACTGGTGCTCAATGTACTGCTCAAATAATGTTGTGTGTCAAACAAATATGTCTGCTTAAATCTAATGAAAATTGCTAGAACCGAAATGTCCCATTAAGACACTAGGACACTACACACTCTATGTGTGTGTGTGTGGTATGCTGTTTTATTTGAAGTGCACACTCTCTACTGTAGCTTTAAAAGGAATTCCCACCATCACCTCCTTTGCATAATTGGTGGAGAGCACATGGACGTGTTTTAGCTGTCTCTCATGCCTGTCGGTCTTCAGGAAGTTGCCAGGTCTTACTCTGGA
The DNA here is from genome assembly GCF_024256425.1 of Clarias gariepinus. Classification (NCBI taxonomy): domain Eukaryota; kingdom Metazoa; phylum Chordata; class Actinopteri; order Siluriformes; family Clariidae; genus Clarias; species Clarias gariepinus. Next base: position 22,096,419 of record NC_071113.1, on the reverse strand, counting down.
TCGACAGACGCCAGCCAGTATTTTAAAAAGCTGGATGTCAGGAAAGGGCAGCAGGTGCTCCACCACGACTGAGTGTGTCTTACAGAGCAACAGGCCCCACCTGTTTACGATCTGTACCCTCCCCTGTGTCGTTGCTGACTCACAGGGAGCTACTCCATTTTTATGCACACACACACACACACACACACACATATGCCCTCGCTCACACAGACATTAACTCCCAGCTCCTTCTCCTCCCAAGATTTTTCCTGATGATCTCAGAATCCTCTCTCTCTCTCTCTCTCTCTCTCTGGAGGTAATTAGTCTGGTTGCTAGGGGATACCTTGAGGTTCACAGATTCGGTTGAGTTATAAAAAGCATGGTTTGCATCAGCTAATCAGAAATGTCCTCGAATGTGAAAAAAGAGCAAAAGAGGGAGAGACAGTACACTGGGTAGAGGAAGAAAGATACGTATGAAAGGTCGAGGGTTTTTCTTTAACGTTTTTTTTTTTTTTCAGAATAATTTTTTTTAATGTTTTGAGCAGGCGATGGTCCGCATTTCCTCAAGCTGAAATTCTCCTAGCCTCATGAAAGACTTGTATAATATGGTCCCATATGCAACACGGTGGCCCTCAGATGACTGAAAGAAAGGCTTCCAGCTCAGGCGACGAGGGAATTTACAGTATCCAGGGAATGTTTTCTTCATTTCCTGTTTATCATTTCAATGCAGCTCCCAACCAGGACTCAGGTGGAAATGAGAGTATTGGGATTTGATTGGGTGGGGTTCATGGGCAGAGAAAAAGAGAGAGAGAGAGAGAGAGAGAGAGAGAGAGTAAGAGAGAGTTCTCTACCCTCACAGTTTTGTTGCAGCATATGATTACAGTTTGGATTTTCTCCACAATGACTCATACTGCTAAGAAACTATTTCCACAAAATCACAAAAACATACTTGTGCTCATGCTGCATTTGTCTCTCTGTGTGTGTTTGTGTGTGTGTGTGTCGAAGTGAGTGAAAGAGAGGCAGCTGAATCCATTGCAGTAATGAGGGAAGATCGATCCTGAAGTGCATTAGTGATGTTTTCCACTCAGCAGTCAGAAAGTACTCTGCAGCTTTTAATGAAACCTGTCTATCCACACCTCCACCACAAACACACATGGCCACACTGGATCAGGCTCTCGGCAGGAATATCAAGTAAACACACCCTTTCGGAAGTAGCTGGCATACTGCGCTAATAAGGAAGCGTCTTTACCAGGCATGCTCGGGAAAAAAAAATGCACGACGGGATAATGTGAGACACGCTCGTCTGTCAGAAGAATAAAAAGATAACTTAATTTGCTGCTGCTCCACGGGAAGCATCGAAGAGACAAATAGAGCTAAAATGAATTGTGTAAGGCCTGCTCCAAAAATACCCCCACCAGCAGGCAGTGCAGTGAGTCATCCTGCCCCCTCACTCTCATCTCCAATATTACAGAGAAGAGCTACAGCCCTCTGAGTTACAGACCCAGGCTGATTGGAAAAAAGACAGCTCTTTAGGGCTGCATTAATGCACATATTTAAACAGACAGATATTCCATGAGTTGAGATATATCCAAAATTCCGGTCATATCGCTGTACCTTAAGGTCATGTTAAATGTTCTGTTACAATTCTGGTGTAGTACTGCAATAATTGATTGGTACAGTACAGAAAATAGATCGCATTACTAATACATAATGTAAGCACTGACAAACAATTGTCCTGATTTATATAATAATTCATTCATGGCAGGTGGTTAAGCACCAAGACAGAGCGATTTTGTGTTGTTCTGCTTGTACCACAGCAATTTGCTAACATTTAATATCCGTGAACATAAACAAGACAGATTTGTTCCTGTATCCGCTATCCGTTATAGCAGCTCATATTAAAAGTTAAACCCTCACCAGACTAACTTGATGTTATTAAGACAAAAAGCTGGGGAAATTACTGAGAAATCTACAAAATGTAAAATCCTCTGTTGTGCAGATCCCTGGTGTGGTATAATGGAAAAAAGGGGGGAAAAAACTTTTGCACATGACACCAAACCCACTTCTGGATGGTAAAATGGATGTTACACATCCAAAAGCGACATACTAAACCAGTCACAGAAGCATTTTTAGCAAGAAAACACATCTGATAACATGATGTCATCTTGAACAACACTTTGTTTGTACTTCTTAGTAATTGGCTCTAAGTCGTTCAGAAGTGCCTCTGAACCGTCTGTGGTGTGTTTCACACCTAACCAGCTTTTAACATGAGGCTGAATCCCAAGTCCATGTCTAAACTCTGATCAAAGATGTGTGAAGAACAAGGAATTCCACACCCTATATACTGCACTCACTTTCCATTTTACCCTATTTGGGATTAAACACTGGAACAGTTCTTTAGCTATTTATCAAAAAGTTTGAAATGTTAGTATTAGTTAACATTACCTGGACATCATTTTATGAAGTATGAAGCACAGCATGCTCCATAGCTTTGTTGCATAATTTGCAACAGAACTGAATGAGCTAATGCTAACGCTAGCACAAAGCCGCCAAGTCCAGGAGGAATCACAAATTTGTACACAGTCTGGGGTAATCGTGTCATGATACATCAAACTTCTGTTAATCGATATCTTTATTACCATCTTCATCCATGTGCTTTTTACCTTTTCAAAATAATGTCTACAACAACATGCTGCATTTGAAAATAATCAACAGAGCAGAAGTTATCAATTAGTAGTTTATTCTTTTAATCAAGTAATGATCAGGTAATCTATTTATTATTTTTTGACTGAGAAATACACCTTGAACATAGTTCTCAGTAGTAAGCTTATGTCGATTAACTGTACTTCTGCCATATGCTGTTGTGACTGGCGTCATGGCCATGGTCATCATGTCAACAGATAGAGTGCACTTACTCTTTTACGGAAATAAAGTTTATAAGTGAACTCATATACTTGTTAATATCTCTAAGCACACTTGAAGGGTTTTAGACCACACATGAAAAAACGACAGGATGACATCAACTTCTCTATAGTTAGACAGAGAAGTATGGCTAAATATGGAAACATGTTTTATCACATCCTTTCACTGATATACCTGGGCTGGTCTTCAACATGGCTGTCAGGTCTTCACATTTATTTCAAAGTATAATTTTTATACCCATAACACTGATAGGATGAGTCCTTGCTGCTGTCATTCACATCTCTAAAAATTGCCTGCAGCAGTGCTGAACTGCAAAGCATATTCTGTCATTTAAAAGAGGAGTCTGCATGCTTCCTGTATCATATTATTTGGCACCCCATGATGACTCTCCACTCCATAGAAGTCGCAAATTTGGAGCACTGGAAGGATGCATTCAAGGACACAGCTGCCATCAGGGTACAAAAAAAAATCAGGATTGCAAGAATCAAGGGGAACTAAAAAAAAGAAAAAAAGAAAGAAAGACATTTTTGAACAGTGTAATGACCGATTTGGAAAAACAATTATTACCATATTTTGAGAGAAAGAGAGGCAGGTGCAGGCACTTGAAAGAGATGCTGTGCCTTGATCTGACACTGCTTAAGAATCAAGCATGTGATTCATCAGTATTAGTCAAAATGACACTTCGACATTTGTAAACGTGATCCTCTCTCTGCCTACTGATTTGAGTGCTGAATATTCATCAAAACCCTCCATCTGTCATACCAAATCTCTGCCATCATTTTTTTGTGACGTAGTTTTTAGGGTTCCGATGCTTGTTTTTATAAATTATGGATATTTATTTATTTATTTTAATAAAAATCTAAAACCTACCATAAAAATCTTTTGGAGTAAAATTGTATGCAAATTGCATTTTTTGTCTTTTTCATTTTTATACTTAAAGAGACAGGAAGGGGCATTTATGGCTCAGTGGTAGGTTTCTTGCCTGCTATGCAGAACACCTGGGTTCAATTCCTACTCAGCGCCCAAACCTCAGCCACTGGATGCGATGCCAGTCCTAAGCCCAGATAAAATGGGAGCCTTGTGTCAGGAAGGGCATCCGGTGTAAAACCTGTGCCAAGTTATGTGCTGATAAGATAAGTAGTACAGGCATATCAGAAAATGTCCCTACACGCTCAAAAATTTGCGCCATCCACATTAAACATAAAACAGTGCAAAATTTCCATACACTGCACAACCTTTTCCAAACTTTCCAATCATTTGTAAGAAACACAAATCCCACAAAAGTTTTACCCACCGCCACAGATGTGAGTAATTTAAATAAACTTGTTTTTTATGAGACGGCTGACGGAACAAGTAAGTAAATATCCCTATGCTCAGCACTGTGCTGCAGAGTGAAAGCCCTGCATACTGCCTCTCTGCTGTTGGACGTTTCTGAAACATTGTTTACAGATAAGCAATGCTTATGAGACAGCGGTTGAAGTGTTAACCCTGTACTACAGTCATATTTTCCTTCCTTCCTCATTAACACTTCTTCAGTCTCATGGGCTGTGCAGTACAGTGCAGAATCTTATGATAATAACCAGCCCTGGGTTAGCTGACAGATGCTGTGTAGCATCAAACATTTTAAATGCAATTACTCCACAACGAGATCTACAACGAACTCAGGCAGAGAGAAAACTAGGACTTTTCATCGGTGTTTTAGGAAGGACAAAAAGAAGGCAGCTACACCTTCACTCTGTACTTCATGCCCCATCTGACCCATTGACCCAGTAATCAGAAATATCACAGCGTAACAAGCACGTGGGTGGCCTTGTCTTCAGTTCACTCATCCCCCCATAGACAGCTTTTAAAGTACAGAAATAAAATTTGCTGCACATGACTTCACTGGTTTCATTCTTATACTTCACTAGTCCACTTTAACTGTATTTGCTATTTGTATGTGCTTCTAGTAACAGTCGTCACATACATGGTGTATCGTCATCTGTCTCAACTACTACTGTTTGTACCATTTTTACTACATATTTCAAAATATTTCAAAATGTTTAGATCCCATCGAAATTATATTTAGAAACTAAACATCATCTATTAAATAACAAAATTCTTCACTTTACTACATTTACTTCATCTTTCGATTTTTAACTACTTTTAACAAGCGCAAATGGCAAATCTCTTTATTGGATTTTTTTATTGGTTTATGTAAGGACTGGCCTTCCCTAGTGAATCAGGGTGTAATAAGCAGCTTTATATTTATTCAGTACGGCACAGACTTGTATAATAAGGGTATAATAGAGGATGGTAGGCAACTCTCATTGTCAGTAGGTCTCTATTCTGCAGTTTACTCTGTAAATTCTCTTTACTCTCATACAAGGCTCAAAGAAATGTGCAGCATTTTAGGATTTTCTTAATTTATCAAAAGGATTATTTTTGTTGGAAATGAAGTTGAAATATTCATACTCTTGATTCTAATTTTCTCTATAAGGTTTTCTCACATGTAATGCCCCTAAACAGATTGGGCTTGAAATATTGAATTAATTTAGTATTAGACATGGCGGAACGGAAGATTAGTGGTTAGCACTGTTAGCTTGAATCACAAATCGCCCGGGTTTGATTCTCGGCCAGGTCCGATTCCCACCTCTATGGGAGTGTGCCTCCATGTGCTTCTAAGCACATGGAGTTTGCATGTTCTCCTCGTGCTTAGAAGGTATCCTCTGGGTTCTCCGGTTTCCTCCCAAAGTCATGCAGATTAGGTTAATTGGTGCTCGCAAGTTGCCGGTAGTGTGTGAATGAGTGTATGTGTGTGTGTGCCATGCAATGGATTGGCACCCTGTCCAAGGTGTAAGACACCTCATGCCCTAAGTCTCCTGGGATAGGCTCCAGGCCCACCGCTACCCTGTCCACAGGATGAACTGGTATAGAGGATTAAAGTGAGACAGTAAGTGAGTATTAGACATTATTCATAAGGTGTTTGTATATGTGCATATAAAGTAAATTCTGGTGTTTTAGAAGTATCACTTTACAAAGCTATTTTTTGGTAGTAAAACATTACAAATCAGTCCATTACCTCCAGACATTTCTTACTGATGTATCTCTCTTAGAAATTAAGCAATTATTTACTGCATTAGTGAACAATATTAAGCAAGCCTAAGTCATAAATAAAATGAACAGAGTAATTAACTGTTTACAACTTTTTTCATTGATGTATGTTTTAAATATTAACTAAGGATGTAATAGCCTGGGGCCTATTCCAGGGAACTTAAAGCACGAGACAGGGTATAACCCATCCCAGGATGCAAGCACCCACACTCATATTTTTTATTGTTGCAGGAAATTAGAGGACTCTACCGGAGAAAACATTTACAGAGGAAAACCACCAAGGACAGAAAACTCCACACACTCAGACTGCAAGATCACTAAGCCACAGGATTAAATATAAGTGTATATACAGTATATTACAATGCAACAGCTAATCTCTGGGCAATTGGTGTATATGCTGGAATCCGCCAACGAGTCCCTTATAGCAATTTTGCAAATGAGCCATTGCAAGCATATTAATTGAGTCATTAGATCATTAGTGGATGGAATAAACTGAGATTAATATCATTTTTACATAAAAATCAATAAACACAAGCATTAAATCTTTAACGACATTACTTATTATATACCAGGTCATTTCTTGTTAATGGTAATTCATTTACATTTAATATAAAACACTGGATGAGACAATCTACCTTTAACATGCAACCCTAGGGTTAGACCTGCAGGTATGCAACGTCACTCACTGTGCAACAAACAAACATAATAAACCTCACTCAGCTTTTACATCAACTTACATATCAACAATATCAGCACACACAGCAGTGTGCAGCCAAAAGAACAACGATCAGGCATATCTATATCCAACATCTCTCCACCACAGTGTTTCCAGCCTTAGCAAAAAGTTCAGCATTATGTAAGAATGCTTCACTGTGTTTGCCAAAGCTACATAGTTATCCCTCCCTGAATGAGTCACATTTCCTTTGTGTGATATGAGCTTATTCTTATTTTACCTACTCCTCAGTCTTGCATTCCGTCAATCCTACTTATAACCCCATCCTCATCCTCATCCTAACCTTCCAGCTTCCTCAACGTAACCACGTTAAGTACGTCTTAAACAAATCTTCTGTTAGTGCTGGCATAAACAATGTTGTTCTGTGTGTGTTAATCTGTGGGACTCTGGGATGCTGATGAGAGATTTGTTGATGTCTTTGTCCTCATTAAAGCTGCATCTGTGATGGTTTCAGCTCTGGTGAATTTCACAGTGTTACTGTGAGCATCCCACATTGTGTTACGGCCCTCCTACTGAACAAGACGGCGTCATCACGAAAGTGTTGATCAGTCAAGTGCAATGAATTGCTCGCCTGCAGCAGTATGGGGGGAAAATAAGGGTGTCTTCAGTTATCTACATGTAGAGTAAGCTTGATTTGTTTAACATTGGCACAACATAGCGTACCAGAGGAGAAAAAGGAAGTCATGCTGGGTGGAAACTACGCAATACACAGATGAATAAAAAAAATCATTATTAATTATCATTAATTTATATATTTACCTGGGGCTTAATCACTTGCTGCTTTATATACTTCTTGTTCTAACCATTCTTGCATCCTAGGGTTTGATTCCTTTATGAGCAACATAACTTTGTATTATCAATTAAGAAATCTTTTCATAATGAAACAAAATCAATCCCTACAGAAGTCTGAGAAATGAATGCATATGAAGTAGGTGTGGCCAAAACCGGAAGGGTTTTTCTTTACCCAAGTACACTTCTTCTAAAATCCACAGGAAAGATCGGGGGGTCATAATCAGCACTGTCATCATTGTCAAGTCTGTAAATTTTGGCTCCTTAAACTCAGCTACATCTCTTGAGTTCTTAATTGCTCTCAACTAGAGATGTGCACAGGATGTTTTCTTCATAGGGTTTTTTTTTTTTATACCTCTTATCTGCTATCTAGCTGCTATCTCATTAAACAAAGCTCAGTTGCTGCAGCTGGTACCCTTGCTTAAAAACATCAGAGCATATCACGCAAGTCTTACTCAAGCTTCTCTGGTTCCCTAATAAGTCCTGCATGTAACCAAAGCTCTGAATGGTTTAATTCCAGTGTATCTTGATGATCTCCTGATGCAGTATCATCCAGCATTCGGCTGAGACAGGCCTACAGTTAATCCGAAATCTAACTTGCAGCTAATCTCTGTAAAAGTGTTTCATAGGACATTAGGAGCACTATTACTACATTTTTATTATCACGATACTTTTTATTTAAACAGTAGTAAAAATAAAAAATGTAGATTACCTGCAGACCATTAAATTAATACCATCTCATACACCTGATTGCATAATACTTTTTGAAGTATTGATAATTGATGTTTATATGTTCATAGATATTATTTTGTAAATAATTGATGTTCAAATTTTACCTTTAGATTATGTTTAGGTTTGGGAAGTGATTTGTATTACTGTGTATTATTCTGTGTGTGTGTGGGCAGGGGGGCTGGAGGGGGGTAGTTTGTGTGGGTGTGTGTGTGTGTGTATGTGTGTGTGTGTGTGTATGTTTGTGTACGTGTGTGTGTGTGTGTGTGTGTGTGTGTGTGTGTGTGTGTGTGTGTGTGTGTGTGTGTTGAATATAAAGCAGTGAATCTCATTTCATGGTCATCACAAAATCACCAACTGAAGCGTGACTGTTTGGCCCAAGCAAAGCTGAAGCAGCATGACAGTCGCATTTATCTGTCTGGATCTTAATCCTGATGACCCATGGGGATGAATAAAAGAGGGATCAGGACTGCTATTTTTCAGTGTATTTTTTTGAACATGAATTGATTGAGCTGACTGCAAACAAGAAATCGAGGCATTACACTTAAAATTTTGTTAAAATTACACTTAAAACTTAAAAAACGCAAAATGGGAAACTAGACGAATATCTTCAAAATATATAAATTGAACATAACTTTTTTATGTCCTTTATTATATGTTATCATTCACACTGTAGCTCCAATCTTCATCCATGTTTAATGTCAGAGCTCATCTACACAAAGGAAAGATCTCACTCGATAAAATCTTAATGATGGCACCAATAAATGAACTGAAAAAGAAAACGGTCCTTACATGTTTTATGAGTAATAGGATTTTCTACTTTACATAGAAGCGAGAGATTGACATAAAGGGAAGAAAATGAAGGGGAAAGTGAAGAAAGAATGGGTAAACAGGGCATAACAGGAAGGGTGAGCACAGGAATAGAAAATGAATGTTTCATCTCATGATGTCTGCTTGTGCCCACTCTTGTCTCACTTGGTGAAATGTTAATATGACAGAGAGCACACGAAAGAGCTGTGGCTCAAAAATAGGTCAGGAGCAAAAGAAAGAGGGGGCGATGAACAGCTTGCCCTGTGATTTCCATGCAAGTGAACGAGAAAGGGAGCATAGATAAAGAGGATAATGCAGGATCAGAATTAGCTAGTTTATTGCAGACACCAACATTTAACCCTCTTGGCTTAATCTTTCGGTGTGTCTCTAAATAAGTGATGATTTACAGTTTGATTTGTATATAGAAATATCAATGTGAGCTTACAACAAACCATCATATGTGATTTTGTTGACTCATGTGGGAACTACAGTCTAAAATGTGAATGAGTGTTAAAGCAGATTAAATCAAGAATACTCGCAGAAGTACTTACAGGGCTGGGGTCGAATCTCACTTCTGCTCTGTGTGTGTGGAGCTTGTGTGTTCTTTACACACTTGCAGTCAACATTCAGAAAATATGTGGCCATGTGTGATTAGTGTTTCTAAGTTGCCTGTAGTGTGTGATGTAATAAATGAAATAGGATAACTGGAATTAAGATAATGTAGTTTATCTATTAAACCAAGAGACAACTTAGCATTATTGCTAACTATATTTGTTTAAAAAATGAAAATAATAAGTAGGATAATTTTTTTTTATACGTTTTGTTCCTTTAACTTAATTCCATTAAGTGGATTGCATTCAATAATGCATGCTACTAAAATTTCCTTAAATTATTTATATAGTAATTTTGGCATTTTTAAAATAGTAGATAATTCTTTGTCGAATACATTTGTTTTTTGACTTATTTATATGCATTCTATGAAGTTTTTAATTCTCCCTGTATAACAATGTGTTGATGTTTAAATTTACATTATGTACATTTAAAAAAGGATTTTGACCTTGGGTAGCTTTAAAATATTGATATAATATTTATTGTACTATCTTAAATTACATTTGTAAATTTACTTAATTATATTTAATATGGTTAACATAAACATAGCAATTTGTTTTTAACCATAATTCCCTTTTTTTTTTTTGAAATTCTGCCATTAGTTTAAATAGATTATTTTTATTCAGTTATTTGCCCTTAGATATTACAAATTAAATATTTTAGTCATAAGTATTAGAACATATTTGAGTCTGATACTGAGTAGTAGCACTGCTTTAGCACTCCAGTAATACTATATGAATACAGAAGTACCATCACCTATTAATGAATAAAAGGTAAAAAGTAATTGTTGGCTACTGAATCATAAATTATACAATAATTACAAAGTCTTATATATCTCTTGATGAACCGCTTTACCGATTAATTACTAATCAGCTTATTTTATATTGTCTTAGCTATCTACTGAATAACTAAGATCTGATTCAGTATATTCTAATCCAGCACTTAAGTAACTACAATAAAACAATTGTTAAAACGTGCAATAGGTTACCACAAGCCGTATTTATCACAATCCCTTCTGAGTTCTCTTTGTACCTTTACAGTACATGTGGCAACATGAGCCAATTTGCACTCTGGCCTACAAACAAGACTCAGCATGCTTGTGTTATCTCTGTTCATCAGGTGTTAGTATGCGAGTGTACCTTCAGAATAATCACAAAGATTATGTGATGACATAAATACTCTGTGATGTCTCCTAATTCTAAATTGACATATAATTTTCAAATATTACCACAATGCTTTTAGGATCTAGGATGATGATCAAAAATATTACTTTGTCCTTTTTTGTCTATGAAATTAGCTTTGTATTAATAAGTAACAAACTTGGTTGTTAATATACTACGACACATTGCATATTTATCTATGAGTTATTAAAACTCAACATGATTAAAATCATTGTATACATTATTTCTGCTGAAGTTGTGTGACATTAATATTGTACATTTACAAAACTGAGTTGAAAGAAACAGGACATGACTTTGCCTGAAGTCACTAAACCACTACTTCTATGCACAAGTTTGTCTCATCAGGAAGTAACATTAACACAATTCTTCAAGGGTAAAAATATGACTGTGCAGCACTTTGTAAATTTCACACCTCTGCTGTGTGACATGCACATACATGCTTAACAGATACAGCAATATTATGTCTTGCTAGCACATGTTGTGTAAGTTCCGAGCCTTTATTAAATCTATTGCCCTTAAATGTGTTTTACGGCCTTGCTTCGTTTAAATGACTTCTGTTTGGATTGTCTTTTCGTTTCATTATTCCATGACTGATTGTCTTAGGTCATTCTTGGCACACTGTTCTTATTACTGGGTATGTTTTTAAATTCATCAGTGACGTCTGTGCAAATGAATGCTAAAGCCTCCTACTTAGACTAGCAAATTTACATGTACATAAATTTACCGTCAAATAACTACGCTCTGCACAAATTTTTTTTTTTAAAGGCCAATTGGCCCAAATCTTCACTTTTCTTTTTCTTTTCTGACCTCCTAATCACAAGCCTGGCTTTTTAGTCTACAAATGCAATTTGCACTCCATGTATTCTTCATTCTGGCCCTCTGTATTCGGGATGTTTTTATGCAGCTTCAACACAGACAATAAGTCTTATTACAACATGTAGCACTGTAGAAAGAGGAATTTTGCTCTGCAAGGAGGGCAGTTTATTTCTCTGCAGCTTTCAGCTACCTTTCATACAGAAGAGCTCCTGTGCCTCACTGTCACGCTTTCTCTACCAGCTGTGTACACAATATCTGATTTTATAGACCCACACCAAGGGGTCCTTATCGGCTCTTATTGCTACTGTAATTACTCCTTTGTGATCCTGAGTCCAGCAGAGAGAGAAAGAGGAAGAGAGAGAGAGAGAGGTAGATAGTAAAATGTATGTGTGTCCATTTGTGCTGTCCATAGCTAAATTTTGTTGCTCAGAATGAGCTTTTTTTTTGTCGCATGAGACTGAATTGAGCTGTCTCATTACAAGCGCGACTTTGTCTTTTCTATTTCTCCTAAACCCCACTTAGGAGAATAAAAGAGACATAACTGAGACACAAAGCGAGACATACTTTTGAGAAACATTTGAGAAATATGAAATGTACATGAGAAACAGAACTGAGCCATAAAAGCAAATGAGCCATATACAAGACCATCACGAGATAAAAGTCAGATATAAATGAGATTCATGAGACACAAATGAGAAATACTAGTTTTATTAAACATATCAAAAATCCTCAATTAACAGCATACAGTGTAATACATTTACAATTTACACAATATAACAGACACCAGCAAAATATGGCAAATCAAGACACTAAATGATACAAAATGTCACTTAAGAACAAACAATTTAAGAACAAACGTAAGCTGTGTAAATTACAGCTAAGTATAACGCAATTTTTTTTTATTTTATTTTTTTTTTACCACAGACTTACATTTTGACTCCTTGTCAATACTGATTAATTTTAAAAATTCGGCGCGAAAATTAAAACCCACCTTTACCAGTCGCTTTGTCTTCTTCGTTTTTATCCGCAGCAGGCAAAGTAGTCAGTGCGCTACCGCCACCTAAAGGTCTGGATGAATGATACTTAATAAAGTGTTTTTTGCTGACTTGACCACGAGGCCTGGCGATGTCCTGCACAGTTCTCTAACACACTGGACACTTAAACATTCGCTTAGGGCATGTGTGGGGGAAATTGTGGAAAATTATGTCTATATGTACTAATTATGTCTATATGTATTAATTGGGTTGGCCATGAAAATGTTGAACATTTAGTCATAACTAATCAAACATTAATCAAAAATTGGTTTGGCCCTAAATTATAAGTGTAAAGAAATCACTAAACACAAACATTATCTCATTGCTACATTTCTTAATTAAAACATTCTGTATATTGTATTTTTAGTTTTTTATTGGTAATGACATTTGTACAGAATGTAAAGTAGGTTTGCAGTTTGCCAGTTTAATTTCAATAAATTAATTAAGGTGTACAAATTTGTAAAAGGTTAGTCATGTTGATTAACTAGGGACACCTGGGTGTACAGTATAATAAAATATCTGTTTTTTTTTTTTGTTTGTTTTTAAAGAAGCTAAATTTAAAAAAAACTAAAAAAAAACATGTATCTATTACAAAGCAGTTTTGCAATCGACTTTAGTTGTTACCAACCTACGTATCTACATATCTTCATTTCAGAGATCCAACCTACTAACCCTCCCCTCCATCTACCCGTATGTGTAAAGTAATATGAAGTATCTAAAAAAGGACTCAACACTCTTTAGTGTAGATGACACTGTTTGTCAGAGAACTCTAGCCCTTAAAACCCCAAAGCCCTTTTTTAGCCCTTCTTTGCATTATGTTTTAATAAATATACTGTATATAAGTCAGGATTGTGCAATATAGAGTGACATTTGAGCACAATATATTCTTCAATATAAAGAACTCAATTTTATTTAATTTTATTTATTTTAACTAACTATAGATGCATGACTAAGCAAAAAATGTAAAAAGGATCATATCAGAACATATCAGAAAACCCAAATGCACAATTTACAAGTACTGTATACTTTATGTGGGGGAAACACTGCTTTGGGAAAACAAAAAATATGTGAGTCGCACACAAGACAAATATGAACTATCTCTGAGATTTAGAGGTAATGAGCCATATTTGAGACACATTTGAGAAGATTGAGAAAACGGCTAAAATCTCATTAAAGTCTCAAAGATGGCTCATTTCTGCATATGTGATTCGCACACAAGACAAATGTAAATGATGACTGAGATTTAAAGGTAATGAGCCTTTAAATGGCTAAAAGGTTTGAGAAGCTGCAGAAAACCCTCAAATCTCAAAGACAGCTCATTTCTGTTCAGGAGACAAAGAAGAGATTAACATGAGATCTCATCTTGGAGTTTCTTTGCTATGGGGTTCCTCTCACTCTTTATGCTATGAACATTCGTTCCTCCCACCCTTCTCTCTCTCTCTCTCTCTCTCTCTCTCTCTTTCTCTCAGCTCTAATTATACTGAGAAGTAGGCTGCTGTTCTAGTTCAGAGCACCCAAGTGGGTGGCCTGATTCACCATCAATGGAAGGACAGAGGGAAAATGTGAGTACATGTACACTCAAGGCCAGATGTACTAAACTGTTTTTTTTTTTTTTGCTAAAATAAGCCTGCCTTCTGTGAAGAAAAGAAAAAAAAAACACCGTGACCATGTAAATTCTGCACCAAACTGACAAACTAGCATAAATATGCAATTTAAACCCTGTCCATGTGGCAATACAGACATTGCCCATCTCCCTCAAGCATATCACATAAAGAGTGAGAATACACAACGTGGGGAAACGGGAAGTGTGGCTCATCACAAATTCTGTTCAGTTGCATGTCTGTACTTCTATCAAAGCATGTGTAAATTTGAGCCATGGATGCTGCTCAGATTTTTTTTTCCTGCAGATGGTTTGCCAGTTAGAGTTTTTTTTTTAATTCATCCATATTATATTCCTAATAATTTCAAGATTGAAAAAAAAACAGGGAAACTATGTGTTACTGTTTATTGCTAAATGGGTTTTTAATTTCCCATGGAGATCTGGCAACCCTGATTATAGCACATATGTCAGGAACACATTCATCAATTTTTCCTCAGATCTAACAAAACTATTATAACATTTTTGTGGCATCACTAGTTTTCCTTGCCACACTTGACTGCAGGAGAAAAAGGAAAACAGTTTAAGTGCACATTTTTAATCAGCTTATTCTGTATACAGAAGTCTTTTAATTAAAATCAGTATTAGAGCCCTCAGAACTGTGTGCATGTTTTCGTTCTTGTACTTATGTATGTTAAATTTTTTACTGAGCTTAAAGTTTTACTTTGTCTTATCTCTGAGCTTTTTGACAACACAGAGCCTTTAGTACAGTATATGGTCCTATTAATATCTTTTACATGGTAAGCTATATGACACCTCAATAAATTAAACATTAATTTTTCATGAACTGCGAGGACATTCTGTGGCTGCATAATTTTGTGTTTGCATCATGTCACTTGATGTGTGTTTATCCGGACCAGAGATTATATCTGTGGTTGAGGCGGTGGAGTTAGAGCAGCTGTAACAGGGATCAGTTGTAACGCTATCAGTTGTTCCAATCAGCAACATGGTACTGTGGTGACACTCTTTCTGCCATGCTCAGTAGCATCCTCGGCCTCATTGTGCATTGTAAAAGAACAGCGGAAATGCACATATTGTTCCCATGACACAAGATGGGTCCATCTTGGTCAACATCTTTTTGAGAATGAAATTTTCACAAATTTGAAAAAAAAAAAAAAATGTAATCATCATCATCATCATCTTCTTCTTCTTCTTGCGGATTGAATGCAACACCTTGGGCAAAACCACATTGCTCATGTAATCTCTCTTCTGAGTAAATGCTTTGAGAATGGGAATAGCGTCCGTGTAAACACATAAATCCTGTGTGGTTTCTCTGTGTCACAAGGGTCTTAAAAATCACAAATGCAACAATATGTCAAAACTGTTTTGGTTAGATTGTTGTGGAATTTGCATGATTTTGCATAATGCCATAACTCCACCTGCCATAGTTTTGTCACAAGTTGTGTTTGTGTCCATGGACGTCTGCAACCTGTATATCTCATATTTCATCTCATATCTCATGCATGGCAAAAATCAGTGCTAGTGATAGTTCAAATCTTTTCCTCAATTGTTTATCTCATTTTGCTATCAAACTGTTCTTATAGAGTATATTTTAATGTAATATCAAATAACATATTTTATCTGGTATGAAACTTGAAACATGTACAACTACATGAGTTCTCGATTATACAATGAAATACTTTATTTAAAACCATCTGCTTGATTAATTAAGGTGTTACAGCTTTCATGGATTCTTTAAATTAATTGAAAGCAGCCCCTCCTGATGTGTATAATGTAGTATTACTGTGTAATATAAATAGATGTCAGACAACTGTGTCTATAATGTATTTACAAAATGGAACTTTATATCATTTTTCTGATATGATTTAGAAAAAGGCGGCGCTGTGGTTAGTGGTTAACACTGTCACCTTGCACCTCAGGGATCACGGTTCAATTCTCACCTTGGGATCTGTGTGCATGGAGTTTGCATGTCCTCCCAGTGCTAAGTGGGTTTCCTGTGGGTACTCCGGTTTTCTCCCAGAGTCCAAAGACATGCAGATTAGACTAATTGGCATTTGCAAATTGCCCGTAGTGTGTGAATAAGTGTGTTTGTATATATATATATGTGTCCAGTAATGGGTTGGCATCCTGTCCAGGGTGTACCATGGATAGGCTCTAGGCCCTATAGACTCATACACAATGAGTGAGCGAGTGAGCGATGACAATTTACGAAAGAAATTTGATCTGACATCTGATCCTGCTCTTCTCTACACATAGCTTGTATCTACAGCTATAGTTTTTAAGTAAAGCTATCATACATGTGCACTTGGTAGGTAGATAATTATTGACTGTAGCCCAGAAAACAAAGTGTTCTACTTTGCCTGATATATTTGTACAGCACAACACCCACTAGCATGTCAGTGTCACTGCAGTGTTGAGAAAAGTCCACTACAGGAATAATATCTGGACAGAGATGGCTCTAGGGGAGCTGATGTTACTTGTGATGAACGTAGTGGGTGGGAATGACAAACATGTAGTAATTTTAGATAGAAGGGAGCTACGTGTGCCTAGTAAACTGCATATATGCCTATACTTGTGTGTGTGTGTGTGTGAAAGAGAGACAGAGAGAGACAGAGAGAGAGAGAGAGAGACAGAGAGGGAGAGAAGCCTTATCAGTGCTTATGCAACAATTTACTCTAAATCGCTTGCTTCGATTTTCTATTTCTCTTTTCTCTGCAAAATGCTTCTCCTTCTTTCTCTCTCTCCCTCTCTTCATATGCACACATATTCCAAGATGTTTACGAAAGCCACAAATCTAGTTCCATCATTAGTGGTTGCTCAGCAACGCAACCTCCTAAATGATTATCTTATCAGACTTATCTCATACAGAGCGCTTTCAAAGTGAGACTCTAATTATCGTCTTCAACAGTTTCGAGAAACCGTGCCCCGTTCGCTCCCTAAGCTCTCCCTGTATCAAATAATCAGCACACTCATGCTCAGAAAAATTTCAGATCCTAACATCATCCCCGGTCCACACCTCCCATCCGCACAGGCAGGGAGGAAGAGCGGAATATAAAGTCTACTACTTTTATTTAAAGAAGAAATGTGACAGAGGACTAAGAAAAGAACTGGGGGACGAGAGAAGAAAGGGGAGATGAGAAAGAGGCAGAGATACAGAGAGAGAGAGTGTGTGAGAGAACATTGGTAACATGTTTACTTGCATAACCATGAGTAGCTTTCAGCGAGGCTGAGGCTACGGTTGCCAAGCAACGGCATCCGTGCAGCAGCTGCATTGCGCCATGGAGTTGGGAATATTGTGTGTAAAGTTGACCGTTTCCCCTCCCCCATAACCCTCAGGACATTATATTAGAAAGGTGTGTCTCTGCTCTCAACACAACAGACATCACATGTAACTCATGACTAAAGTTTATTTTTCTAACGTGAAATCCTGACCACTTTTTGAAAAACGCCAACCTCAAAACCTAAACACCTCCACACGTGTACACACAGTTCCACAGATCCACAGATCCAAAGATCCAGCAGGCTGTCTAAATACTGATGTGCTGACTCACTCCCTGTTTGGAAAAGTCGAGAGGGGGGCAACGCAGGACAGAGTGTGAGGGGAGGCCCTGCAAACCGACAAAACCTGTAGATCACGCTGTTTTTCCCCATTATAAAATTCGCAGCAAACATAAACTGATGTCGTATATTTTTTATAATTAATACAATTTATTGTTGAAGTGCACATGATTTTTTTTTAGCATTAAAACAAACGTGCTGCAGCTTCTTTCTGCTCTACAGCCGAGACTGCAGTCATGCACTCCAGGATTATAATGTGCCAGCTGCATCTTATGAGGCAGCACTGACACCAACTGGTCATGAAGACAAACATCAGGTCTCAGATACAGCAGCGTAAAATGAGGGAAGTAATCAACAAATCCTCACCTTTAACCTCAATCCAGACAGATTTGTTTCTGGAAAGGTACACTTAGATCCACTGTTTGTGCACTGAGCACTGCAGTCGTACTCCGAGTCACCACTTTTTACAGGAATAGTAGAGTTGTTCACAGCTGGATATATCTTGCATATAGCGGCCAAAAGTATTGAGACGAGAGTAAAATGTAATGTTTCAATGACAAGTTTTAAATAATGACAATTAAGATTATAAGAATAATTTGCTATTTCCATCCATCCATCCATCTAGAAACCTCTGTAGTCCAACTAGGGGGCGTGGAGGCCAATGGCGACCATTGTATTTAAGCTAAGTTAAGCCTTTATTCGTCACACATACATTACTGCACAGTGAAATTCTTTATTCTTCACATATCCCAGCTTCTTGTTAGTAGGCAGGGGTCAGAGCGCAGGGTCAGCCATTTTTACGGCGCCCCTGGAGCAGACAGGGTTAAGGGCCTTGCTCATGGGCCCAACAGCGGCAACCTGGCGGAGCTGGGGCTCCAACCGCAGATCTTCCCATTCGTAACTCAGAGCCTTAACACACTGAGTCACACTTTATTTTCATCTGGTACGACCGTTGTTGGATTTTCGGCCAACACATGCTTTCATATTCACATACGATGGGAAATTTGAAAACTCCAATTACCCTAATCTACATGTCTCTGGACTGTGGGTGGAAACCAGAGTACCTGGAGGAAACCCATCAAGCACATGGAGAATATGCAAAACTCTATGCAAACAGATCCAATGTTGAAACCGAACTCGGGCCTGGAGCTGCAAGGCTACTTGACATTGCTAACCACTAAGCCACAGTGCCGCCAATGTGGTATTTATTGTTATGAAATTGCTATACAACAATCATTATTTAATATGAAGTCCTTTATTTATCAAAACCTGTTCGATTTGGCTCCACTGTCACATGACCACTTGTTTTTCACAACTTTTTAGCCAAATAGAACAGAACTAGTTAGTAAAATCACCTGTTTTTACATTGGGAGCACTATAACAGATGTCTTATGTTGTATTAATAGTTTTAATCCCATTGCTATATATTTCTTATTTAGTTTGTTTTATTTGTTTTTTTGTACTTGAGGCTACTTAAACAATGATGGTGACACAAAACAGACATAGAACAAATAATTAAGTACATGAACAGTCAGAAAAGATGCAACTGCTGCACTCAAAAGATGCGTGATCACGTTCTGTACAAGTGACATGAGATACAATACATGTGTTGTGTACAGGATTCACTCTGTCCAGTTACGTCCACTATGTTCTATTCTCCAGTCTGAATTTCTAAATGCTAGTACTGGGGAACCTCTGACATATAGGGTATGTAGTGGGAAAGTGTGTGTGTGTGTGTGTGTGTGTGTGTCTTTTTTTTCTCCATAGCTACTTAAGTAGGCCTAAAAGTAAAACTGCTAGAAGGGGAGGCTGATGATGCTGTAAACTGAAGTTTTTGTATTGTTTCTCATCATGTTTGACAATCTTTATAATTAAAAAGGTTTTGTGCGCAACAAAACTCAAAACCTTTTTCTGCTTCAATTTGCTGGCACGACTATCTACAAAAACACAATCAAACCATGAGTAGGCTATATTTTTTGTTTTTCTTAACTTATTCAGATATTTTTGATACTGAATTGCATTCTTATGTGGGTACGAATACAAATAGTTACAAACTGTATAAGATGGAGTTATAGCATTTTGCTAAATAATGAACAATTTTACACACTTTTATATAACCAAAATAATGTTGGCATTTGTGCTTTTTAACACTCATATGCACAGAAAATAACCATGCACAGAAATATTTCTATCAGTTGGTGATACTTACTACAGTAATTTGTCTTAAAACCAATATCATTTTTATCTCATTTTGCAGGCAAAACAATCAAATGAAAATTATAATTTTTACCTTATTATCTTTTAATAGATATGTAGATAGGCCATGGTGATGTACTGTACAGTAGTGAGTAGCACTACATATAGGGTTAGGGTTACTTTACCTCTGATTGAGGTCAGAAAAAAAGCCCAGACAGGAAGGCTATGATAACTAAAAAAAAAAAACACTTGTTAGATCTGTGGTGAGCAGAAAGGTATCTCAGACCATGTTAAACCTTGAGGGTTATGTGCTACAAAAGTGGAAGACCACACTGGGTTACACTCATATCCGTATATGTATATGACTGATTTCATGGCCAAACACTCACGCTGACCTGAAACAATGATACACAAAACAAAGCTATGGATTTCATTGTGTGGCAGGTGTGGGGAAGCCTTTTGTTTAACTTTTTACATAATTTTTTTTATTAATCCTAAATAAAAATCATGGAAAGAATTCCCAGGAAATATTTGCCTGGTATACTTCCATTAACATTTTGTGCATGAATAAGCCTGTTGAATAAATTAAAGCGTTCCCCTTGTGTGTAGCCTTACTTCTGAAAAGCAGTAACCTGAAGGCATACTGTTCCTTGTATTTTTTTTCCTCAAGACATGTATTTTAACTCAGGGTAGATCAGGTCTGTTCAGTTTGTTAAGAATAACTCAGTGTCCAGCAGATCATAGCAGCAGCGGAATTAAAGTGAGTTTGTTGGGGGAAGAGACACACTGCTTTACTAATCATTCATAATATGATTCCTGCCGTGGGCCACATGCTTTTTTTGATTTTTATTTTTGGATCATCATATGCATGTAAGTAGGTGGATCTCTTTCACAAACATTGTAGAGAGTCTATTCTATTGCTAAATCTCATTAGGTTGTTATATCGTTATCTCATTTCGATGCGAAATATTGAATTCCTACTTTTTGTTTGATAAATATTATATTACATTATGACAATCTGTGCTTAAAAAACAATTACCCATCTTAAAATAGAAATATTTCTTCATGTTCTTAACTTGACCTCAGTGTATAACCTCTGCGTCTGGTTTGATTAAGACTCTGTCCTGGGTCATGGGATTGATTTTTAGGGGAACGTTATATCACTGTTAACGAAGAGAAAGATAAATGGCTATATACCAACTTCATTATAACGGCTTCCAAGATCTTTCATATCCATTTATATAACAGATGTATGTTTAGCTTAACAAAGCGAGTTGTCTTACTCACCCCTTTTTCCCTTCTGCTGCTAATGCACTAAACACTTTACATCCAGGACTGTAAATACAATTATTATAATTTGTGCAATGCTTTCTTTTTAATGAAAATACCTGTTTGCACTACACTGTTTGCACCATCCAAGTCCCAATGCACATTTATTTTATTGTAATTACCTTTTTTCTTTCAGTCTTACATCCTCTTTATTGCTGCTAATAAACAGAACAAATTTCGTTGTGTTCCTGCAATTACCGTAAAGTCTTTTTATCTTTATTTCATCTTTATCTTAGTGCCCTAAAACTTTGGATAATGCAAACTTTTGCTCTTGCACATAAACAATAACAACAATTGTTAAGAGCTTAAAGATTGTTGCTGGCTTGACCTTCAATCTGTCCTCTGTGGCAGTGATTCCAAAATGCTTCCAGATGAAAGCAGAAATCTACCACCTCCGGCATTTGCCGGTCTCGGAAAATAATGTAACAACTCTGACAGATGGTGATGGGCTTTACGATCCAGAGTGTGAACCTAATGGACTCTTCAAGGCCAAGCAATGCAATGACAGTGACGTGTGCTGGTGTGTAGACGGTGCAGGTGAGCGACGGTCTGACAACGGCGACAGAAACCTGCAGTGTGAGGAGCTACTTGGGCCAAAGTCAGTGTAAATACACTTTGAATACAGCCTGAAATATAAGATTAAAATTATTTTCTCTAAAATACATAAAAATGGCTTCTTCTACAGTTGGGTACGAATTGAAATGAAGCACAAAGAGACCAGCAGCCCCTTGGAGCTGTCCCAGCTGCAGAGGTGATTTGTGTGATAATTTCTCTGTATTTGTGGCTTTTCCAGATATATAGTTAATAAGAAACAAAACAAAAATAAAAAACTACTGATAATTAGAATGTAGTTACTTATTTACAGGGCTTTTGCCAGTGCCATTCCAAAACGAGACAATGTAGACCCAAATCTGGACAGCAAAACTGAAATCAGGGTGGGGATCAATTAAAACACATAGTAATGTCATTTCATTTGCACTCTTTATATAAAACATGTGTAAATGTATTTCTCTGGTGTAGTATGACATTGATGCGCATCTCATTACCATGGAGGTGATGGAAAACGCGGATGATCAGACACAGGATCTGTCTTTATTGACCTACTACATAGAAAAAGATGTGAGAAAGCAATATTTAAGAAGTGCTAATCTAATAACTGCACTTGCATTCTGTTTTTATTTATAATTTTTTATTTTTTTAAGATTGTGGTGCATTCACTTTTGAATGACCAAATGACGTTTGAACCAGCAGTCGATGGTGTAAAACTGGAGCTTGAGAGCATCAGGGTTTACCATATGGATAAAAACGAACCAACAAATAACATGCAAATGCTCACAACAGGCTTTCTAACTGCCACTGGTGTGTTTATCCTGGCAGTTTGTGTTGGGCTCCTCATTCTGGTGAGTTTCCTTTCAGAGCTAATGCTCTGTTGTGGTAGATAACAAGGAACATTTTACAGTATGTTATTTGTGTAAATTAATATAGAGTGCTTGTCCACCCTTTTGTTATGTTATAGCCTGGCAGTAAAATTGATTTATTTAGGATTATACTATATGTAATTTAATCTACAGTTTCACTGGGTATGGTGTCAAAGAAATTCTGAAAGAACTGTAGAGATCCAGGACTCTAGTGGAAGAAGCTTTTTACACATCAACCATAGCTATAAGTGGTGAGCAAAAGTACATTATTGAGGACTAAAAAAAAAAAAAAGAAACACAGTTTGGAGTTAAACAAAAGGCACATGGATTTTTTTTAAATCTAATTTTATGTCTGTTGGGATCAGTAATGAACCTTTGGACTTTTGCTACATTTGGTTGAAACCCAACATTGCCCATTACCCTGAGAACATTCAGATCCACATTGAACCATGGTGGTGATAGCACCATATTGTAACACTGCAATATACTGTATGGATAGGTTCGGGGGGGGGGGGGGGGAGGCATTGTATTACCTTCTTCTTAAGGGATTGTATCGATATGTAGAACAGTGAACCACACAAATAAAGACTTTAGCAGGGTTTTCACAGACTGGGTCACATATGCTTTATAGTAATACAGTTTGTGAAAACCCTGCTGAAGTCTTTATTTGTTTGATTCACTGTTTTCTACATGAAATAATTTCTTCTTAAGAGATTGTATTAATACTGTAATACCTAACATTACAGGGATCCAAAGTTTACACATGTCTTTCTTTCTTTCTTTCTTTCTTTCTTTCTTTCTTTCTTTCTTTCTTTCTTTCTTTCTTTCTTTCTTTCTTTCTTTCTTTCTTTCTTTCTTTCTTTCTTTCTTTCTTTCTTTCTTTCTTTCTTTCTTTCTTTCTTTCTTTCTTTCTTTCTTTCTTTCTTTCTTTCTTTCTTTCTTTCTTTCTTTCTTTCTTTCTTTCTTTCTTTCTTTCTTTCTTTCTTTCTTTCTTTCTTTCTTTCTTTCTTTCTTTCTTTCTTTCTTTCTTTCTTTCTTTCTTTCTTTCTTTCTTTCTTTCTTTCTTTCTTTCTTTCTTTCTTTCTTTCTTTCTTTCTTTCTTTCTTTCTTTCTTTCTTTCTTTCTTTCTTTCTTTCTTTCTTTCTTTCTTTCTTTCTTTCTTTCTTTCTTTCTTTCTTTCTTTCTTTCTTTCTTTCTTTCTTTCTTTCTTTCTTTCTTCATGCTTTAGTTCTTACTTAGAAGACAAAAGAGGGGCCAATATGAAAAAGCCCAGGTAAGGTTACTGATGCCATTATTTATAGACTAAATAGTATACCCTTTACCTTAAATATTTCTAATGAGCATGTGTGAGGTGTGTGCTTGCCATGTGTCAGATTTGGGATTGGTGTTGAATCCAAGACAAAAGTGCATATGTTAAAATGTTGAATTTGTTTGCAGACAAATGAAATGGAGGAGATTTAGGCCCCAAGCTGTACTTCGAGCTGGTGAAAAACTATGACACAAAACAGTTGTATCATTTTATATTTACACTATTGTCACCTTGCATCTCTGCATTCATCCTTCACCACTGCTAAATGATATCTTTTTAATTTATCCTTTCAAAAGGTTCTACACTATACTGAGACTGGATTTGTATTGTGTATTTAATAGTACTCATCACCAGATATTTGACAAATATCTAATTTATTTTCTAATTTTAATTATAGTTTTTGTCTAAGTAAACCTGTATAGCATTTGTTTCAGTCTTGATCACTGTGATGCACAATGGTTGTAATGGTTCAGTCCTTGTGTAAAGAATTATAAGTATGTATTGGTGGAATTAATACAATAAATAAAATAACAATTAATTGAATTAAAATTAAATTAAATTAAAAACACCTACAGTGTCTTTAGACTTTCCATTCAAAATAAAAGAGCATAAGAAGGGACACACCCTGGACAGAGTGCCAGTCCATCGCAGAGCACACAAGCACACACACACACACACACACACACACACACACCCACACACACACACTCTCTCTCATGACTTCAGTTAGCATGTCTTTGAACTGTGGGAGTAATTCAGAGTAAACCCAACCGGAGTAAACCCACCAAGCATGGGCAGAACATCCTTTTCTACACACCAAGACCCAAGGTGGGAATAAAACCCTCAACCCTGGAGGTGGAAAGCCACAGTGCTAATCACTACACCACCGTGCTGTGAAATGTTTTATAAAAAATTGACATGAGGCCATTGTTATAATTGATGATGTCTTTATAAAGATATTTAGATTTCAGATGGGGCTGCATGTTTTGATAAAGAAATCACATTGTGATTATTTTTATATGTATTGGAATTGTGGTTTCAACTAAAATATTTACCTATTAAATTTCAATATCTCATCACAATGTTGGCTGGAAGTTTTTCCTGAAGTCGAAGTGTTGGAAGCAGAAAAACTGGCAATCATAATGATTTGAGTGACACAGGTCAGATTGTGATGGCTAGAGGACTGGGACAAAGCAACTCCAAAACAGCAGCTCTTGTGGAATGTTCCTGGTCTGCAGAGGTCAGGACTTACCAAGTGGTCCGAAAACCAGTGACAGGGTCATGAGCTGGCCAAGGCTTACTGATGTACATGGGGAGGGAAGGCTGGCCTGGGTAGTCTGATCTAATAGAAGAGCTATTGTAGCTCAAACTAATGAAGAGGTTAATGTTGGTTAGGATAGAAATGTGACAGAACACACACTGCATTACTGTTATGGTGGCAGAAGAGGGGGCCTACTCACTATTAGCCAGGTGGTCATAATGTTATGGCCATAAAATAAAAGAATGGGATGTGGGTCAATTTGCTAAAAAATATTACACGGAATGTAATTGTTCTACTTATTATAAAACTATCTTTTATTCAAACTAAAGTAATAAAAAAATAAACCATGTTTCAATACAAACACAGTAAGTTGCAATAAGCTTTCAGACGCAGCCTGACTGCAGGAAGCGCGCCGTTGTGATGACGTATTTCCGGTTCTCGTGCTGTCGGTGGCGGGAGATTCCAGCATGGCCGTGCAACCAAAACAGAACTTGTCCATGGACAGCGCGTCCGAAACCGGGTTTCTAAACTATTATTTTTCCATGCATGAAAAGCCGGACACCACGGTGAGAATATTTGATCGCAGCGACTACTACACGGTGCACGGAAAAGATGCTCTCTTTGCTGCTAAAGAAGTCTTCAAGACGAATGGTGTTATTAAAATGCTCGGCGCAGGTCGGTATGATTAGCGGTCAAGGCTAAGCTAGGTAAAGAAATGTAGGTCTTACAGTGTGGTGTCTTTATTTAAATAATCTAACCTATAGAGGATTTTCATGCAAACATGTTTACATGAGTGGGGTTCTCTAAAGTTAGCTAAAGACATGTTTATATAGGTGATGAGCTCATGTAGTTAGCAGTGCATTATCACTAGGTGGTCAAAAGTATGTGGACTCCTGACCATAAACCCCTTCTTCAAACTGTTGCCTCACATTTGGAAGCACAGAATGCACATTTAGTAGCATTACAGTTGCTTTGTACTGCAAATGCAAAAGAGTCCAAATCTGTCCAGCATGTCTCTGCCTAGAGTCTGCACAGAGCCCTGACCTCCACCCCACTAAACACCTCTGCATAAACTGAAATACAGAGTGAATCCTAAACATCATTAAAATAACATAAGATGTACAATATCTTATTTTTATTGCACAGTGGGGAAATTTCCATGGTACAGCAAAAAGCAAAACATGACATCAGTGTGCATAGTGTCTTCATTTTATGTGAAGTATTTAATGCACTTTAATTAAATATAATTGTTCTGCTATAATATAATATAGGAGATGTTCGTTTATCTCTGCAGTGTTAATCTTGAAAACTGGTTGTGTGACATGCAGGCAGCAGGAGGCTGGAGAGTGTGGTGCTCAGTAAGATGAACTTCGAGGCGTTCGTGAGAGACCTGCTGCTGGTCAGGCAGTACCGTGTGGAAGTGTACAGGAATAAGTCAGGAAGCAAAAGCAGCAAAGATCACGACTGGCAAATAGCCTACAAGGTAATGTAAAGTTCTTTCAATATTTACCTTCTTCTATTGTGTCCATGGCAGGGCTTGATTTTACAACCTTTCATACAGTTTCCAATTTTCCACTGGCATGTTACTGTATATACACAATGATTAGCCATAGCATTAACACATTTACATTAATTATCAATTATATACCAGTAGGCTGGTGACAGTATAATGGGCACCTAAGAAGTATTAAGAGTCCTTTATACCTGTGGACAGCAATGGCCAGCTTGTCTGGTCTGATCCCATGGGAAAGCCAAACAAATTTAACAAAAGTAAATGCTGGCTATGATAGAAAGGCACCAGAATGCCCTGTGCACCACATCCCGCCGCTCCCAGAGCCTGGGACCAAACTCCAGATGCCAATCCGATTGATCATTTATTGGATGCACGGACAAACAAATTTGATTTACGCAGGCCCAATTCCACAACCCACAGGATCTGACACTAAAGTCCTTCTGCCAAACTTCCCCAGAGGAATTGGAGAGACAAAGCTGCTTAGGTGGCACAAGAAAAAACTACACCATGTCAGTTCTGATGTGTGCATATATATATACATATATATATATATATATATATATATATATATTTTTTTTTTTTTTTTTTTCTTTTTTTTTTCTGAGGATCCAGTTCGAGCCCCATCACACCACACACACCCTATACTACCAGCCACTGCATGCTGTGCTGGTCCCATTCATAAGATTTGCTGAATGTTAATGTTTGAGATATTATAAAACTGCATAATCTGTTTCTTCTAACCAGTTTGTCATGCATTTCTTTATTCCAACATTGCATGTTTATCATAAAAGTAAATCTAAGTATTTTAAAATTGACTATTCATTTTTAAATGAATGATATACAGTACATCTTTATGTATGTGTATATATAGACCTGTATATACTGTACAGTATGTATCTGGATGTGTGATTTAGGCCTCTCCAGGAAACCTGACCCAGTTTGAGGAGGTTCTGTTTGGTAGCGGTGGAGGTTTAGGGGAAGGTGCTGCTGGAGTGGTGGGGATCCGTGTTGGAACAGGAAGCGATGGACAGCGTGTCGTGGGTGTTGGTTATGTTGATGGCATCCTCCGGAAGCTTGGTGTGTGTGAGTTTTCAGATAACGACCAGTTCTCCAATCTGGAAGCTCTTCTGGTGCAAATCGGCCCCAAAGAGTGTGTGCTTCCTGTCGGAGATACGGCGGGAGACCTGGGTAAACTGAGACAGGTATCTGCAGTGGGAATCCGATGGTTTAACGCTTTGGTTTTGTGTGTGACATTAACTCCAACAGCTCATGTGGTGCGATGTTTGTTTTTGCTTTAGGTGGTGCAGCGTGGTGGCATTCTGCTCTCTGACAGGAAGAAGGCAGAGTTTACAACCAAAGACATAGTTCAGGATCTGAACCGTTTGCTGAAGGCACGTAAGGGAGAGACGGTGTCTAGTGCAGCGCTCCCAGAGATGGAGAAACAGGTTAGTGGTGGTGTGCAGACATTTTATCTTTTTGTATTTTGCTTTGTTGAACTATTACCACCAATAAACATTTAAAGTTTGAACAGTTTCTCTGTGCTGGTCCTTCTCAGAAGACAGGTAGTTAGGAAATATTGAATAATCTTTTTTTTATTTAGCACTACCAAACTAGATAATGATTGTATAAAGATGATTTATAGTTTGTATATCGCAGGAAGCCTGGAGTCTCTCCCAGGACACTTGGGGCACGAGGCGGGGTACACCCTATTGCACACATACACACACTATGGGCAGTTAGGGAACACCAGTCAGGCTAATCTGCATGTCTTTGGGAGGAAACCGTAGTATTCAAAGGAAACTCACCTTTTCACATTTTACATGATTTTATGTTGTATTAATGAATTACTTTTACTCCACAGATTGCTATGTCCTGCTTGGCTGCTGTCATAAAGTATCTGGATCTTCTTTCTGATGAGGCCAACTTCAGTTCCTTCAAAATGACCACATTTGACCTCAACCAGTACATGCGACTCGACAACGCAGCTGTGCAGGCACTTAACCTCTTCCAGGTCTGTTTCTTATCCTATTTATTTATAATATCCGAAATGGTCATGTTTGTTTTGCCTGTGTAAATGGATCCAAACCAGTTTTTATTTAATCTTAATTACTTTATAAAAATGATACATATCTACTGATACAATCTACTGATAAGAGTGGCGTCATAGTCATGTTAGGGTTTTATATCGGTAATAAATTTAAATATGGTAATAATACCGATACCAATAATGCCAATAACTTTTTCCGATTACGTTTTCCTGCTAGGCTTCCTCTGATGATCCAACAGGTACACACTCCCTGGCAGGACTTCTGAACAAGTGTCGGACACCTCAGGGCCAACGACTGGTCAGCCAGTGGCTTAAACAGCCTCTGATGGACAAAAACAAGATCGAGGAAAGGTGAGAACGTTTTACCAAGTGTGATCCGTCCTTCATTCATAATTGAATAAACCGGCATGCAAATCTAAATTTGGATTAGACAGGTTTATAATCTCCTGATTTCGAGAACTGAGTGGCACGTCAGTGTTGGTGAACCAGGACCAGGGAGGGAGTGTGCCATGGCGTGAGCTATGGTGTAGCCTGTCGTTGACGTGTTTTCGGCACTTAACTTAATTCAACAGCAATCATTTTTCAGTCCGTTTTGCTGTTTTGTTATTCCTGTCCACAGCATGCTGGAGAGTTTCTTCCACCTTGTGTTCATGAAGGACTTTGCATTCCTGAAACATCAGTCATATTGAGGAGGGCTGAAAAATGTACCTAGTTACACTGTCTGGCCAAAAACATAATGTTTGGATGTAAAAAAAAGGGGAAAACACTTGCGACCCTTTGATTAAATGATTACTGCAGTGATTAATATGTTTCATCTGCAAAAATGATTTTAAGCCTAAATAATGCTGTAAGGAGCTTCTCATTTCCTAAACAACCATGTTGGAAGACAAACTCTGTGGTCATGGAAAATATATTACCTTGTTCCAGAAAGGTCAAATTATTGGCCGTCTTCAAGAATTATACAACAGTTTGTTTCGACCAAGTAATCTGATTGGCCAAGAGGCATCAGATATTTAGTTCAAATGATGCCATGAAGAATGTGTGCTGTAATCAAAGCAAAAGGCAGACCAACAACATATGACTATTTTTTTTTTTTTTTTTTTGCCAGACAGTGTGTAACTATTGATGTTGTTTGTTTGTTTGTTTATTTATTTATAAAAACAAAAAAATATTAACAGGAGGTGGCACGGTGGTGTAGTGGTTAGCACTGTCGCCTTGCACTTTCAGGGTCCGGGTTCGATTCCTGGCCAGGCTCGATTTCCGTCTCTGTGTGCATGGGGTTTACATGTTCTCCCCGTGCTTGGTGGGTTTCCTCCCACAGTCCAGAGATATGCAGGTTAGGCTAACTGGCATTCCCCATTCCCAACTGTCCAGGGTGTACCCTGCTTCATGTCCTAATCCTTCTGTGATAGGCCCCAGGTCCTGCGACCCTATATTTTGTCGCATACCATATTCACATTGAGTATTTGGCAGATTCTGATTCTTTTAAACGCAGATCAGGGTGTAGGAATACGTTTAAGCTTAAACCCTTTCGGGTAGATGGAACAGCAATAAAACCTGTACAAGTTAAGAATCTTGATGCAAATCGCCTTATTCACAGTGTAATTAGGAATGAACCCCTGCTAACACACAGCTATAATAAAGTGTGCTGTTTAGATGTAAATTGGTGATCTCTGTCTGCCTCAGGCTAGACCTTGTGGAGAGCTTTGTGGAGGACTCGGAGCTGAGGCAGAGCTGCCAGGAGGACCTGCTGCGCCGGTTCCCTGACCTGAATCGCCTTGCTAAGAAATTTCAGCGGCAGAATGCCAACCTGCAGGACTGTTATCGTGTGTACCAGGCTGTGGGTCAGCTGCCCGCACTGGTCCTGGCCCTGGAGAGACATGCAGGTATAACCTCAAGCCTCTTTTCTCCAGTGTTGAACAAAAATGATTTAAAATGTTACTTTAGCAACGATATTTTGTGATTATCATAATGCATGGATTTGGGACTTCACTAGTATTTTTTATGTAAGTAAATGTGACTTTTTGTGACAATTTGGTCATATTTATTAAAGCACCTTTATGAATCGATGCCTCTATTCTTACCACTGACAGGAAAACATCAGGTTCTGCTGAATGCCGCATTCATTACCCCCCTCAATGACCTTGTCTCTGACTTCTCCAAGTTTCAGGACATGATAGAAACTACACTGGACATGAACCAGGTCAGGCAGTTGTGTCCTATAGCTACAAGGCTATTCTTTTCTTCCCCCTCCTGGTTATTCAGTTTATGATATTTGTGTTCTATTTATAGATTGAGCACCATGAATTTCTGGTCAAACCCTCCTTCGACCCCACGCTGAGTGAATTAAGGGAGAGCATGGACCAGCTGGAGAAAAGCATGCAGGCAGCTCTGAACAGTGCAGCACGAGAGCTTAGTAAGGATTCCCACTAGATTTGTGTGTGCCTCTTATGGTCTTAAAAATAGTCTTTCATCTTACAGAAAACAGGAAGGCTTATTTTCTGTATGAATCCTATGGCGTGATTTTGCATCCAGGCTATTTATTATGCAGGATTTATTTTGTAGGTAGTTTGTAGGTTTGCAGTAACGGTGCAGTGCTACTCCAGTCGAGCCACATGGCAAAGAATGCAACAAAACAGAAAGTCTTATTTTACGGATACCATAATTTAGCAGGGTGCCAATATTTATGTTCTAAAATGGCATTTTGTTATACTCTATATTTTAAGCAGTGAGGTTCAGTCTACATTAAAAAAAAAATATATTTTAAATAAAATTGACAGTGTGATTAAGCTTAGTGTGTGTTACATAAGAAGAAATGTAAGTTTGTTAAATCCGGAGCAGTTCAAGTGATTAATTTTATACTGCTGCATTAACATTTTAGCTTATTAGTATTTAAAAGTGAAACCTAAAAAAAAGCTTAAAATCTAAATACCAAATTAATTTAATGGCTATTTATAGCTTTCAGTGTTGTTCTGCTTTGCAAAATGCCCTCACTATTGTTTTAAATGTGTTTAAGTACCCTAGTGAAAATAATCCAGATTGACCTTTACTGTTTTTTTTTTTACATTTTGTAAAAAAAAAAAAAAAAAAAAAAAAAAAACACTGCCTTGATGCAAAGTCGTTGCATCTTTTTTCTTTCTTGTTTTATTCTGTCCGTTTGTGCTTTAGGTTTGGATGCGGGTAAGACGATAAAGCTGGAATCCAATGCACAGATAGGATACTTCTTCCGTGTCACCTGCAAAGAAGAGAAAACCCTGCGCAACAATAAGAAATTCACAACGTTGGATGTGCAGAAGAACGGAGTGCGCTTCACCAACAGGTGAGAGGTCAAGTCTGATGAAGATTAGTGTGATTGCGTGACCTGGTTTTAGTGTGTGATGACAGTAAGGGATGCTTTGCAGTAAGCTGAGCTCATTAAATGATGAGTACACCAAAAGCAAGGAAGAGTACGAGGAGGCCCAGAATGCCATCGTAAAAGAGATCATCAGCATTGCTGCTGGTAAGGAGTGCATCCGTTTTCAAACCCTTTTCATTGGTCTGAATTAGCAATGACAAGGTCATGTACTGATGTTATATCTGGTCTATAGGCTATGTCGACCCACTGCAGATACTGAATGACGTGGTAGCACAGCTGGATGCGGTGGTGAGCTTTGCAGTCGTATCCCATGCGGCCCCTGTGCCCTATGTGAGGCCGACGATACTGGAGAAGGGTACCGGCAGGTTAGTCCTGAAGGGAGCACGTCATCCATGTGTCGAAGCCCAGGATGATGTGGCTTTCATCCCCAATGATGTGACCTTCACTAAGGGAAAGGAGATGTTCCACATCATTACAGGTACACTGCTGTTAATTGTTACTAGAAAAATCTATATCATGAGGAGTTGGAGCAACAGGCCATTACAGGGGATGGGATCTACACCAGCTAACAGTATATTTAAAGGGATAGATAATTTTTGGATCAAAATTAAGGTGCATATAAGTAATTACAGTGGAACGTCGGATTGCGAGTAATGCGGTTTACGAGTGTTCCGCAAGATGAGCAAAGATTTTTAATAAATTTTGACTTGGAAAACGAACAAGTCCTGGTTTACGAGTATCGTGTATCATGCATGCGCTTCTTGTTTTGACGCCGAGTGTCACAGGATCTATGATGTGTGTGTATATATATATGTGTATATATGTGTATATACATACACATACACACACACAGGTAAAACTCGAAAAATTTGAATATCGTGCAAAAGTTAATTTATTTCAGTAATGCAACTGCAAAAGGTGAAACTAATATGATAGAAAGAAAACTCATTACATGAGCTGTAAGCCATAATCATCTCAATTATGACAAATCATGACTTGAACTATTTGGCTTTGCATGTAATGAGTCTCTCTCATATATTAGTTTCACCTTTTAGGTTGCATTACTGAAATAAATGAATTATTACACGATACTCTAATATTTTTTTTCACCTGTATGTGTGTGTAATATTTATATATACACACGCTTTATTTATATAATTAGTGTGTACCTGTATATATTTTGTGTATGTATATGTAAAAACTATTACCTAAACTTTAATTCCAAAAAATAAAGTACAGTCTCACTCATTAGATATGTATATTCGCGTTCAGAAGACACATTTTGTGTCTCTTTTCCGCATAACATAGTTACCACACCATAACTTTCTACACTTCCCTGTAGGTCCAAATATGGGTGGGAAGTCCACCTACATCCGTCAGGTGGGCGTCATCGTGCTGATGGCTCAGGTTGGCTGCTTCGTGCCATGTGATGTAGCAGAGGTGAGTGTGGTGGACAGTGTCCTGGCGCGTGTTGGTGCGGGGGACAGCCAGATTAAAGGAGTGTCCACATTCATGGCTGAGATGCTCGAGACATCTGCTATCTTACGGTCAGTATTTATTACCTCTTAGTATAAGCATTACTGATTACCTGAAGCACAGTGTCTTACATCCATCACATGAGGAGTGATTTAAAAAACACTTTATGGAAAAATAGATAAACATTAAAATTAAGCAAGGATATGTTCTTGTTGACCCAACCCGG
This sequence comes from Clarias gariepinus, assembly GCF_024256425.1. NCBI lineage: Eukaryota > Metazoa > Chordata > Actinopteri > Siluriformes > Clariidae > Clarias > Clarias gariepinus. Next base: position 22,062,418 of record NC_071113.1, on the reverse strand, counting down.
ATCTTCTTTTTTTTATCACCTTTTGAACAACAGTTCTGCCACTGAGGATTCTCTGATTATAATTGATGAGCTAGGAAGAGGCACTTCCACATACGACGGCTTTGGCTTGGCTTGGGCCATTTCGGAGTACATTGCTACGCGTCTGAAGTCCTTCTGCCTGTTTGCCACTCACTTCCATGAGCTGACCTCTTTAGCACAGCAAGTGTCTACTGTGAACAACCTCCATGTCACTGCACTGACCACCGACAACACTCTCACCATGCTCTACAGGGTGAAACCGGGTCAGTCATGTTTGATTGATAGTATCAGGGTCAAATGTGAAGGTGGTTTGGACAGTCATATTTAATATTTAAATTAATATTAGTGGTCCACTACATTGCTTTGCTTTGTTTACAGATTGTCTTTGTGGCTGTCCTGAAAGTTTTAAGTCATTTCAGGATTTGCTATATTAAACTATTTTAAAATATTATAATATTAAAATTGATTTTTTTTTTTATAGAATCCAGTGTTTTTATTGCTGTATAATTGTGCAGTTTTGGTACGATTTTGCATTAATTGTCTTGTATGAAATCATAAATTATGAAGCCGTAATGTATATCACGAAGGCAGATTTAAAAAACCGTATGTCTTGCGTGTTTTAATTTATTTAATATTTTCAATATTTTAATTATTTAATTATTTGTGTATTTTCTGTGATGTGTCCTGTGATCAGGTGTGTGTGACCAGAGCTTTGGAATTCATGTGGCTGAGCTGGCAAACTTCCCCAAACATGTCATTGCTTATGCCCGGGAAAAGGCTTTGGAGCTTGAGGAGTTTCAGGATTTGTCCACGCTTGATGACGATGCTGGACCTGAAGCTAAAAAGCGTTGCCTGGAGAAAAAGGTGAGATAATTATAATAATTTCACAGTGCTCTGTAATTTATTATGTTTTCTGTGAAACTTAAGAGATTTCTGCTTTATTTTCCTGTAGGATAGTGAGAGGATCATTGAGGATTTCCTGAGAAAGGTGAAGGCATTGCCGATTCAGGACATGACTGATGAGGCAATCAAAACAGAACTGCGCAAACTCAAGGCTGAGGTGGTCTCCCACAACAACGCCTTTGTTAATAACATAGTTTCACGTACTGAGAAATCTACACTGGAATAAGGTTTGATGTTATGTGAGATATGTTTTCCCTTCCTTGTGAATAATCTTTCGTAGAAATATGTTTTAGAGCTGTGTCCTTTTGTAACAGTTTTCTTTTTCCTAGTAAACATACTGTATTCTGACAATTTGTCTTTCTTGCTTCCTTCATTCAGTGTCTTTAACAGAAGGTCCAGGGAATTTTATATGAGGTAGTGTTTTAGCGCAAACATTTTGACTCCAACAAGGCTGCGCTGTAGAGTAAAATGTATCAAGGAAATTTTGCCATCTAGTGGGTAAATCATATATCGGAGGACTGAATAGTGTGTGTGACCATGACCGGGATAAATCGATTAATGAAGACTCTCTTGACTCAGTTGTCAATTTACAACAGGGACATTTTATTATAAGAATCTAACTAGGAAATATCTGTGCCAAAATATTTTTTTTTGTAACGGTAATAAGTTAATTTAAACACTAAATTTTAAGATTAATTTTAAATAAAATATCTTTTAAGAAATCAAGTGGCACGGTGGCGTAGTGGTTAGCACTGAGCCCTTACATCACCAGGGCTGAGGGTTTGATTTCCGCATCCGGGCTGTGTGCGCGGAGTTCTCCCTGTGCTTGGCGGGTTTCCTCCGGGTACTCCGGTTACCTCCCACATTCCAAAGATGTGCAGATAAGGTTTATTGCTGTTCACAAATTGCCCATAGCACGTGTGTGTGTGTGTCCTGCGATGGATTGGCACCCTGTCCAGGGTGTAACCCGCCTCATGCCCCAAGTGTCCTGGAATAGGCTCTTGGGCCCCAGCGATCCTGTACACAGAATAAACAGATGAATGTATGAATGATTAATAAAATCCAATTAGCAAATGTTACATTTTAACTTTTACATGTATATTTTGCCATCATTAACTGATGATTAGCTGAAATATCTTGCTAGTTTACTTTTCAGAAGTGCTCAGATGTAGCATTGAAATAACTATTTTAATGTATTGAAACAGAACTATTTTAAATGTATTTCATCATCTTTAAAAAAAAATCTTTCAGTTTTAAAATACACCATTGCCATATTTACATACTTCTAGTAATCCAAATTCCACTGATTGAAAATTTACAAATATTCGGTAGTATTTCAATTTTTTCTTCCACACACATTTTGGTATAATGTTTAAAGGCAATCATTTCTAATTTGGGAGAAGTATGAAAATTCCTGAAATACACAGGATTTTATAATGATGTCTGTCACTGTTATATACACTACTAACATTAGAGACTGTAGTTATTTTCTTCTGAGTGAATTCAGCCTCAATAATACACTTTATGTTTCTTGGTTTGTTTTACATGAAAAACAATCTTATTCCCATCATTCTGAAAGTTAAAAAACCAAAAATCTATCTTTTAAAAGATCTTCATGTGATCAACAATGTGTAACAATCTTGTGTACGCCTAATCTTACAATCAAATAGATGGACTACATGTTTTTAAAAACACAGCCACTAATCCGCATCCTTATATACAGTAAGATTGTGACTAAGTGCACACTTGGCATTGTGGAATGTGCTGGAGGTTTTTGGATTCGGCTCCAAGGATACTCAATAAAACACATCAGTCCTATTTATGATCTTGCTTCTGTATGGACCTGTAAACTTAAGGTGAACATCGTGCCACCATTACCTGTGAATGGAGTTAACGGTCAACTCACGCTGCTTCAATGTTTCAGTAGCACTTACTTCCGCCTGTCTACTTATGGCGCCTTCTGTTACAGTACATCCAGCGAGAAATGCCTGTGACACCCTACAGTATGGCATAAAAGTTAATGATGCTGCCTACTATTACATGTGCTGTTAGATCCACTGACAGTTACATTTTGTTTTTATTATATTGTGTGTATATATAGAGAGAGATTAAAGGATGTAAATATGTATTTTGGTTCAAAGCCTAACAAACAGAATAGACATCTCTCCCAACACCACAGCAAAATAGTCCATTGATTAAACATCTTCTGGAAAGCCTTGCCTCGAAGGGTACCAACAAGTAAGTAACGGAGAGAAAAATGTATCAACCCCTGGAGCTAAATCTAATATGAATGGGGCTGTATTGAAAATATGGTGCAGTGGGTACCACTGCCTTAAAATTCTTTAAACAATTCCTTAAATAAGAAAATTATTAATAGAAATATGGTAGGTGCTTTTTAAGCATTAATGTTTGTATGCATTTGGGTTCTGGCTGTACTGTACTGTATTTTCACCTCATGTCAGTGTTTATAGGTTGGTTACCCACTAGCATGCTTTCATTACCTGCAGCAAGTGGAGGGTGTGGTCAACTCGCTGCTGCTTCAATATTCCGTCCACTCAGAAAGTAACGCCGTCACAGTGTGGCATAAAATTTGATGATGATGCCGCCACAGTCCTGGAGGCCTGCTACACTGGCTGGGCTAATAACAGCGGCATGTGAAAACCGAATTTCTGTGTGTATATATATATATATATATATATATATATATACAGTATATATGAACATGGATACATACTGATACTGTAGATACATACACTATATGGACAAAAGTATTTGTCCAAACCTCCAATGACACTGTATCCAAATACATATATTTCAATATGGAGTTGGTCGCCCCTTCGCAGCTATAACAGCTTCCGTTCTTCTTGGAAGGCTGTCCACCAGATTTTGGAGTGTTTCTATGGGAATTTGTGCCCATTAATTCTATAAAGCATTTATGAGGTCAGGAGGCACTGATGTTGGACAAGAAGGCCTGGCTCGCAATCTTTATTCCAGTTCATCCCAAAGGTGATCAGTGGGCTTGAGGTCAGTCAATTTCTTCCACACCAAACTCACCAAACCATGTCTTTACAGTACCAGCTTTGGGCACTATGGCACAGTCATGTTGGAATAGACAAGGGCCTTCCCCAAACTGTTGCCACATAGCATAACATTGTCTAAGATGTCTTGGTATGCTTGGGAGAACAAGCCTAATGAAACACCTGAAATCAATAATTAACAGGTTTGGCCAGATACTTTTGTCCATATAGTGTATATAATGTTTACAAATGAAGTAATAAACAAAATAGAAACATGTAATACCGATTGGTATATTTATTTTGTTACATAGATGAATTCAGTCTTAATTACTTGTTAGATGTAAATATATATATATATATATATATATATATATAAAGCACCTCTCAATGGTGACCATTCTCAAAAAGGTGTAACTTTATACTAAAATATCGCGGTAACGATCATATCGCCCAGCTCTGTAAGGTTAAGGTTTAAAAGAAGGCGTTATCTGTGTTTTACACACGTGTGGTGCGTTCACATCATAGCGCTTGGAGTAATTTCGGTTAACGCGATGCCTGTAACACCCTGTGTGATTTTTTTCGGGGTGTTTATGAAGAGGATACACGGTGCGATTCGGACGCGCGAGCGGATGCAGTGTATGCGTTTCATTGGTGAACACAGGGATCCCTTGTGATGTCCTCCCCCTCTCCCTCTCGTGCGCGCGCGCGCTGTCTGCGAGTGCGTTAGCGTTAATGGCTCCTCCTGCGCGAGAGAGAGACACCGAGCTCCAGCACCGAGCAGCACAGGGGGAGCTGTCCCAACACCCCGAAAAAAAAAATAACTAGCTCTCCGTCAGCGAAATTTGAAGTGTTTACGCATTTGACTTGGTTGATATTAATCCGAGGACCCCCATGTTAACGACGGAAGAGGAACGTTAGAGGAAAAGCGTTGTGAGTTTTTGAAACAAACAAAAAAAAAAATCAACTCGCCAAATGAACTCCGTCAGAGCGACCAACAGAAGACCCAGGCGAGTATCGAGGCCGCGCCCGGTGCAGCCCGAGAGGAACAACGGCGAGAGAGGTGAGACGAGCTGAACACACTGCCGGATAACGACGATATCCGTATTCTGTCGTTTTCCCCCACGCACTCGCGTCGTGGTGTTTCTACACGAGCCGGCTGCTCGAAAGACCCGATGTTTGAGCCGCTTCAGCAGGAAACGTCGAGGCTTCTGTAGACCGCGCCATACAGGCCAGGCCAGGCCGCGCTTTGTTTAGGCTTACAAATATTAGCTTGTTGGCTAACTCTGGGATTAAAGCTAAAACTCGGAGTCAATGTGAAGCTGTTGCGCCTTCCATCAAATAAATGACGCCCTAAAGACTGTTTCGGACACAAACACCTAGTAGTATGTATCGTTCGTCAGGTAACATAACAAATAAATGTGTTTGGACATTAAATCTGCGTTGCGCAGCTGGTTAGCTAGCTAGCTAGCCGGTGGGCTGCCATTTTGGAGAGGGGGGTGTATATGGAGTAATAGCCAATGTTAGCTAGCTAGTTTGGTGGCTCCCTTTCTATCTTTCCATCTATCTATCTATCTATAGATTTAACCACCGTCAAGCTTTGTCAGGCAAACAAAATGTCCAAACGAATGTTACGGAAAATACGGAGGTACCCACATTGTATGTGTGTAAGACTGTAATTACGGCGTTGTAGCATTGTACGGATCCGCTGTTGTTTTATTTCAAACAGATTACACAGGAGCTAGCTAGCTCGGTGAGTAATTTAGCTAACTAGCCACCAGCTACTACGCAGTTGAATCCACGCTGAATCTATATGAAAAAAATGATCGTGTTTCAGGATTGCATTTGTTTATGTTGTGTAACTGTCAAGCCAGTCGGTGTTGGTAATAAGGTTCATGTCAACAGTAGGTAGCTAACTGGAAACGCCATGGTTTCACTAAACATCTCGGTCGACAAGGCCTTGGTTTGCTTGTAGCCATATAGACAGTGTGTGTGGTGACCAAGAAACCTTGGGTTTAACCCCTTTCAGCCTACATGGATCATCGCCTGGTAGGTGTTTTAAGGCTTATGTTGTTTACAAAGAAGTAACCGGGAAGATACACCTCTCTGGGTATTGTTAGTCTTTGTATTTGGGTTGTCAGACATATTTTTTGCATTGTAGATTGATTGTAAGACTGATCAGCCAGTAGTTTGCCTTTATGACATTTGCAGTAATACTTTTTTACAATCTATTTTTTTAAATATAAATCATGCTCTGTGTAGTGCATGCATTTACTGTTTTCGCATCATAAATTAAATTTTATTTCACATTCTTCAATAAGGATGCATTGATCCAACAATGAGTATCATGTATGACGGTGCCCTGAAATACTCTGTCGAGCTCAGCTTGCTTGTATTCTGTGAACACGAGCATAAACTGTCTCACAGTATTGTTTATCCTACTTGTGAAGTTTTGCATAACTTGGGAACAGAAGCTTGCAGAGGTGAGGTTGGTTTACTCTAAGGATCTAGATTGTACATCAGATTTTGACAGGTACTCACTTTTGATAGCGTTAAAAAAAATTAAGCACTTTTGTGGTTTTCCATGTTTAATCTGCATGCAGGTATCGGTTCATTAATCTTGTCAGATACATTTCAGTCATGTGTCTAAACATGCAAATAAACCCCAGGTGTAAATTCCAGACCATGTTGTACATCTAGCCAAATTTGCCAACATATTGCTTTTTAGAAAGGGGAAAAAAAACAGCAACTTCATATTTATTTGTTAGCATCCCCAACGTGGAACCGTAATGGTATTGGCACCGTAACACAACACAAACAAAGTATTTGGCATTTTTTAAGGCCTTGTCATCATTTCTTAATGAAGAGGTTTGTCTGAAATAGGTGTAAGAGAGTAAGAGTTTTCCAGTGGCAGTACATAAGCATAGTGCATCATTTATTTTGTTAACTTTGGGTGTTGTCTCCAGGTACCAAATGTGCAGTAGGGAGGAACAGACTGTAGACTGCTCAGGTGATCAGTACACCAGGTACTGCATGTGCATTCAAGCACAGACGTGATGCACAGGTAGGGATGCTGCAGTATAGGTTAGTATATAATGGGAACAAAAAAAAACTTCACATTGACTTGCTTTTATAGGGTCAAGGAAGAATTTGAAGTTGCACAATCCACAAATAACTTACTTAATTTTGTATTATTTTAAATATTTCTTTTATGATTTTTGATAGGACTAGATGCGGAACATTTGAGTTTGCCACCGTCGATGAAGTGACGCAATTCCCTGGCCCTTTGCATTTAGACCAGTGGTTTTTGTTCTGTGCCTCGGATGATTTTCCTGCAAGTGTGTATCTATTTTTACTCGTCTGTCCTGCTCCGTTACAGCTAATCTAGTTTTGAGTTTTTAGTGGGCTTCTCAGTAACTATGAGTTTGGCTACATTTTTTTTTTTTGTCAGGGGGTACCAAATTATAAAAGGTTACCCACCTCAATCCCAAATGAAACCACCCAGAAAAGGGGAAAATATACTTTAAATATACAGCGTGGCTGTAGAGGGTGGGGGTCCTACTAGAGAATGTAAAACATGAAGCAGATTAAGGTTTTTCCTTCTTTTGTCCCTCCTCTTTGCAGATGAGGACGTCCCTGCAGATATGGTTGCAGAAGAATCTGGTCCAGGAGCTCAAAACAGTCCATATCAACTCCGCAGAAAGTCCTTGTTGCCTAAAAGAACCGCGTGTCCCACAAAAAGCAGTATGGAGGTAAGGGTCAACTGGAAAAAAACCCACCATGCACTACATATTTATCAGTACATTTGTACTATCAATTTTAAGCACAGTAACATGAAACAAAAAAATATATACCATTATGGTCTGTTCTGTAAAATTAGGTGTTTCTGAGTGAAACATGGGTGGTGTTTACAACAATTCTTGCCTGCATGTGAATGGTGACAAATCAAAATCAGAGCACACTTAGAGCTAAGCAAAAATATGTTTTTTAGGGAGCCTCCACTTCAGCAACAGAAACCTTTGGTCACAGAGCAAAACGTGCCCGAGTGTCAGGGAAGTCCCAAGACCTTCCAGGTGAGTGAAGAAACACATGATCTCCCATTGTTCTGAATATACAGATGTGGAATCATTTTTGTGAGCATTTGGCACAGGATAGACACCTGATGGTGAAAACAATGAAATGCCAAAGCCTTTAGCCCTTATCTCCCGACAAGTAATATTGCAGTGTGTAGGTTGGCTTGGAATTTTGGTTTGTTCTTGGGTTTTATTTATTTTCATTTTATATTAAAAAACAAATCAATATGTTCAAAAAGGAGTAGGAAGAAGTATGAACTTACAGTCTTACAGTATATGTTAAATGCTTATGTACATTTCATTACCATGGTGTCCTAACGCTGATTTAATAATTTAACATTTATAAACAGGTGGTGGTTTCTTTGCTCTATCAGCATTTGAGACCAGCTTGTACAGTTTGCATGTTACTTTTGCTAAAGAGAGAAGTATAAAGTCTTCATCGCAATTTGTAAATGATAAATAACAAAATACAGTCTCACTGTCAGGTTCTACAAGTTTAGATTTTTTTTTTCTGAACAGATATGCATAAATTACTCCTACAGGGATAGTGGTACACATTTCTTGTTGTGAATCCCAAGAAATGCTGGTCTCTGCAATTTTGTTCATTACTTGCTTGAAGCTCAGTGGTTTTAACTATGTTAAACCCGTGGACTCTTCTGTTCATGTGCTTGTCTTATTTGAATTTCTTACATCGCAGGCATGTCAGTTGTTTTACATTAGCATAAATGATGTAGGACAATAAAAGGACAGCAGCAGCATTCTGGTTTAATTTCTGTCATGTTTTATCCTCTAGCTTCACCTGCAGAACAGTATCTCCAAGAAAAGCTTCCAGATGAGGTGGTCCTGAAGATTTTTTCCTACCTTCTGGAGCAAGACCTGTGCCAGGCTGCTTGTGTCTGCAAGCGCTTTAGTGAGCTAGCTAACGACCCTATTTTGTGGTAAAGGAATCATTTTGATCTTTTTGTTAAGTTTTACCTGCACATTTTGTTTAACTTGCTACACAATATGTTGTTTGTTTGCCGTTTCCAGTTTTGCAGAAAGCTTTCATATGAAACTAAGCCAAGAAACAAATCACAACATTTTCTATTGCAATATGATGTTCCAGATGAGCGGCTGTGGGTGTTAAATTATAAGTGTGATCACGGGAATATTAATGTTTATACTCTACAGTAATAATTTGATTTAGATGTTTAAAAATAGTAATGTCACTGTAAAATGTTTAGATAGTGAAGCAGCGATTCCCTTGCATGGTGGCAAGAGGATGATGGAAGTTTTGTGTCTGTGCAAATTTTTTTCTCACACAACACAAGTTTTTTGGCTGCTAATTTTCATATAAACATCAAATAAACCGAGGAGAGTTAATAAGATGTACTTTTTGCACACATAACCGCCCGAGCTACAAATTATGATCAAAGAAGTAGAAACAATCTTAAACCCAAGTAAAGAGGAAGTCTGTCTCGTTACACGTCCTCAATATAGAATAGTGGCTATCCAGATAGTTCAAATAGTGTTCAATATTTAATGCTAATGAATAAATTAGAGACTGTTAAATTCCCCATAACTTGTCTTTTACACACATTAAACCCATCATGGGCAACAGACAAATGCAGCGATCAAACCTAAATTATTTTCACTATTATTATAGCTAGGAGTACATTTTACTTGAGGTTTTGTATCTTTGCTTTATTGGCAACTTGGCCACAGCACTGCACCGAGAATGAACTGAATCGATGGAGAGCGCAAATTCCTACCCGGGAAGAACAGTGTAAGATTTGAAAAGCACAAGATGAAGCGCGCTCTTTCTGAAAACCTAAAATTTTATTGCTCATGATTTGCGTGGCATCAGGGAGATGTGATCATTGTGCGTCCTGTGTGTATTAGCAATATTTAAAATCAAATGAACGTTTCATCAGCCTGCATGTTAACAATGTTCACTTACATCCTTTAGTTGCAATCTGATCCATCCAGTTCACCTTTCACTAAAAAATGGGCGAGTGCATTGAATGGTGCACCTAAGTGCGTTCATGCACGACACTGTTTCTGGGTTTGTTTGTTTTTCTTACCAGACCTGTCAGAAACAAATCAGATTGACACAGGGAGGAAATATGGCGAGAGGCTTCTGACCGAGACTTCCAAAGGCGGATTAGAATCGGATTAGATATTTCTTTGTAAATATGGCCTGTTGCGTAGGCATGGTGGTGTGGTCTTGTCGGCATGGCGGCCCACCATGGTATAATAATGATTTTTTAAGCGTTTAAAAAACAGTATGAGCATTTCATTTATCAAAGCTCCAGTTAATTTTTGATGTTCCTTGATGTGTCCCACAGGAAGAGATTGTACATGGAGGTGTTTGAGTACACACGACCCATGATGCACCCAGAACCAGGGAAATTCTACCAGATAAACCCTGAAGAGTATGAGCAGCCAAATCCATGGAAGGAAAGCTTTCAGCAACTGGTAAGACAGTCTTGTGAAATGTCCTTAGACTTGAAACATTGTTTAAAAAAAAAGGGGGAGATGGCGAAGGGGGAGGATTTGTACCGTCTGCCATTTGAGTCACAAATAAATAAGTATTATTATAAATAAATTACATCAAGTCTGTGCAATAATTAAATTTTTGCCATTTTTTTTCTTTACAGTATAAGGGAGCACACGTAAAGCCTGGCTTTGCAGAACATTTCTACAGCAATCCAGCCAGATACAAAGGCAGAGAGAATATGCTGGTATGAAATTTTTGTTGCCATTTTTTTTTTCCTGTTTGTTACTAAAAATTTAGCTTCCTTATCTAAACTTTACAGACCAATGTAATATTTCGATCTGGTCTGCAGTACTATGACACCATTGAGGATGCGTTGGGCGGAGTTCAGGAGGCCCACTTTGACGGGCTTATATTCGTTCATTCTGGAATCTACACAGACGAATGGATCTACATCGAGTCACCCATTACGATGATCGGTGCAGGTAAGTCAAATTTTTAACTGAAACCATCAAAATGTTTCATTGTGCCAACTAATGCATTTAAAATATTGTCTTGTTTTTTTTAACAGCTCCTGGAAAAGTAGCTGATAAAGTTGTCATTGAGAACACTAGAGATTCAACATTTGTGTTTATGGAAGGTTCTGAAGATGCATATGTAGGTTATATGACCATTAGGGTAAGTTCTGCATGTCCTTCTAAATTTTTATATATTTTTTATAGTCTAACTATGGTGGTAGGATGATTTTTTTTTTTAAAATATTTTGTTTCACACACAGTTTAACCCTGATGATAAATCAGCTCAGCATCACAATGCACACCACTGCCTGGAGATCACCGTAAACTGCAGCCCGAATATTGACCACTGTATTATCCGCAGCACTTGCACAGGTCTGGACATCTGGTCTCAATTTGATTTATTTTTTATTTTATTCCAACCTCGCCCCCTGTTTGCTCAGAATATGATTAAATGGTTTAAAACCTGCAAAAGGAATGTTTTATTTAAGAGGTTGTTTTGGAGTAAACATTAAATTGCACCTAATGAGTAACTGCAATTTTTTTTGTTCTGCATTATTTGCTTATTTTACTGCTTTAAGCTTAAATATAGTCTCATATGCTGAACTTCACGGAGATTCTACTCTTTGATTTTACAGTGGGGTCTGCTGTGTGTGTAAGTGGGCAAGGTGCGTGTCCTACCATTAAACACTGCAACATCAGTGACTGTGAAAATGTGGGGCTCTACATCACTGATCATGCACAGGTAAGAGCCAGAGCACAAATTTCAGGTTTTTGAATTTTATAAATTTTTTTAGGGAGGGCGCTATACACATCAGTGTTATTCATAAAGTCAGCTGTAATTGTCTCATCAAAAGGTACATCTTGTCAAAAGGAGGAATCCATGCAAAATAACTTGCATATCAGTAGGTATAGCTATGCAGTGGGCTAATTAATGGTCACACTGGCTGTGTGCTTATTTGCTTTGATCTTAATTTCTGACTGCCCGTATAAGAGTAAACGCTTCCAGTAGGATCATGGTACTGATGCAAATGCCGGTGTGTATTAGCCTTTGCTTCATTTCTGCCTAATTAGACTAGCTCTGCCACCTTGTCATCTATACACTGCTTCAACTTTAATACTAATATTACTCAGTTAGTACCATCAAGCTTTTCATCCTGATAATTACCTGGGTGAGCTAAGCTGATTGCTGACCACAATTTTTATCACGCGCAGTGGTTATCAGGCTGCTCAATTAGGGCAAAAATTATAATCGTGATTATTTTGGGTGATATTAAGATCATAGTTATCTATCATGAGTATTTGCTGTCTTTGAAAATGTCATGGATTTCTTAAAAAAAAGAAATTAACGAAGAGTGGATTTTCTTGACCTTTGAATACAACGCAGCTCAAAAATGTAACAAAAAAGTGAAGAAAAAAAAAACAAAAACAAGAATTACCACATTCTGTCTGAGAGTGAGTTAGGGCTTTTAGTGAGAGGAGCTCAAAAGCACATCTCTGTGAAACAAATGGATGCACTGGATTTTTAACACAACACGTAAAATGGAATGTGGCACGATAATTTTGTTTAAATCGTTTACTCTTGTTTTCATAAAAACTGGAAGCCAAAATCAAGATTGAATATGCAAAAATAGAATTAATTTTCCTCGGGTGACATGAACAATAGAGATGATTTGTGCTTGAAAAATCTTAAATTAAATGCTAGCTTCTACTTTTCAGAGGAGCTGCTCAACTCTCAAACTGTGTGGAGTTTTAATGTAATGTATAGAAATGCAGACAGCACTAAGCATTTAGATGCATACAAACTAAAAGACAACCGTTTAAGTAAATCATACAAAACTAACCCCAAACAGACAGTGCACATTGTTGGTATGGTTTTGTCCTGGTATTTATAACATGATTTAATAGGCAACATTCTGGAATATAGATGGCTACACAGGTCCCCTGGTACTGTATAATGTGGTTTGGTGTGGTGTTACACGTCTGGTGGTATGTTGACCCGCCATGCATGTATGACTGCATTGCATACATTTAATAGCTTATTATTCAAGGGAGCCCTCTTGTGGACTCGGGAGGTTTTAAGCTTTGACCATTTAGTTTGAGTTATAATTAGATGACACTGAGGGTTATTACACCTAATGTAACATTTGTATGCTGCTGTGTCCTTACACCTAAATACATGTTTTTGGTTGGATGTTAGAATGATCTCTGTTCAAAGCCAGTATTTTCCTAACCGTAATGTGCACAAATGTTTAAGATTTAAAGTCAAAATAGTTCTAAATATTAACTATACAAGCAAAATAACATCTGGTTATATAAAATTATAGAAAACACTTTTTAAAATTGCAGGATGTGCTGGGACCATCAGTATTAGAGAGCTGGTGTTATAATTGAGTTTGTTTGACATTTCTAGGGCATTTATGAAGATAATGAAATCTCCAACAATGCATTAGCGGGGATCTGGGTGAAAAACCATGGCAACCCCATCATCAGGAGGAACCATATCCATCATGGCAGAGATGTTGGCGTGTTCACGTTTGACCATGGCATGGTAGGATCAAGGCTCCATTTTGACTTTATGATCTCATTGCTCTCCACCAGCCATTAAGTGAAAAACCTGTTTTATGTCTCCCTCTACAGGGCTACTTTGAAAGCTGCAACATCCACAGGAACAGAATTGCAGGTTTTGAGGTAAAGGCGTATGCCAACCCCACAGTGGTGCGCTGCGAGATTCACCACGGTCAAACAGGAGGCATCTACGTCCACGAGAAGGGCCGGGGCCAGTTCATAGAGAATAAGATCTACGCTAATAACTTTGCTGGTGTGTGGATCACGTCAAACAGTGATCCCACCATTAGGTTAGTTCTGTTTCTCTTGGGGTGTGTGTGAGAAATTAGGGACGAGGTTATCAGAGTTGCTTTACATGTTTGTTTGAAAATTCAACATAGTTTGGTTTTTTTGATCCATGTCTTCACCTTCGCTTTAAATACTGAATGAGGTACATTACAGGTGCTCTCTTTTGTCTTAAATGTTGTAGTAATCAGTTGTATGTTGTATTTATTTATTTATTTATTTATTTATTTGTTTGTTTGTTTTTTCAGAGGTAATGCCATCTTCAATGGAAACCAAGGGGGCGTTTACATATTTGGGGATGGCAGAGGTCTTATAGAGGGCAATGATATTTATGGAAACGCCCTGGCTGGCATTCAGATCCGAACCAACAGCTGCCCTATAGTCAGACACAACAAGATACATGATGGACAGCATGGAGGAATCTATGTGGTGAGTATCATTTGTTAATTGGGGGTAAATTTATCGATACAATTGTCTAGATTATTATTATATATTTTTTTTATGAACAAGTATATTCAAGTATGTTTTGGGATCTCGTCTCATGATATGTTTAAACACTCGTGTTTGTTCGTAGCACGAGAAGGGCCAGGGTGTTATTGAGGAGAATGAAGTGTACAGCAACACTTTGGCAGGAGTCTGGGTGACCACAGGGAGCACGCCGGTGCTCAGGCGGAACAGGATACACAGTGGCAAACAGGTGGGTACATCCTTCATCCTTTTACTCTCATGTTTTTACTTTGTGTTTTTCATTCATTTAATTCTCACTTCTGTTCATAGGTTGGAGTGTATTTCTACGATAATGGTCATGGAGTATTGGAAGATAATGATATCTACAACCACATGTACTCTGGGGTACAAATCAGGTAGGGTACTCTGGCACTCAAGGTTCTTCCTGTTTATATCAGTGTGTAGAGTGGATGTGTCGAGACTTTGTTGCATCTGTTTTTAAATATTCATGCGAATGGCAAACCTACAACATATCCACTCCTTTATGCAATGCCACAGAACTGGAAGCAACCCCAAGATTAGAAGAAACAAAATCTGGGGAGGGCAGAATGGAGGCATTCTTGTTTACAACTCTGGTACGTGAATTATGTGGCAACTCCCACCTTCAGTCCATGCTTCAATGGAATTTTGAGCCCAAACTGGCCAATCCTTTTCCCCCCCTCTGTACTAGTGTCTTTCAGTGCAGATACATCAACTATTTTTGGATAATATATCCAAGTTTGTAATACAGGAGACCATTTTTTATTTATTTTTTTCTCCCAGGGTTGGGCTTCATTGAGGACAATGAGATATTTGACAATGCCATGGCAGGAGTATGGATCAAGACCGACAGCAACCCCACCCTACGCAGGAACAAGATCCACGATGGACGGGATGGTGGTATCTGCATATTTAACGGAGGAAGGGGTAAGGTTTAAGAAATTAGAATCTATACAAATGCAAATGAACAACAGTGTGTTAGGCTGGTGTGATCTCTGATTATGGGTTTGGACACTGCTATAAATATTTCTACATGTAGGCTTGTTGGAGGAAAATGACATCTTCAGAAATGCCCAGGCTGGTGTCCTCATCAGCACCAACAGTCACCCAGTGCTGAGAAAGAACCGAATATTTGATGGTTTTGCCGCAGGTCAGTTGGATCTTGTAGGCTTTCCAAAGCTTTTTACTTTACTAGTGACACACTTTAGGATTGCAAAAATGTATTTATCATTTCTTCTCTTTAGGTATCGAGATAACAAACCATGCTACAGCAACTTTAGAAGGCAATCAGATATTCAATAACAGATTTGGAGGGCTGTTTCTTGCCTCTGGAGTCAACGTCACAATGAAAGGTGATTATGTTGTTATTGTTGTTTTTTATTAAGGTTTTATTGGGTTGTTACACCACGACTGCTGTTTATTGCTGCATGACATCTAATGTAAATGTCCTTTTATTAACCCCTTAGACAACAAAATAATGAACAATCAGGATGCCATAGAGAAAGCTGTGAGCAGAGGTCAGTGCCTGTACAAGATTTCCAGTTACACCAGCTATCCCATGCACGATTTTTACAGGTACAGTAACTGGTGTAGTGATCACCTCATTAAAACATGCCTGGAATTTGATGTTTTACTTTGTATTAATGTGATTTATTTATTTTTTTTCTCCTTTTTCTCTTTGCCCTTTGTGGTTTCAGGTGCCATACCTGTAACACAACGGACAGAAATGCAATCTGTGTGAACTGTATTAAGAAGTGCCATCAAGGCCACGATGTCGAGTTTATACGACATGATAGGTTAGTCCTGCAGGTTTTGTTTTTCAAACCCACTTTGTTTTAGGCCAGTCATTTTGCTAAGTCTTTGTTACACAATATAATTCTTTAATTGAATATTGTCTAATCCGTGTATGCCTGTTTTAATCCATGTAGGTTTTTCTGTGACTGTGGTGCGGGAACGCTGTCAAACCCTTGCACATTAGCTGGAGAGCCGACACATGACACGGACACTCTGTACGACTCGGCACCTCCTATAGAGTCTAACACATTACAACACAACTGAGGCTCGGCCTGTTCTCCATCTCAGCACCCTGGTCTTTAATTTATCCTGTCTACAACGTAAGAGCTTCTATAACTTTGGTGTTAGAAAGACTCTACATACAAAGGGACAGGACAACAAACTTTTTAGACTTGAATAAATTGTTGTATGCTAAAGGAAACCATTTTGAGTGGAGACATGGGACTCCGTTGGATCTCTGCCTGTTTGCTGGATAGAGATGCGTCTATATTGCTAAAAGGGTTCTGATGCAAGCGGATGCGAGAGATTTTCCCCGTTCATTTTCAGTTGGCTCTCAATCTGCAAAGATGTAATAGTTGACTAAAGCTTTGGAAGAGTTAAGAGCTGCACAGAGAAGCAATATGTTGACTCAGGATTCTGGAGATTAAGAGAAGAGATAACATTGGCATCAAATTTCAGCAGAAGAGCGATGGAAACGTCCAAACCGATAAGCCTGTGCAGTCTCTGATGTGTGCAGGTTCAGGTTCTTTTGCAGTTTTGTACAGATGTAACAGTGGCCAGAAACCCACAGCCATCACCCCTCCCCCAGAGACGCTGCCTGGATAAGAGGGAGAGCCATGATGACATGGCTTCCTTGGCAACTGTTTCTAGGTAACAGATTTGCTGGTTATATGTATGGTATAAAAATTGAAAAAAATGTGGTTAGCACTTGCTTCGTCTTTTTTTTTTCCTCCTTTTTTTTTTTTTTAACGGTAATGTTATTCTGATCAACAAATATGATTTTAATGCTTTCCCATGTAGTTTTGTATTTTCAAGCAAAAATCTTACAGTATTTGAATGTCTTTTATTTTATTATATATTATAATTATTGTTATTAATATTTTCGTTAGCGCATGTTAGGCTTGTAATCATACTGTGTCTCAGCATATAAATTCTTTCTGTGAAAGAGGAATAGTGAAAAGAAAAAAAAAAAGATTTGGAAAACACTACAATGTCCTCCAGCTATGGTTTTCGATAGGCAAGGTATGAAGCAATGTGTTTTTTTGTTTTGTTTTTTTCCCCTCCTCTGGGGTTTTAATTTTTTTTCTGGCTGTGTCTCTTATAAGCCTGTATGTGGTCTCAGTGTTTGCTTCATCTTTCACTGCCATTAGGTATACAGGGCCATTTACCCTGTTTTTTTTTTTTTTTTTTTTTTTTTTAAACTCGGTGTCTGATGTCTGCCTAAACATTTGGAAACATAATTTCTAACCAGACTTTAAAGTGCTAATAAGGTCCCAAAGTCAATGGAAGTGTTTGTAAACACTGGAACATTTATTAACGATTATGTGAAGTCATGCTTCACTTATGCTTTTTTTTTTATTCTTGTCCAAAGAATTAATCTCATGGACAGTGATGAATATTTTTCCCAGTTTTATTAGAATATATGGTTTCTTTTTGGCCCTTGGCCGCTTTATGTGCCTGTTTTTGAGTGATGAATATAATTGAAAAGCATTGCTGGAGTTTGCCATGTTTTAAGGCCCTGGCCTCTTCGAAGCTGAAACACAAGTCTCTACAGCCTCATTGTCTTTTTGCCCCTCTCTTCATCATCCCCATCTCTGTGTAATGTGGTGACTGTGGCTTCTCATGCCGCCGCAATTGTATGCATGTACCATAACATCTAGACTTAATATATTGTGAAGTATTCAATAACCATTATGTAGATGCTAGTGTGAATTCAAAAAGGGTTTAATTTCCTAGAAAACAAAAGAAAAAGGAAACTGGTCATTTTTAAGAAAATAAACTTTATTAGATCAAAGCTTGTTGCTTTATTTGTTGGAGAGTTTACAAATTTGGTGTAAGAATTGATTCATAATTTTCAGTGTGTTTTTAAAGTTATTTTTTTTTGGGGGGGGGGGGATTTAAAAAAAAAAAGTGCTGTTGGTAGACCTATTGAGGCCACTGAAGATTCTGTTAATGTTCAGCGAAGTTCCAGCCTTTGGGTTTCTGCTTCTTTACTGCCTTCTTCACTGTTTGCATATTATGCCTGTCAACACGAAGTTGTAAACAATAAAAAAAAAAACTGCAGGTCTTTTAAGAGCATTATAAACAGGGCTCAGGGAAAGATACTGTAAATTGTAGTACCATAGTGGTTGCAGGTGTGGCCTGGGTTTAAGTAGCCAATACGCTAAATACGCCGAGCAAATATTGTGAGAGCAAAGTCCTTAAATCTGCAATGCTCCACACTATTGGAGAATTTTACAGCAGCTTGGCTCAGAGGGTTTTTATCCTGTCAGCTGATAAGACATCTAGGTCATTATTGACTCAATTCATAAAGCACAGGCTTTCTTCAATACCCAGGTAAATATGGGTGTTGTCTGCGCAAACAAGCTAAACAAGGGCCCTTCAAATTCTATAACAGAAGCTGTGTTGACTTGAGACCATATTGGCGGTGGTGTGTTAGTCATACAATTATCCTATCAGTTTTCATATAGAGCTACAATCAAGTTGCTCATCTTAACTGATGTTAGTATTGTATCAGCCTGTTTTACGGATCATTAACAGTAAATTTCTTTTTAATTTTGTTACTAAAATCTCGTCGACTTGGCACAAGTTGTTTTCTCTCGCTTCTGTTTCTAACAATTTTAGCAAGGATACTTCTTTGATTTTGGCAACCTTATTTGATATCCACCATTGGTCCTTGCTGTGTGACCTAAATTATTTTAAAAAGCACAGGATGTGACTTTAGCTTTCAAGGTTAACAAACATTTTGTCTGCAAATATTAGGGCCTTTTCTGAGCAGCCCTGTTTTCAAATCAGATTTGTTCTGTCATTTAAACTCCACATTAAAAAACTCCCATGAGGTCATTAAAAAACACATTAGGCAAAAAATGGCCGCATGTGTTGCAAGTTATTTTCTAATCACCTTGTGAAAAGTTTATGCACTCCTGCCACAGTCTGCGTTAAAAGCCGTGCATGTGCGTTAACATTTCGCCTTGTGGCATCCTATTAGATAAAAAATGTACGTTTGTAATAGTCAGGACTTGTGCTTGATTGAATGAAACCATGTATTGTTTGCACATACTCCTGGCCTTGAGCTGCTTATCTGTGACTGTGTGCTCTGGTAAAACACTGGGACATTAAACCAGTTCATGTATTTGAATGAAGTGAGGCTTTTTAGAGTCGTCCAAAACATTTGCGCAGCAGTCTTCTGTCTTTATATTATTTGATATATGTGAATCATTTAACCTGGAAGTCAAAGCCTAATAAAAAAGAGCTTCCTAATCTTAACAGTGTACAGAAATTGCCTAAAATTGTACAAATTAGCTAATGATTTTAACTGAATTGGCTTGACTAGTTCATATTTCTTTATTCTGGTCTGCATTTAACACTCGAGCAAGAATCTTTCTTAGTATCAACATCAACCATTTTCTCAGGTAAACTTACCACATGCTTATTATCCTTGCTCTACCCTATCTATTACTGGAAAGAAGGATTAAACATGCTGTATATTTCTGTAAATGTTATTAATTGGCACATAGTTATATTTTGCACAATTTATCCCTGCTCCCAGTGATCATTTTCATCTGTTCATCTAACAAATACGCTGCTGTTGGTGGACCAGTTCTTATCCCGGCAGTGATAGTAAGGTGTTTAAAAATCTCAGCAATGCTGGTGTGCCTGATACGTACATACCAGTACAATACTAATGCCCAGCTACCATATCAATGTCACTACTGTGCCACATAAGATCTGGTCAGTGGTGTTCCTAAGGCCAGGGTAGAAGATTAAAAAAAAAAAAAGTGTAAGAAACTGCTTAGAAATTAACTATACAGATTATAGAGGGGTTTCAACTGGCCTTTTACAATAGGTGGGTAGGTAATATGGACCTTGTGGGTTGAGACTGGGTTAAAATATTAATTTGTATCCTTAATGTGGCTACCCTGTGTATGTAGGATCCACATCAGAAATAAAAGGCAGAATATGGAGCAATATTTGTATTAATAATAAAAAATACCATAGCTTATATTATAATGTAACCTCTTTTTGAAATCAGCAGCAAGGTCTAGCTTTAGTTGAACTCAAGAAATCCAGTGTTATTTCTACAATAAATGCAGTCAGTAGAACACTGCTGTTAGCTGCCTGAATTTACTTGGTGATAAAATTAATTCATCTTCTATAAAACTTATCCTGTACTGGGTCATGGGGCCCTGGAGCCTTTGGACAAGGTACACCCTGGATAGGTTGCCAATCTATCTTAGGACACCCATCTATATGCACAATTTGGGAATACCAGTTCACCTGCGTTTGGACTTTGGGAGGAAACCCACCAACTACAGGGAAAACATGCAAACTCCACGCACACAGACCCGAAGCAGGAGTCGCACACTCGTCCATGGAGGTGCTGGTGTAAATATTCTGCTATTCCCGCTGAAAATTAATCAAGACTTTCAGTTTCACATAATATGACACTGTTAAACACCCTGTCTACTTATGCGGAAAGTGGACTCCATATTAACTTAAACGCCTCTCCTGTTATACTAAACTTCCGGCCTCCTAACACTAATCTCTGCTATCCGATACCACACAATTGAGGATGAATTCTATGTTGAGTCTGGTTAGTCTCAAGGTTTCTTCCTATTGCCGTCTCAGGGAGTTTGTCCTTGCCACTTTTGCCCTCAGCTTGCTCATCAGGGGCAATCTGATCGTTTAGATTTATTCCTATTTCATCTCATTTCATACACATTTCTCTAATTTTTCTTTTGATTCTTTATAGCTGCTTTGCGACAAAGCCATAAATAAAAGATAACTAGAATAACTACAGCTGCTGCTACTCTTGCTAATAACAAAAAGCATGGGGTGGCCAGGCTTCACACTGGGGTGGCAAGAGCGCACCCATGGCTAAAACTTGCTTCATCCAAGGGAAGATAATCAGTAAAAAAAAATAAAAAAGAGTGACAGGTGTTTATATGAAAAATGGAGGAAGGACAACTCCGACTACTAGACGTGCTGGTGTTTTAAAGTGAAAGTAGCTCTTATGAAGCCTTGTTCCATTGCCTCACTGACATGGTGGCATATGGGTTCATCTTGCTTTTGTTTCTCTGTTGATGTTGAATCATGCTCTAGATGGCAGGACTGAAGAGAGGATAATGACTGGTGTCTATACAGTATTGTCGTTCCAGTCTGTAATCAGACGCGACACTTCCGTGAGTTTGATCGGGTAAACAGCAGAGAAACGTTTCTTACTCTCACCGCACGACATTCCTCCTGTTTCAGGATCCGCCTCCAGGACTTCCCCCGCCGAGTGACGTCACGACTCTCTGACCTCGTTTTTTCTCAACGTTCCCTCGGCCTCGATTTTGAATTTCCAAGCAACCACACACACGCACGCACGCGCCCATACACACACATCGGCGAGGTGTTAGGGTCGAGCGTGTGACGTCACATATATAATATAATTACATCTGTATTATATACAGATGATGTAAAAAAATAATAATCCATATATTTATATAGTTATGTATTTATGATATGAAATTGGTGATTGTGTTAATAGAGAAGAAACGCAACTGCGAGGCGACACGTGGTGTAAATATAGGAATGAACAGCGCGATTGCTTAGGTTTGCTAAAAAAAAAAAAAAAAGCTACAGTGCGCTGCGGCAGTTGTCAGGGGATATCGGAGAGCTCGCTTCTGATTGGCTAGAGGGGCCGTGTTGCTATGGCGACGGTCGGGGGGGTACGGTAGCGTTGCTGTGCGGCGTGATCTGTGTGCGCGCGGATGGAGGAAGCAGCTGCTGATCTTTTGACACAGTAGCTACAGCAGAGAAAAGGCAACTGCATGAAACACACCGGAGCCGTGGAGTCCGAAACGACCTTAGCATGCACGAATGTAAGTCAGTGTGTGTGTGCGTATGTTTGTTCACTTTAATTCCTTGAGAAATGTTTGAAAAAGGGCGGAACTAAAGAACATTTTACATAACCCAGGCGGTATCTTGATATTGTAACGAACGTGTCATGATGTAAAATTCCGGGGCAATAAAAACACCTCAGCCTGCTCTGTGCTGTCTGTCGCTAATCTAATTCACACCGAGTGTTCTATGGACGCGATATTTACTCGACGTAGTTTCACTGTGTAATGTTAATTTTTTGTTGTTGTTGTTTGTTTTTTTAATTCACTTGTTTTGTTTTCGCCATGAGCGGGGGAAACAGTCCTGACGAATTGTTTCGGACCATGTGATCCGGCTAGCTAACTAAGTTCAATCAGCACAGAGTACTGTATTACGGCTTTTCCGGAGCGCGTTCACCTGCTCCGTGTAAACCGTGTTCCGTTTCGTTTAACAGCGTTATTATTCACACAAACAATGTTTATCAAGCAAGGGCTATAATTAGCCGCCAGGACATAGTTTCAGAGAAGCGAGGCAGCTCTTGAGACTGAAGAGGCGCATTAGCTTCAGTGCTATATGAGCTAGCCTAGCTGGCTGTTTATTTCACACGGAATATATACATTTTCACACGGAGTATATATATTTATATACAAAAAAAACTAAACACAACACTCTTAAACGTTTAGGGTTATTGAACACCTCGTGAGACAATACGCCCCTGTTTGTGTTTAAATAGCTTGAAACTGGAAGCGTAAAAACTTTTCAGTTTGTACGTATGAATGTATGGGTATATATATCTTAGACTGAAATGATAGAGAGTAGTAAACTGCTTGTTTTTAATGCTGAGTGAACTCAGGAACTGGGTAAAGTGTGTGTTTGTGTAATTAGGAAACACAGGGTGAGGAGCAGTTCCTGTCACCACTTCTTCTGCTGTGTGACTTTAAACCTACGTGGCGTTTCAAACCAAAGATATGTCTGATCAAGCCCATATTAACACAATGTGCACTCGACGCCACCGACGTTCGTTCAGGCGGCATTTCCGGCACAGGCTGACTCTGAGTGAGTGAGTGACACTGACACGTGGTCTGAGAGAGAGAGAGAGAGAGAAGGGAGGGATCGAGGACGAGTAGCTTGTGTCACATGATCATGTCATTTAGTTCTGGTTTCATGCCT
The DNA here is from genome assembly GCF_024256425.1 of Clarias gariepinus. NCBI lineage: Eukaryota > Metazoa > Chordata > Actinopteri > Siluriformes > Clariidae > Clarias > Clarias gariepinus. Next base: position 22,039,032 of record NC_071113.1, on the reverse strand, counting down.
GAAAGAGTATCCACTTCAACGCCTCACACTGTAAACACAATAACACAATAACAGTCATGCACAGCCTGGAGATAATAGTCCAGTGTTGTTTAGGTGACGTGATCATCTTGGTCATCACTCTGCTGAACGAGTCGTTTGTCAGCTCTGGGGTCGCGCTTGCTGGTTGAACCGTCGTCCCATGCTGTAAAAAAAACACGAATTTCCAGTCTACAAGATCTCACAGCCTAAATGACATGCAAGATCATACATGTTTCTGTTATACTAATGAACCCTTTGTTGGTTTCACGCACACAAAAACCCTAGTACAATGAAAGTGACTTTGTGTGACTTTAACACAACCTGAAACGGAGTGGACGAGCCGGAGTGTCAGTTTTTTTTTATACACGCATTAATGGTCTATTTTTCTTCTTCTTTTTTTTTTTTTAATCGTCATCGTCTGGACGCAAGTTTTTGGAGTTGTTTCCGTTTCACGAGTCGGCCGTCTATCACGGCTCACGAGTTGGAGGATATTCAGGAGCCTCTGTTAGAGAGGTTATATTTTGTGATTCAGGTCATGTTAGCTCTTGCTTTCAGAACGCGGTTCGTCCAGCGGGTTTTCTCAAGGCCTGACTGCCACACTGGATTACTGAATGGCGCGATGGTTGTCTCTTTAGTGTCGCTCTCTGGAGGGCTCTTGTAGGGCACAGCAAATGATCCCTTGCTTATTGCTGCTCTCCTGACACTAGCCTGGGAAATTAATTAGCCTCATTATGACTCGCACAAAGACGGATATGTTCTGGCTTTTCCTTGCGTTTCAGGGAGCAAGAAGACACAGACTGTCGTTTTAGTCGTCCTCGGTCTTTTCTGGAAGCCTGGCTTAAATGTGCTCTTTGAGTATTGTTACAGCGGTCGTGCTCTCAATCTGATATCTCCGTTTGATAACGGTGCACATCTTTGACCCCTTGAGTGAGAGTCTTTCTTAGGCCCTTGCGTGGTGTTTAACCGGGTGGACCAGATTTCCAAATAGTACCACTGAGCAAGCAGGCCCGACTTATGTCCCTGCTCCCAGCTAACGGCCGTGCCTTTGTTTGGTGTTTTTCCCCCTTCCTCCTCCTCCTCCTTCTTCTTTTCCCATCTTCTTGTTATGGCCCATCTGCACATATTCCTCATGTTCAGTTTCCCTCTTTTTGTTCACCATGCCCTCAGCGATGGCGAGAGATGCAGTCTGGCGTCCCCGGGAGGCCGGGACGCTTGGGTTGCCATGGTTGCGCCATGACACCGGGGCGTGGTAATCAAATGGAGGCACTGCTCTGGATTTCATTTGCAAATGCGACCCACGGCCAGAGCGCGCTCCCAGCCCCCACTCCCATCCTGCCTCAAGCCAGCCTTGAATCCTCCATCTTCAGCCCGGCTCGCTTACTCTGCCATCCCTCGCTTTTCCTTCTGAAAGATTTAGATTTTGCCTCTGAACCCGGGGCCTCTTTGCCTATTGAAGGCCATGCTAATGCCGAGCGTTGCCTTGATGCGAAGAGCTGCAGCCCCCCGTGTCACCCTGCTTACAATGGCCTCCTTTGTGTGGGTCACTCCTGCCTGAATGAACTGGGTGTGTTTAATTGAGATGGCAGGGTGCGAGGGTGACACGGGACGAGGAGCAGGCGGTGTGCTGAGGCGACAGAATGCACAAGGACCATGTGGACTGTGTGTGTGTGTACACACACCGACTCAAAATGTCTGGCGAAATAGTTTGCTCGGTGTCTAATTGATAAGAAGATGATAGTTGCAAGCCAACAATACCAGCTTTGAACTGCCATCCAACTGCAGTAGGAAGTTTGTTTAGTTTGATTTATTTTCCATTATATCTCGTTGTTTGTCCCAATAATGTTGAGCCTTATGATATAAATTGTCTACAAATATGTTTCAATGTTGACAGTAGATATTATATAAATATACGCAGTGTGTGTGGATGTAATTAAAATAGGATGATCATCAGCAATTGATAACAAAATCTGTCTTTGCAATTATAATTTTTTTTTTTTTTTTACGAAATATTAAAACCTAATCTCGTGATACACTATTGTTGGTGCAGGTTTTAGATTCACTTGATATATATATTTTAACCTTTTGATTAGCTCACAATAGAAACCTGAGCCACATTGGTGCACTGTCTATGAGGTTTATGATTACAGCTTTGCAGATTCCATAAGACTTTATGTCTGTGTCTAGGAAGCGTGGGCTCTGAAACATGACCACATGGTGCTCGAAATGGGATGCTAAACAAATTAGCGACCAACTTCCTGCTACACGAGGCGGCAAGTTTCTAACACCATTAAGGAGTTTCAGAGTCAGGAACAGTTTAAGCGGAGGAACGGTTTTACGTATCGAAAGAAAGAAATCTGCCAGTCGGAGTCGTTTTCTTACCGCGTCACAGATATTTCTAAGTAAAAATAGGTTTTTGAGGAAGTCTGCGTATCAGTGTCAGGTTTTTAGTCTCCTGCTGCTGTGCGACGAGGCTAGGTGACCGTCCTGCTGAGTCAGATCAAGTCTTCCAAAAACGCCCCAGAAACTACGGGAGCTGCTGACTCACGCCTGATCTGACTGAACATGATAAGCGCAAGACAGAAAATCTTCACTGGGAGAATTTCTGACAGTGATGTATTAGTTCAGGATGGCTGATTATACGTGCCGGGCCATGCTGTGCACATTTCACTTAACGGGGGGGGGAAAAATTGCGAAAAAAATTCTTTTTAGTCATACTTAGAAATTGAGATAAGTCTCCGGTGTGTGTCGAACAGGAAAAAAAAAAAGTGAGAGGAAAAAAAACCTCTGCTTTTTGTCCTTTTTCTATTTCCGTATTGGTCAGGGTTTAAACAAGCCAAATTCAGTTCACCTCTACTGTGACTTTATATAAGAAGATCCCCCTCTACTGGTTTTGCTGTTCTCTGGTGGGAGTGGCTCTGCCGCACCTCGTTTATGTAGACACAGAAATGGTAAATGTGCAGGAGGAGTGAAATAAAAGCCATTTGAGGTATAAAACACTGCTTTATCTGAGGTGTAGTTCAGCTGGAGCAATAACACAGACTTCAGTGGAGCTTTTAGACTTGTGTTAACTTTTTAAGGACACAGTAAAATATGGGACCTTTAATTTTTAGTCAACATTGAAAGAGTGAATTTGGAGGAAGAGTGAACTGAAGAAAGTTTGAAGTATGACAACTGATTGATCTGAGGTGTATTTCAGCTGGAGCATTAACACACACACACACACACACACACACACACACACACTTACTTTAGGGGAGCATTTTAGCTAGTTAAAGAAATAGTAAAATATGGGACCTTTAATTTTTCAGTCAACACTGAAAGGGTGAATTTAAAGGAAGTTTAAAGTATAAAAACTGATTGATCTGAGGTGAATTTTAGACTCGTTGTAACTTGTTAAAGAAATAGTAAAATATGGGACCTTTAATTTTTAGTCAACTGTAACTAATTCACTTCAGTTTCAATTGCGAACTGAAATGTTTACATCCGAAACCAGCCATGTGCACATGTGAAGCGGCGTACAGAGTAAACGTTACAATAGAGGTGATGGGAATTCTTCCTCTCAAAATGTGAGGAGTCGCTGACGTCAGTCTCAGTTGCCTCACCTGCGTCAGATTCTGTCTCTCAGCCAAGCATTCCTATTGTTACCCTGCATAAAGAGGCTTTTAAATTATTAATTCGATTTCCATACTCGCCATCTATTTAACCTATTTTTAAAGCGGTGTGCATGTGCATAAACATTATTACGGGATTGTTAGTCTTTCCTCATCGTTGTGCTCTTGTGATCCCAGAAAGCACTCTCTTTTCTGCGCAGTGAAGAACTTTTCATAGGCAGTTCAACGGTGAACAGATCCTTTAAACGCTGATGGAAATTAGGCTGCCAGAGCTGGATGACGATAAGGGAAATGGTGGTTATTTTTAGAAAATTCATCTCTCTTCAAAGGTATTTTGCTTTCTCTTTGGGGAAGTGATACCTCTGATATACAAGGACGTTCATTAGTGTGAGACGGAAAGAAAAGAAGTGACTTTCTTTCACAACATTTCTTTTCATCGGCGTGAGAGAAACGGCTAAAGCCTGCAAATCGAGACGGCGGCTTTCCGATAGTGTTTTTTTTTTTTTTTTTTTTGGGAAAAATTCCATGGCCATACATTGGCTATTCAAATGAAGGTGTGTCTGTGCGTGTGTGCCTGTGGGTCTGTGTGTTTTGCAGCTGCTCCACCCATAGACATTGTCTGTGTTTGTGTTTGAAGTGGCTGAGAGCCGTTGAGCAGGCGTCATTAGCATTGTTTCTTTTCGAGGATGATGAGCTCGTCGATGTGCTGATGAGCTCGCCGGAGCAGGTTGGCTTTGTCTTGCTAATGGAGGTTAATAAGAGCGTGTGTGATGCAGGGACGAGAGCAGAGCGCGGGGCCAGCAGACGAACTGACACGAGCTGTTTCTAACATGCTCTGGATAAACTGCTAGTACGGGCCTTTTGTAGGAAGGAACGACATTTTGAAGTGACAGAAACCACACACACACACACTCACACACATAAGCAGAGCTTCTAAACGGCTTGGTCTCAGGTTTCAGTAAACAGTTTTCCCTGTATTCTACTGATACTGAACTGATTATTTTGTCAACAAGAAGAGTTCCTGCGGCAAACAGGAAGAGGTTTTTTAACTCGCGTCTACAGTGCGAGGGACAAAAAGTCATGAAAGAGGAACAAGCTGCCCCCGCCAAACCACCTTCCTGAAAGAGAGAGAGAGAGAGAGAGAGAGAGAAAGAGCGATGGAGATAGGTAGGAGAGAGTGTGATTCAGAGCAGCACTTAAGGTGATTATTTATTTATCGACGAGCTGTATGGTTTCCATGGCAGTACCTCATTTGAGTGGTAGTAGCAAAAGCGAAGCAGTCACTCTCCCTCAGACTGCCAGCCAGATCCCATTCGCTCGAGCTGATTATTTATTCATCAGTGTATTCGGCGTGATTTCCGTGGCCGTCCATCAGTGGAAACCATTTAGGCTGCATCTAGGCACCGCTCTGATTGGTCGCCAGGACTCTCAGGGGCTTCCTGTTCCTCTAGGCCGTCCGTCTCTTGCGTCCCTTTGTCCTTCTCTGTCACTTCTGTTCACACAGCGGCAGTACTGAGCTCGGGGGTCCAGGAGTAGGGACTTGCGCCTCGTTCCTTCAGCGGTTACGTTGGCGAAGGCCAGCACTGTTCCGGGGCAATTTTTTTTAAACGATGGCGACGATCGTGGTCCTTTCAGACATTCGAGTAGCGTCCTAAGAGGCCCTTAACATTGTGCTGAGGATCCTTTCAAGAGGATTTCAATTCACTTACAGAAAGAGTGGGAAAGGGAGAAGTGAGAGATAGCGGAGGATCCGGTGGATGACTGACGGTCTACAGTATATACGAAGCCTAACGATTCATTAATAATTCAAATGAAAATCATAAAGTATATACATTCAAATCAATGAAGCAAATGAAAGCATAAACCCTGTATTAGTTTATGATCCATTTAACTGGAAAATAATCAGCGTGTAAACCTTTGAATCAGAGCTTTAAAGGAGGGCGACTAACACTTAATTAACACTTAATTTCGAAGCGAAATGATGCACACGCTCCTATTATAGTCTGCATTTTTTTTCTTCCTGAGACCCTCACTATAGACTATATACTGTACAATAATATAACAATATGTACTCGACTTGTCTACGGTGTATACTTTGTTCATTCCTTGTAATGTCTCAAATCAAACATTGAAGTTTTTGTGTGGGGTTTATGCAGTTCCTCGCGTCATCTGCCGGCCTCCGCAAGAACGACCGCCATTTCATCATCTATTCATCTTCTTCTTCAGTTACTGCTTCATTCTGTCTTGGTGGATCCATGGGAGCTCTGTGTGCGAGGTGTGAATACACTATGTTTACGGGATGCCAGATCATCTCAGGGCTCTGTGTATACACATAGACATTTTACTTCTAGCTAAAATTTAGAATAATAATAACAATAATCATCTACCGCTGGCTTGTTTTTGTGTGAACCCATGCGTACACAAAAGGAGAACACAGCAGTGTAAAACACCAAAAGTTTTTATCCATAAAAGTTTTGATTGTTTTTAATTTGTTGTTTACCTTGTGGTTATGTAGACCTTATGCACCTGACATCATGACGTCGGTCTGTCATGGTCCCGCCCACTTCTGGATGACTAATTGTTATTTACTGGATGTCGGTGCCAAAACCCACATACAAAACCAGTCATGAAAGCACACTCAGCAAGAAAACACACCTGATAACATTATGTCGACTTAAACAACACTTTGTTTCCTTAGTAACCGGTTTACAAGTCATTCCGGATCATCTCCGGATTCCAAAAATCACTCACTCTCTCTAAACTACAAAGTGCAAATATGTCCGTTTACGCTTTTTGAGATTCAACTTTTAAACTATAACTGGCTATTTATTAGAAAGCGTGAAATGTCCGTATTAATCAGCAGCTCATCATTTGTGAAGTATGTTTCATAGCCTCGTCTCATTTGCAGCAGAAATACAGTGGGAATTAGATGTTAGTACACCGTCTGAGGTAATCATGTTATCAAACTTCTGCAAGTTAATATCTTTATTACCTTCTTCATCCTTTTTCGCATGCCGGTTTCTCTCCTGAATATGTTACGAAGTCCACCACAAATTACTGCATATGACAACAATTAGTTGCTAGGTTACTCTTTTATCTGTCTGATAAAGCATCAGGTAATTCAGTAGGTCATCAGGTAATCACCAAGTAATCTTTTTTTCTCTACCATCCGCTGTTGGTAGACAGGTGTCTGTAAAGGCGTCTGTGTCTTCCGTCTGTAATATATTATGGTAGGACACATGGAAATCAATTAATGAGAAAAATAGAAGTGTCATATTTGGACCACCCAGTTAGTAGTATTATAGTGTATTATTAAATCCACTTACTTAAATCCTGACAACAAACATCTCTTTCTGTTCCCCCTTCCTCTTTATCTCTCGGCAGACCCTCCAAGTTTAATGGGTCCGATAATCGGGATGTCTCCAGATAAGAAAGCAGAGTCTCCAGGATCTCAGGGTATGTGTGGAGCAGGAACTCTCCCAGAAGCAGAAAGCGCGTCCAGCCCTCTAGCCACCAGTCTGGACAGGATCGGTCCCTCCGGCGCAGCCAGCAGGTCCGGGCTCGAACCCGAAGACGACGAGCTGACCAACCTGAACTGGCTCCACGAGAACCTGCTGCAGAACTTCACCCTGGGAGACACGCAGTCATGCAGCGGGCCTTTGTTTGACATCGAGGGCAGCATCGGCTCTCCACTTGGACACAGCCTGTCCTCGTCCTCCTCTTCTTCGGTCTCGTCTGGGAGTTCAGGCAGCGACCGGGATCCTCTCAAATCCAAGCCTCCGTTTTCCTTCTCGCTTCTGATCTACATGGCTATCGAACAGTCTCCCAGTAAATCTCTTCCTGTAAAGGACATCTACGGCTGGATCCTGGAACACTTCCCGTACTTCTCCAGCGCTCCCACCGGATGGAAGAACTCGGTGCGGCACAACCTGTCTCTGAACAAGTGCTTCCGCAAGGTGGAGCGCGGCCTAGGGAAGGTAAGGACGCTGCTGTTACAGAGAGAGTATCAGGTTCATAACAGGAAAGGATTATAAATAATCTTATAATGCAGGTATAAATGTACAGAACTAAATCATGCACTCAAACCACATCAGGAGGCCAGAGATACATTTTTGACAGCATCAAAAAAAAAAAAAAAAAGGATGTTTTTTTTTTTATTGGTCTTGCGGGTCCCTGTTAGACGACCACGCTAGCTATCGATACATTACGTAATACCACATTGCTACCGGGTGCTCCATTCTGATTGGTCAATTTCCTACAACAGCTGCTCAGACACTAAAGGCTTCTGCAAGGGTTATATTGATGCAAGCTCACGGTTTCTATAGTAACGATTTGCACATGGACTTGCTTCCTGTACATTTCTCAATACCAGAATTTTTTTTTAAAAAAAACAATGATATGTTGAACTTTTCTGTGAGGAGATGTTGTTGTTTATTTTTAAGAGTCTTCAGTGTTTGCTGTGCTTTGTATCAGTACAAAGTCAAGCTGTAACTTTAATGGCTTTATCGGTTGTTTGGTAACATGTCAAACTGCTTTTTTTTTTTATTTGTTTGTTTAAAAAAATTATATTCAAGTGTGATAAACAAAAAGCGCTAGAAGTCATAACAGGAACTAGATCGCTTTGCCGACGTTCCCCAGCACATTAGACACAACTGTACGTGAATGTAAACGTCTCTGATGTAAGCGCGATAAAGCGTTTATGTTGGACGTCGGGTGCTAACACTAGAGCCTCCTCAGTCAGACGTTTGTTATTTTCCTGTTGCATCGCGAGGCGCTTGTGTTTGTAATTGGAATGCACATGGTCCGTGACTCCTACACAATGTTGAACCAGTTAAAGTTTGGCAGTTGAGCTTTAGAAAACCCGAAAAAAAAAAAAAAACCCTCTCCTTCACAAAGAACAATAAAGACACAGGAAGTTGGCTGTGGTGCTCATTTGCATATTTCACTTGATGCAGCAACATATTTCAAGCGCTTTTCACTTCGCCTACCCAGAGACAAGCGCCGATGCGTTCGATCTACATCCTATCGAGATGCACCGTGATCCCTCAACAGCACTCGCGAAAATTCCACCGATCATCACGTTTGTAAGAGCGCGCTAAAACAGACGCTTTTAGCTTGTGCGCGCAGGCCACACAACCCGCTGCGCAGGTTTACAGTCGAGCTTCCATTTCTTTTCAGCGCGACCTGCGGAAAGCGAGAAGGCTCGATGATGTGATGTGTTACGTTAATGTGTGTGTGTGTGTGTGTGTGTGTGTGTGTCTGAGTGAATCTGTGGGTTTCACGTGGCGCAGCCTGGTGTCTGTTGCCATGGTGATGTTTCCTCTTTCCTGTTTATGAGCCCGGCTGATGATTTGAGTCAAGGTCATATTAACCCTGCAGGGCCACACCTCAGACAAAGAGGTGATGAGTCCGGTTTTATGTACACGAGCCAGTATGCACAAAACACACATACACGCACTAATGCACATATGGACAAACAAGCACACAATACAAACAGGATACATTTTTGATCTGTTCTATCATGTTGCCTGAGGAAGAAACTCTTGCAGAAATAAAGCTTTGCTTGTGCTACACTACAAGACAATGGGTTCAGTTATATACATATAATGTGTGTATATGTCTGTGTGTGTGTGTGTGTGTGTGTGTGTGTGTGGGGTTATATGAGTAAGCACATAAAGGAGTGTACTCGTAGTGCTTCCTGAAAACAGCTTGCTGAAGTCATGCTCATTTCTTGGCATTCTGCTCCTTCCCTCTCTCTAATTCAGGCCAATGGGAAAGGCTCTCTGTGGTGTGTTCACCCTGAGTTTCGGCCCACGCTGATGCAAGCCCTGAAGAAACAGCACTTCCCAAGTGCACAGGCTTTCTGCACGCCACCTGCCTCTCCTCCCAGGTGACCATCTTCAGGAGTATGCTTTAAAATCAGGGCATATTAGCCGTTCATTTATTCAGTTGTCCTTCTATGTCTGGATGTGTGTCGTATTTTTCCCTCGTATTATTTATAGACCTATAAAATATTTCTTTCGTTATTGTTGTTTTGGTACTGGATTTATAAGACTGGTCTTAACAAATAGATATATTGTTTGTCTTTTTAAAATTCCTCTTTAAATTAAGCATAATTATTTGTGTTTAAAACTATGTATTGAAATAATTATTTTAAAACCATTCATTTTGGAAAAGTGAGTATAGGCTACTTGTTTACGCCTGAATGTGGGAAATAAAAGTACAAATCTTGTGAGAACGTCAAATAAAAACTTAGAACGTGTAGAGTGTGGAACGTACAAATGTGAGTTTAAAATTTTGTAAAATAAATAAAAATAAATAAATCTAGAATAGGAAGCCTTTCTAAAGACGAACAGTGTAAAAGTGGAAAGGAAAGTGGAAAATATTGGAAATGCTTATTTATGATGTTTCGCTGGTGCTAGCAATTCAAAATGATTCCTCTGATAGTTCCTTAGTTCACATATTCGTAATACAGCAGACCGTTCGATCTGCACACGACTCGGCACGGGTTTTACGCCGGATTACTCTACCATTTTATTTGGGCTTGGGACCGGCACTGTATCCAGTGGCTGTGTAGCACTGGGCATGACAACCCACCTATTGCGGGGATCGAACCCGGATCCACAACCCAGAACCTTATCTGTCTGAGCCAGTGCTCCCCCTAGTGTTCATGTGTTCATAGTGTCTGAAAATGTTCAGATGTGTAATGAGATAAAAATGTAAGTCGCTCTGGATAAAAGCATCTGCCAAATGCCCAAATGTATGTATAACTAAAGATTATATAATTTTTTCCCCATAAGTAAGCAGAGAAGGGAGGAAAAAATGATTCGGTGATGCATCGCCATTTTTTTGTGTAACCACAATTCATGTATCATCACACTGACTCAGAAATCGATTTCTTTAAAATAAATTTTAAATTTATAAATGTTTGTATTTGAGTTGGTAAAATGTTTTTGTTCCTCTGTAATCCTGCAGGTAGTGCACTCCAGACTATTCACACACACACACACACTATCAGGTAGCAAAGAACCTGTGTGTGTGTGTGTAATTATTATTTACAAAACAGTTATACTCATAAAAACCAAATAAAATACAGTCATTAAAAATCAAATTAAGTGATAAAAATCAAATCGGTAATACCTAGGAATCGTGATAATATATCGTACCGCGTGATGTCTGGTGATTTCTGCCCCTAGTGGTAACTGTATAAAAACAGGCTTGTTCAGGGTCGGTCAAGTAACGTTGTACAAAAACAGGCACCGACCCACAAAGCTACTGCAAGACTGAAATAGTTTCATGGTACATGTTTAGCGATTTAATAACGATCTGCTATTTTTTGCCGACTCCGCCGCAGTTCCAGCGCCGCACGTAATGAATGTGTCTCTGTTCTCCGCAGTGCCTCGTCTCCTCCTTGTCACCTGTTCTCCTTGGAGCAAGGCTACTCTCTAAAGGGTAAGTGGACTTAACTACAGTGCCCCCAAGCATCCGTTCTCTTCTGAAGGACTTTAAGTGGGTCATATCCTTCACACACCATTAGCAAATCTATCATTACACATTTTAGCAGATCACTCATCTCGGCTCCTTTTGTTCCGCTCATCCTCTGCTGGGCCACACCGAGTGCAAATGCCATCTCTTGCCTGTATTTTGTAACCTTGACAACCAAGGCACTGGTGCTTTTGTAATGAAGGATCACTCTGGCTGAAAGTGGCTCATTCATTCATGCGCGCACACACACACACACACACGCACACACGCACGTACATACAAAACAACAGTCAAACCTGTGTCCATTCGATTGTTTTTTTTTTTTTTTCTCGTTTCAGAATGTGATTTTGACGCTGCCACTGCCATGATGCTGTTAAAGTCTGCCTCAGAGCAGAACATTGACCCATGTAAGAAACCACCATTATACAGAAGTCATCCATCTTTCTGTCATTTCCTCTCCTCTAGTTTTGTCTTTGCATCTGTTGTTTTTCTACGCTTGCCTAGACACGTGTTAATTTCCCTTTTTTTTGTTGGGAGGTTTGACTAAGATATTCACCAGGTTGTTCTTATCATCTCTCTGTCTCAGATGAGCAAGAGGGGCCGATCGATCTTTCCCGAAGAGATCTGGTGGTGGTAAGCCGGGACCCGAAACAAGATCACAACTACAGCAGCGTCCCCGTACCTCCGTCTTCTCAGCAGACGACGGGTTCCAGCGTTCCCACGCACGAGCAACAAGAGAGAGCAAACGGTAGCCACCCACTGTTAAAGAGGGTCAGACACGATGCCAAGCCCGAAGTGGATGATGAGCTGAAAGAGGCAGCTGGCTCGCTCCTGCACCTAGCAGGCATTCGCACCAGTCTCGGCGCCTCAAGACGCAAGAGCAGGAAGCTGGACAGGAAATGAAGCCCGGCTCTCCGGCCTGCTCTTTCCTTAATTTCCCTTTACGTCCCTCACTATGTGACTCCTTCCTGTGGCCTGTCCTGGCCTCTCTCCTCTGGTTGAAGTTAATTTGTTTGAAATTAATACTTTTTTTTTTTTCTTTCTCAAAAATATTTCAATCATCTCATCCAACAGGCAATACTAACACAGACACAGGAGAGAAAAGCCATACTGATGCTTTCTTTTGTTGTACAGAAAACATTAGGAGAAAAGAAATCGAATCATCTACCAACCTACGTTCATAACTAGAAGAGTTTGTGGGGAGAAAAAGAGTGAACTTTGGGGAAGGGGGGGAAAAAACTCAGAGGAGATTTGCATGCTTCCACCTCTTTAAAAAAAAAAACAAACTAATAAAAAAACACAAATGTATATATCTCGAGAATGAATGCATGACTTTCACAAGTGGCTTGGGCTTCAGCTTAATGACGAAAAGCTAGATAAGAAAAAAAAGATATAAAAGTGCCATTGATTTTGGATCATAAGACTTCAGTTAAGAAATATGATACAAAGATAAATGCAATAATTAGTTGACCTAAATACTTGTAGTTATTTTATTTTTGTACTGCTGTTTTTTGTATTTCGTCTCGTAAAGATGACGTGTCCCCCGGAGCCCCGTGCACTCGTAGCTATGATGTCAAAACCATGTGACTTTCCTCCTCATCCTGATTGGATCCGTGCCCTAACCCCATCCTCCCTGAGCAGTATCACTGTAGTGGAGAGAACAGCATGAAAAGCGGAGCTGCGGCTCTTTGCGTTCACTTCAGTATTTATCCGACGATAATCTCCGTAGTAAGTGTAGTCCCGTGCCATTACGTATCCAGAATGAATTCCCACATACGTTTACATGTGTTTCTCTTAAGCATTTAAGCAACTATAGGACACAATGCAATGAGGTGGATTTAACCAATAACTTTATTATTTTTTTTCTCTTCAGCAGCCCGTGTCTATAAACGTCACTATTATCCATGTCAATCCATGTCTAGCTGTGTGATTTGATACGATTGCTGAGAGAAGTCAGAGGGCAGGGTTTTCAAAATAAATCTTCTCAGTGGACATAAGTAGGAGTTGTATGCATGAGCCGTTGTGCTTCAGGCTTGGATGAAGCACTCCGGCTGCACAGATGACCTCGAGAGAGTTGCTCTGGCTCGAGAGGAAACTGGAGACAATGCGGACTCTGGAAGAAAAGCGGCTGTGGGAAGAAAGGGGGGAAGAAAAAAAAAACACTTGCCTTTTTGCAGCTCTGTGAATGAGGAAGTCATGGGAACGGACCTACAGGAAGCCGAGCTGATGAGACAGGAAGCTGATATCCTCCGAACCTGCTACTACCAGGACTGGATTTGGCACGAGTACTGGACTTTTCAGACTCTCTGCCTAAACGCACACTTTGGTTTGTGTTTGTCAGGGGTATCACCGCTATCTTTGCAAGCCTCATCTTTTTTTTTTGTTTCGTTGTTTTGATTATTCTTTCGAGTTTTAACTGCCTAAATACCACTTATCTCTTTCTAGTGATATGAAGCCCTGATCAGGACCCATTGTACCCGACAGGCAGGGAACTGCTACAGCAACTAACCCAGCCTGTTTAACCATGGTGCTACAGAAATCTAGCACCACGTGATAGATTTTGTTATCATCCCCCGTGTCCTCGGTGTGTCCTGTGGTACCTGTGAAGCTATTAAGCGAATTTCCCAATGCGATTATTTTAACTCTTCCCTATTTAACTGCATCACTTTAATGTTGCATTGTGATGTGCTGCCCAAATACTTTTGCCAAGGCTGCCAGTCAACCCCCCCCCCCCCACCCTCGATTTGTACATAGTGATAAAGCAGGATGCAAGTATTACTGGAGGAGGTTTAGAGGAGAGTGACAGGGCTGTAGTGTTAGTTTTAAATGATGAAAAAAACAGTCACCTTCTCCTCCCAAAAACAGGAATATTGACTTCTGAATATCTGACCTCTCTCTCTGTGATACAGCATAGTGATCATTGTTTTATTATTATTATTATTATTATTATTATTATTATTATTATTATTATTATGCTCCACTAATTCTGAGCTGCCAATCAGTTTGCTTGCATTTGTCTGCCATGTCTGTCTGACAGACTTTCATCTTTTGGTTTTGTAAGCTAACCTCTGTTAATAAAATGTTTATAAAGTTTATTTTTGCCAAAGATATGCAATCGTTGCATTATATATGGTATTAAAATAAAAAAAGGGTTTCTTTTATTCCTGCATTTGTCTAATTTTTTTTTTTTTTAAAAAAGAAAGTATATGTTTTGGGTACGGTGGTGTAGTGGTTGGCAATGTCGCCTTGCACCTCCAGGGTCCGTGTTTGATTCCCAGCCAGGCTTGATTCCCGTCTCTGTTTGCATGGAGTTTGTATGTTCTTCGTGTGCTTGCCGGGTTTCCTCCCACAGTCCAAAGACATGTAGATTATGCTAACTGGTGTTCCCAAACCACCTATAGTGTGTGTGTGTGTGTGTGTGTGTGTGTGAGAGTGTGTGTGCCCTGCGATGAATTGGCACCCTGTCCAGGGTGTACCCTGCCTCATGCCCTAAGCCTCCTGGGATAGGCTCCAGGACCCCGCGACCCTGAATACAGGATAAAGCTTCTGTATATAGAAGATGAGTGAGAGTGAGTATATGTTTTGGCTTGGAAGTGTTTTGTATTGGCTTTATTGAGCAGTGAGGCCACCTAGTGTTTAAAAATGGTAAAAGTTGATTAAGGACTTTTTAATAATTGAGGATGTAGGGGGAGTTTTTATTTATTTTCTTTATTTTTATGTGCTTTGGTTATTTTTATGAGAAATTTTCTGAAGCAAAATTTTACATGATGGGTACTCTGTGTTAACTCTCTCTCTCGCTCACACATTCACATACTCTCTATACCACTTTTCCTGCCTTTAGCCTATCTCAGGGGCGGGGGGTACACTCTGAATGAGGTGCCAGTCCATTGCAGGGCACACACACACTGCGGGCAATTTTGGAAACACCACTTGGCCTAATCTGCATGTCTTTGGACTGTGAGAGGTAGCAGGAGTACCCAGAGGAAATCTAACAAGCATGGACTTAAAGGTGGGACTTGGACTGCTTGACCTCGTAGGTGCAACACTGTGCTGCCTTCTTATTAACCCTTCAAAATAAATGTAAATATTATGTTAATATCAAATGAAAAAAAAATCCGACAGTTTAAATAGTTTGATACAGATTAATAATATGAGAGTAAAATCTCATGTAGTTCTGCAGTGCTTGCAGTAGGTAAAGCACATTCTTCCATTCTTGTGGAAAGAAATCAATTTTTCAAGTAAGTGAAATTTTCCTTTACTTTTATAAATACTTTTGTGAATCGAGAGCACACCTTCAGCCATCTTGAAACCTGGTGTGTTAGCTAGAGATCTTAGGATTATCGCCTATTAATCATGCTAACTGATAGTTCTAGAGACAGTGTTTAAAACTTGTGTTTAAAAGATAATTGTTTTGCAATGTTCCCCAGATAAGGGAAGTTTTATACTTCTGTAATTAAAAATGCTGTGATCAGAACTGTGATTAAAGTTGATGTTGTTTTGCAGGCAGGTAGAGGACGCTACTCAGCATGTGCAGCTTATCACTGGTTGGAGCGGTTTATACTCATCCCACTGTTTTCTACATATCGCATACTGAACAAACAGCTCAGATAGACCAGGGCAGATACAGTACAGGTGGTCAGTATAAGTTTATTTATCCCATATTAAAAAAAACATTTTTATTTTCACATCACGACTAACCAACCCACAACGAAAGCTAGCCTACTGGACATATAATAAAATAGTTGTCTAGATATGTATGTTCATTTATAGACAAAATATTATTCAGTGGTGAATATTTTTGGATATTAGCTGTGTGTGGCTTTTCAGTCCACAAAGCCCTTGACCCGTAGCCTTGAACTCCAGGCCATGATACGTGAAGCATATCATCATACCAAATTCCTCTTCCTCTTCAACAGAGTCCAGCTGCAGCTGCCACACATCTTCCATCTCCCAACTATTCTCTCAAACTGACAATTTCAAGGTGGAAAATGATCAACTGTGCTGTGTCTTGTTGCCCAACAGAGTACAGGTGCACAGATAAGCTGTCTTAGAGTCTGCATTAAATAGCCGTAGCCTAGTGAATAAGAATTTGCTTCATGTTTTGTATTGATTTAATCAAGGGAATATTGATGTAAATAACATTACTACTAATAATAAATGCAATAATAATAATAATAATAATAATAAAAAGAATTATGTTTAGGACATCTATTGAGTCAGGTCCCTTCTGGTATAACATCTGGACTTGGCTCTGGCTGCAAGGTTACAGTGACACTGAAAATACTGTATGTGCTAAACAAAGAAAAAGTTGAGATAAGAGCCAAGAAAAGGCATGAGACATCAGTGAGCTGAGGCTGGTTTGGACATACTGTATACAGTATTTAATGAAAGCAATTTTTTTTTTTTACACGTATTCATTTCCTTTTTGTATGTGTGTGTGTGTGTGTGTGTGTGTGTGTGTGTGTGTGTGTGTGTGTGTTTTTTAAGTCCAAGCAGCATAAATCATATGTAGAGAAAAATGTTGTGTGAAGTTTAGGAATTTAGTCAGTGGGGATGAGTAACATGCCCCAAAGAGTATAACGTCCCATCACTACTCATGGGTGAGCGCATCATAGGGCCATTATGCAGAGAAGATGTTTCTATACGATAGACACGAGCACGTGACTCGAAGCAGCCAAAGCGGCTGGTGAGAACAAAAAATTCCTGCCTGAAACTCTTGGTGAAGATGGCATAAAGGAAGGGATTGGCGCATGAATTGATGGGGTAGAAGAGCACAAGAAGCACCTTGGCATGTGACACGGTGATAAGCGGTTGCCTGAGAGCTGCTGAGATGGCAAAGAACGAGATGGGCGCCATGCACAGGAAGTCTGTAAAAACTAGCACAGCCATACGCTTTGCCATACGGGCATCGGCACTGTCGGGCACTGAGGCAGGATGCCGCACCGTGATGTAGATGCGCACATAGCAAGAGCATACGGCCAAAAACGCGAGCACGTTAAGAAAAAGCAGAAGCATAACGTAGACCTGTGATGACACCGTCTCGACATCCATGGGTAGACAGATGCTGGTCTTCATGTAGCTGCTCACGCCAATCACGGGCATTAGAGCTGCAAGCACTGAAAAGACCCATCCAAAAGCCATGACACAACATGCATGGTGTAAGCGCATTTGACGCTCCAGGCGCATGGCGTAGGTAATGGTATGCCAACGCTCGAGCGTGATGGCTGTTAGTGTGTATACAGAAAGCTCACTCGCAAAAACCGTGAGGAAGCCAGCCGTGCCACACCCGGGACCCGTTTGCCATTCAATGCCATGATTGTAGTAGCGCGACTGAGTTAGTAAATCCACTGAGGCGATTATCAGCAAGTAGAGGCCCATGCAGAAATCAGCAAATGCCAAATGGCACATCAGGAACTTGGGCACTGTCAGCTTTGTGTGGCTACTGAGGAGTACTAGCAGAACTGTGAAATTTCCCAATACAGCCAACACACTGATGAACCAGATGAGGACACGCAGGAAAGTGAAGCCCATGATATCCTCGCACGGGTTGAAGGCATCTGGCTCAGGGTAGCAGCTCACTTCTATCACATCCTTACAGTGCTCCTCAAAGAAGTATGGCTCCTGGTTGCGGATGGTAGAAACGTTACACAGATGGTTCTTCTCTAACCTGTATAGTACACATAAAATATGCAGTAGGTAACCTGGAAGCATTGTGTTGATGTATGATGACTCATATTACGACTATGGATTTCCATTTTGCAATCATTATTTATAGGTCTACCAGTAATAAGTTTCAGTTTAAAGTGAGATAATGGAATTGTAATTGGGGAATAACCCTGAGAACTTATGCACATCTTTTTAAATATTTTTTTTTTATTTAGTCCTGTCCAATTCTTTTTCCCTTTTCTCCCCAATCTAGTCGTGTCCAATTCCCTTCCTGTCACTAGGGGGGGACTAGGGCTCCCACATTAAGGCTACTTACCTCTATTCAGTGACACCAGTCGACCTCTTTTTTTCGGACTGCTCGCTCACGCACCGTTGGGGGCGGCATCACACACTCGGAGGCCAGCGCTATACGCTTCCTCTGCATGCGCGAGCTTGCAGACGCCCCGCATGGCGTCGAGCCGTGCAATTAATGTGGGAGCACTTATACCTCTCATCCCTCCCCGCTGAGAGAGCTTGGTCAATTTAGCTCTCTCGAGCCATCCGGCTGTGAGAGGTTACAGCATCACCCGGGAACCGAACCAGCGATCTCCGGATGATAGGGCGAGCACTTTATCACTGCGCCACTCGGAGGCCCCTGCACATCTTTCTGCTAGACAGCATCCAAGTCCTCAGCTAAACAGAATTATCAAAAAACATTTTGAAGTTTTGGAGACAAATCATGCCTGATGCTCTAGATTCTTCCTATTTTACTGCGATTGACATAATGCCTTATATTTTGACTAAAAAATGTTCGTTATACAGCACAACGTTATGGGGTTTTTATCATTTTCAAATCATGTCTAAAAGTATAGTTGAGAACAGAGCCACTGCAACTTTCCACGGATAAAACAGATACAAATATCTGTAGGAACTCGATGATGATGATGATAATGATAATAATAATTATTATTATAATTATACTACTAAATGTTTTAATACTAAATTTTTAAAGTGTGGCAAGAAGAAGATATCAAAGTGCCATTTCTTTCCTCAATAACTTAATATGAACTATCCACCCCATTTTCTTTGTTCAGCACCATTGTCTCCTACTTATTAATCAACAACTCCTACCAAGATTTTATTTAGCTCTGAGAGGGCATTTGATTGGCTATATATATCACTCAGAATTACTAACAAGTTCTCCTTATGTTTGACTTTTAAAAAATGATCTCCATGTCATTTATTTATGGGAACTGTATGTATCAGGTCTTGTGCAGGAGTAACTGTGTGGATGGATGGATGGATGGATGGTTCTGTCTATTTGCTGCCCGGCACATCGGGCAATGGATATACACCTGCTATTTCTGTGGTGGTAATTTACAGGGTTTGGTTGCCAGCTCCACGCCGATTGTATCTGAGCATTTGGGGTGCAGGACCTTGCTCTAAGGGGCCAACAGTGGTGACTCGGTGGTCTCATGGCTTGAACCTGGGACTTTTTGGTTTCCAGTTCAACACCTTTACCACTGAGCCCCCCTGCCGCCATAGGAGTCACTGAATAGTATGGAAATGATGGTGTTTATAGAAAGTGAAAGGGAGAAATGTAAACTTATAGAAAGTTGATTAAACTGGTAGGTAGCATGGTGGCTTAGTGGTTAGAAGTGCTGCCTCATCCCTCAAGGGTTGAGGGCTCAGATTTCACCTCCCTGTATGCATAGAGCTTGCATGTTCTCCTGTTTCCCCTGGGCATTCTACTTTCCGTTTATAGTCCGGTGTGTGATTGTGTTTGATCGATTGTTTCCAGTGTTAGGTTGGCACCTCATTTAGGGTCTACCCTGTCTTGTGCCTATTCCTACATCCAGGTCACCTGCGACTCTAGACAGGGTAAGGGGTATAGAACATGGATGAAACTGATGCTTTTGGTGTGATCTTTCTCTCAACCCTTGGTCAGAAATCAGCTTTGGTCTAGTACCATCTCAGAGAAGGTCATTAAGGTAGTGATTGCAAAGTTGTGATTTCTAATTGAACTCCCATGGAACCACAGTTTGACCCTTTTGTGGTACCTGCAGCCTTTCGCATTAATTATGTATGAAAGCAACTACCAAATAAATAACTGCATGTCCTATGTGACTGCGACTAAGCAATATTGGTTTACATACTTGTTTTTTTTGAAGTTTTTGAAGGCACAGCAGTGGCTGGGGTACGTAAGGTTGGCTTGAGTTAGCTCTGCAAATATCTCAAGGTTGGGTAACCATCTCAGAGAGTAGACTGAGGTGGCAATCAGAAGCTTCAGTCTCCTCAGCATGTTCTCTGGCAAGGAACTGATTGCAGTGCGGGAGATGTCCCTGTACAAACAAGCACAACCGCTTCAGGTAAAGAGAAATATTAGCAACGAATGTGGGCATCACTTCTGCAGTCTGGAGAGGTTTGCATGTGATAATAAACAGGACACTCCAGACTAGATATCGGCTACTCAATATTTATCCGCTGCATATGTAGCCTAGGAGCAATTACCACAGACAATAAGCTTTCCTGTATTGAGGAGGAATGGAAAACTGGTTTACTCAAAACTCATTTATAATAGAAATCAAAGGCCAGCTGTAGACTGTAATAGATATTTAAACGGAACACATTTCTGTAGAACACTTTCATTAATTTTTTATTAAAATGTGTTTGCAAAGAGAGCTCTGTATAATTCACCATGCTTTTCCAGGGGTGGAATGGGGGTGGGGGGTATTGGGTGGTTGGTCTGGGGGGTAAAATTACTGGGTTTGCATTACCAATGTAGATTTAATGGTACATGGATATCATGAAACGTTTGTGAATTGAGATATAGGTTTAACTTCATTGCTTCAATGTCAGGAAGTCAAATTAAATGACTTCCTTAGTAACACAAAAGACCTTTTGTAGATTTGAATTTGTCATACATAAGATCTCTGAATAACTGCCCATAGAGCTGCATCATGTACGTCATATTTTTCCCAAAATGCAAAAGTTTTTAATTCTTTTCTCAATTTAGAAAAACACAGCTTTACATATGTGATTACATTTTTCTTTAAGTAAAATCTGGGCATCCATGTGATGGGCAAAAATTGGACTAAGTTCACTAATTAGATGTTGAAGCTAAAAGATAACCAGATAACATGAAAGCTGTGTTGGTAGTGATGTAAAGGTTCTTCCTGGACTGTGCGATGCAGCTGGCAGGTTGAATTGTTGTTGACTGTGAAAGCTGCTCATGCTTACAGAACGAGGGGGCCTTCAGCACCGAGGAAGGCGTGGTTGTCAATACGCTTCAGCTGTTGGTTTCCCATGAGAAACCTGGGGAAGAGCAGAGGTTGCGTCAGAGATGAACTTTTATAGGGACGCCCTTTATATATGCATTAAAAAAAAAAAGATTTTAAAGAACTTACAGTTTTTCCATTTTGGTGCCATTGAAGGCATTTCTTTCCACCTCAGTGATGCCATTCTTTGTCAGTCTCCTTTAGGATTTGATGCAAGTGATAACACCAACTTTTTACTATAGCACAACAAATGGCAAAAAAAAAATTCCAATAAAATAAAAAAAAATAACGCACAATCCTTGCTCAGAATATACTTACAGTTCGGTTATTGTACCGCTGGTAAGTCCTGCGAAAGCATTGCTGTGTATCACCTCAATATGCATGTTATCTTCTAGGTCACTTAAAAGAAGAACACCAAAAAAGCAGTTTACTCAGATGTCAACATGCCTCAATAAACAGATATATTTCAGATATTTATCTTGTGCCAATGAAGTATTATATACATACAACAGGAATTCAAAAGCAGCAGACTGGACTTTGGAGAAGTCAGGTAAGACAGTGAGACCTGTGTTTGAAATAGTCCTGAAATGTACGCAGACACACTGATGCAGATTTAATGAATTTGGTATATGAATTAGACCAAACAAAACACTATTTTTTTTAACAAAACACTATTCTTTTTTTTTCCTTTCCTTTTTTTGCAGTGAGACATTTGTTTCTGCCATGTTTGGACCTTCTATCGTCTAAGCTTTTGCAGTGCTTTTACCACTATGTTTAGACAGAAGTTCCAGTGGGAATACTTCCCCTTTGCCCTAGAAGAATACTAAAAAGTAATACTCACAGATATCTCAGTTTTGGAAGTCCCCAGAACGTGTCTCTGTCCATACTAACCAGATTTTTTGATTTAGTAATAGTACTGTAATAAAGAAAAAACATATAAAGCATTGTAATATGTGCTAGTAAGAGGTTTTGAATGGTTAGAGTAAAATTTTTTTTTGTTTGTTTTTTTCTGTTTCGGTTGCAGCATGTTGGTCCTTGAGGAGGGAATATAATGTCTAAAAGGAAATAAAGAAATGTGCTTTGCTGAGTCCAGCTAAAAACCTACATCTCTTCCAGTATTGTCAGGTTTGCAAATGCGTAGGCTTCAATACGCTGGAGGGCTCCGTTCTCCGACACCATTCTGTAAGAGTGATAACAGCCATAACGATAATTTCACACTGACATCTTCAGCAACACAAACAATAATAAAGCAAGTGCTAACATGTTAACATGTCCGCTAGATGTTTACCCACTTAATGATCCTCCTGATGAAGGAGCGTTTAGCGGGACAGCAGCATTAAATCACATTTCACTTCATTTGATTCCTACTTTTTGAGGTCACATGCTAAACCAAGGCTTGAGCCTAATTTACAACATATGTTCCTTGTAACTGCTATATTTCTGCAATTCATATCTCATGTGTTTTGTCCCTTCTCTGTATCAAAGACTAAACATGCTTAATCCAGACTAAATACTGACTATTTATGTTAGTTTTCACTTTAAAAACAAAAACACTATTTTAAACACACAGACGCACACATTAAAGTGGTTCCTTAATATTTTTTTACTCACATTCGCTTAAGGTCATGAAGCGATGACATGGCCCGATATGGAAATATGATGATCTGAGTCAGCTTGATCTCTCTGACCATAAACAGAAAACGTATTATCAAATGATTTGCAGAGTTTACTTCATTAGCAGAGTGAACTAAAACAATAATTTGCATTTCACAGTTTTAAACATATTGCATTTATTTATGAAGTCAATATTATTAACACATAATAATAAACTGCCTGACTGTGTTAGAAAGCACTTTCTGATGCTAACCCCTGCAAAGACTAGTGGATAATGTTAGAGTTGGCATGTAGACACAGGTCGCATTTTTTAGGTTATAACTGTGTATCTGGGACATTTATAAAAAAAAAAAAAAAAAAGGAATGGATATTTTTCCCCCGAATATAGGATTTGACCATTTACAGTCAATTCACAAGATGTCTTTAATAAATATTCTACATCTAATTTGTTTTCATGCCAGATGTAAGGTCTATGAATATTTTAGAATAGAAAACAATTTGTAACACTTTAAATGAGCTCAGTATCACAAGACTTTGATGGAAAAAGTCATATTCTGCGGTTAGTAATAAAAGTTTATCATGCTACCATAATCTGAAATTAACTAAATATCTCATATTTAAATTAAATCTATACCAGCATAGTTTATAATTAAGCAATATCACACAAGAGGGAGTGCTGTTGTACCAGATATCAGCACGGTTGTGATGCAATCGTGGGCACGAGGGTGCAGCCAACACTAATCCTTCTGCGACTGGTGGAACTGGCGACTGAAAGTTAGTGTAATTAACAGGGGTGAAAGTAGTTTTAAATTCTTACTGGTACTATGTAGCCAAAAGTTGAGGAGAATACACCATACAGACAGTCCTGTAAATCATGTAAGTTTCTCCTTATATTTTGACCTATTCCACTTTAGAATATAAACTCTGTTAACTTGGTCATTCCTGTTGTTGCCTCCTAAATAGGGTTAAAAGGGAAGCTAGTGTGCTAGGGTGTGCAATCTATTTTCACACACACTCCAAGTGTTAGGGGTCGGAGGTCGATTCAGTCTTGTTTTAGGAGTTTTTAGTTTTCTAGCTGTAAATAAAAGGACACAGATGGTTCAAATGCATTTTCAAATGACTTAAAAGCAATATTAAGAAGTCAAAGTGTTTAAGGTGACAAAGTTATTAGACATGTTTTCTTGATGAAAGTACTTCTGTGACTGGTTTTGAATATGCTTTTTAGCACGCTGTTGCCTGCTTCTTAATATGGTTGACCGTAATGACATACTTTTACCCAATATGTGACCGAAACATAGTTTAAATGAATTATTATTAGAACATCAGGTAGGTGGATTGTTACATATAGATAAATATCCCAGTGATGTAAAGTTTATTATCATCACTCGTAGAAAGTCTTTCGTCCAATCAGATTGCCATAACTACATATATCATGACAAAAGAAGTGACCCATTTATGATAGTAAATGACTGATTTATAGATAGAACGTGTGAAAATGATAATTAAAAAGTCAAAAGAACAGACAGAGATAATGGCCTTTATGATTCTGTTGTAACATGTGACAACAACATGCCTCAAAGGTACACATTTTATGAAACATTTATAATCGTTGTTATTTGATTATGAATTTTTAAAGTAAATTTAGCACTTGTTTAGAGCATTATGTTATATAGTTGTAATGATATACAACTTTGTGCCAAAATGCATGTAATAAACTAAATGCTTATAAAAGAATAAACTCTTTAAATCTTGGTGACTTGAACAGTGTATAATGGTTTCCGTGGCAGGTTTATGACCAGTGGAAGTACAGTGATAACCAACATAGTATATTAATTACAACAGATGACAGTTAGACTGATTTACAGTGTTATGCAGTAATGGATCAGCAGTAATGAGTAAAATAATCACAAATAAGAAAAACAAACAAACAAAGAAAAGCACGGTATTCAACAAAATGCAAAAAAATGTTCTCTTCATGTTAAAACCTAAAAGGTGAAATGCCTGGTCCAATCAGTACAAAAGCCTGAATGTGAAATGTAAAATTGTGCCTGGACTTGCCAATGCAAATGTGTTCTGCTTTTGTTAGATTAGAAGCCAAACATAAAGAGTACCTATCATTTCCTACATTATCGATCATTAGAGAAAAGTACAATAGGTGTTCATTTTTCTAGTATTCTTGCTTGAATAGATTGATTCCTGGGCGGAAAATATAATAATGAAGAATTGAAATCGACTCATTAAGATGGATGGCTTAATGTAAAAACATGGCTTTTGCGAAGTATGGACGTTCTTGGTATCATCGAAAATCAGTGGTTACTGTAGCATGTTATTTTTATCCACACCCTCGACCCTTTTGTGAGTTTATTATGGAAAGTGCCAAAAAGTACAGAATACATTATTTATTTAGGTCACAATGTTTCACTTCTTCACCAAGGGGTTATTCCTTTTGTGCTTGCATGAACCACCATTACAATTACTAAACATATGCAAACTAGTACAATTAATTTATTTCTAATACTGAATATACTGATCTGTTTATTTAAGAGTTCTAGAGGACTTTTATTTAATAAATTTTTACAGCACAAGATCCATATATCTAAAGGTATTTCCTATTATTATACCAATTTATATCTCTTTAATTTTGTTTTGAAACGACTTCTTTATCTCAGTCATGCAAAGAAGTATGACATTTTTATTACTTCTGCTTTTATTGAGCTATTTCCTTCTGTTGCTTCCTTTATCATAGAACAAACATGATAAATTCACTTTAAAAAAACAGGTGATAGTCTGTCTGTATCTTAGGGATATTCTAACAGCGGTTCACATGGGTTGTTAGCATAGGAATGTGTCTGGATTGTCTGCGGTTACGATATTATTCCGAATGAAAAGAGCCATCTGCAGCACTGTGTTTTCTCTATCGGCTCATATCAAGCACAGAACTCAATGTTCTAGCTAAGTAGCAAATTTGTGTTGCTCAGAAACATGCTGCAGGTCCCCTGTATTCGTCCCTGCTCTCACCCAAAATTGGCTGAAATAAAAAGTAACCAGATTGAACTCAAAGTCCGATTTTGGAGAGGTTTACAGTTATGCAGCATGGTGAAGCTTGGACAGCGAAGGGGACAGCACTGGCAGGAAAGTTAACATCTACTGAGGCAGGTGTCTCTGAGAGTGACGTCACCTGATTTGAGGACAAACTGCTCACAGAAATAGAACCTACAACAATTCTCCCAGGCTTAATGAGCCCACAAGCTGAGCATGTGTTCTTCTCTCCCCTCTTCCCACTGTTTTTTTTAGTCAGAGTCAGACATGCTTAATGAAAGCATTTTCTTGTGCTTGGAAAAAAACAAGTGTGATTTTTTTTGTGTGATGAATGAAAACAGGCTATTCCCATCCACCCCACCAGTCCAAGGCTAAACTGTGTGTGTGAAGTCTGACAGCCTTGAGATTAAGAAAAATATGTTGAAGAAATCATAAAAGCAACATACATTTTGTCGAATCAGCTTGAGAGAAATGTAAGATTAATTAGTTCTCAAATTGCTTAATTGTCTCTTTGTTGCGGACATTGCTGTCCACAAGCCTCAAGCACCCTGCATTTTATTTACATTTGCAGGTGTGCTGTATAAGCCTGTTTTATATGTATAGCCTTCTGCATTAGTGTGTCAATTGGGCCAAAAAAAGCACAATTTGCGTTTTTAAAAATTACATTTCTCTTTAAAATGCTAAAGAGTTTACAATGAATTAGATTGTACTGTATATATTTAAAGAAATGTTACCCCTGAAAGGTCTGCATTTGGCGTGGTTTTGAGATATTGGGCTTCAAAGCTTTTGAATTTAGTTTCTCTGAAATCTATAGTCACATAAGTAAGTATAACAAAGATTGCACATCTCAAAGATGCTTGAAAATCCTGATTTCCTCATGAAACCGTATTAAAGTGTACCTACAAGGAACGATGATTTACTTAATTACTTAATTAGATTACTCTTTTAAACAGGTTTTCATTACTGTATATACACTCTTGGAAACATATCAGTTTCTACCAATTCTTTAACATTGAATACAATATAAAAACACAATATAAAGTGCATATACTTACACATATGTGGTATTTATTGGGATATGGTGGGGCATCTGATGCACTTTGCTGCCAAGACACAAAAAGGAGCGAGTTGTCCCACTGGCCAAACAAGCGTAAGATCCCAAAAACATGTTCCCCGTATGCATCACGAGCCAAGACAGGATGTAGCGCAGCATGGCCTTCTTCATTGTAATGAAGAAATGCTCTTCCAGTCGACTTTCACTCTGCCCTGTGTGGTTGAGGGATTGTCTGTTTTACTCTGTTAAAGCCTGAGCAAAGGCCTACAGAGCTGAGTACCTTAAGCCTCCATCGCAGGTAAATGTCGGGACTGTTTATGTGGATTTGTGGTGCTGGGATGCTACATGTTCAGAGTATTGTGGATGGAGTTGTGGGAAGGGCGATTCTTGCTGAGCAGTGTGGTTGGTTTAGAGCACTACAGCCAAAGCCATTGAAGACCTTGGGAAAGACGACCTCTGATAACAGCCGTATGTAATACCCGTTACTATTCCCGGCCGTCTTGTCCTCCTCCTTCTCCTCCGCCAATCTCATCCCTGTTCTCTACAGTCCTTCCTCCCATTTATAATGAAGACACTTTTACACAAACATGTCCAAGTGTAACAAGCTAGCATTTACTTGGTAGAAACAAATCTCTTTCTTTTGACATTCCTGTAGAGGAGGGAGTCCACCCATTGTATTAAGTAGTCTCTTAGTCTATGGGTTTAAAACAGACGTAATGCTTTCTTAAAGCGTATAAGAAAGTATTTAGAACAAACCTTCCTGTTTATGGGGGCATTCCAAAAGATAGGGAACAATTTTTTGCCATAGTTTCTTCGGTAATTTCCTGTAAAAACTATTTTGACACAAATGCAGAATCAGGGTTTGGCAATATGAAAATATGATATCAACAATCACATTACAGGGTGTGCCAAAGGCTTCATATACAGTATATGGTAAATTATTATAATTCTTTTTTTTTTGTTCGTTTGTTTTTTTTCGAAATCTAACTTTATTTTGGGCAAACCTCTTCTACATGATTACAATTTTGTTTGTGAAAACACACAGTCATTTCCTTCACTCAAGGCAAAATCGTGTTAACACATCTGGAGTTATAACGCTACCTTGAATGCGTTCCCTAAAATGATCTTTGTGCTGTATCTTTTCCTGGAACACCATGGCCATGAGAATGATCTCTGTGATTTCTGCTTTCTAACATTTAGAGGAATTCATATTTGTGTGTGTGTGTGTGTGTGTGTGTGTGTGTGTGTCTGTGTATATACAGTATATATACAGTATACAAACAGTATAAAACATTTCTGATTGTCAAACATCGATATTCCACCACAATTAAATTAAAAGTTATTTGTATGAACTAGTTTGGAGGCCAGAATAGAAAACATCATATTATATAAGTGACCTCTTTTTAGACCAAAAAGGAAGCTACTGGGTTTTGCATGCAAAAAAGAAGGAAGTGCAATCCTCTCAAGTCCTCCATGCAAATATACCCACAAACATAAAACCTAAATATAGTACGATGTTCCTGTATGATTATGATTTTGGGGCATTGTGTAGTATACAAAACTGTGTAATTTTCTATGAGTATTCTGGATATTGATTAATTAATATATGAAACTTTTTACCTATTAATATATAAATTTAATTTGGATGTTTGGAATATATGCACCGTCAATCTATTCTATTGTGCTATTTATTATTATATTACTGTTTATTATTTAAATTTATGCTATGTTTTCACAAATTTCAGTTATGTCAAAATCTCAGTCTTTAGTTTATCTACATGTTCTTACTGATCACTTCATTTAAACTAATGCAGATTCATATCAAGTACTTCAGTTCACATTCATATAAAAAACAACAATGTGGGAAAAGATGTCATCTCAGTAACGCTGGCCGTGGCATGGTTATTAGTGCCAGGCTGGTTTGAGAATCTGCTGATCTGATGGGTTTTAAAGACTTTAGGGAGAATATTGATGAAAACAGACAAACTCTTAGCAAGCAGCAGTGCTACTGATGAAATTGCTGTTGATCAGAAAGGTCAGAGCAGAACGGTCACAGAAGTTTGAACCGACAGGAAGGCTTTGGTTTGCAATCAATAAGTCAGAGACTAAAGTCATTTTGATTTAAATAGCTGCCCCAGGGTAATTTGTGTTCACTCTCTCTAGCAAGTCTGAGGTAATTTTTATTAACTTTCATCATCCATGGTGATTTACAATTGCATTCAGCGTACAGTAACATGTGAGCATTTGTTTGCTAGTAACTAGGGCAATGTAAATTAACATTCCATAGTGTCATTTCACTGGGAACATGGACATGATTTCAACAAGATGTTAAATGTGTCGTGTGGAAATGGTGTGCTAAGTGATTTTCTTCAACAGGCACCCAGATTGTTTTGTATATTATTATTTTTTTAATTGCAAGGTAATTTCTAACATTTTGTAATAATTAGTATCTGCCTTTTTCTACAATGTCAGTACTAAAACATCCACCGTGCTTAATTTATGCCACAGCACATCCTGCTGATCACAGCGTGACCACTGTCTGGCATTAAGAGGCCCCTTGCAGCAATCGCAGGACACCAAAAGGTTTAGTATTGTCAAACAAAGCACTTTTTTGTCGGACTGTAACTTGTCCTTGACTTTGCCACACTTTATTTTTCGCAGAGTGCCTTTGCTATAAATGATTGAATAAAGCTCTAAATGTCAGAATGATCGGGGAGATGAGACAGTGCGCCAGAGTGTGACTTGTAAATGTGATTGCTCAGAAGATTATTTAAATGCAGTTATTTAAGATGGGAGCAGGTTTTTAAAACGGAACAGTTCTTGTAATATTTTTGCAAAGCTGTCATGACTTCAAACACTTGAGTAGTGAGTGTGAGTGTGAGTGTGTGTGTGTGTGTGTGTGTGTGTGTTCAGGTTCATTGTCAAAAGGACAAATTCACAGCATTTATCTCAATGTAGCTGATTAGACTATTTTATTAAACTATTTTTTAAAGTACTTTTCTGCCACTTGATTTATTTGCCTTATATTCCTTGATAATGACTTTGTAGATTCATTTTAATAAAATGAGGATATTCATTTAACTAAATTGGGTGGAGGCGGCATTGTGGTGTAGTGGTTAGCACTGTCGCCTTGCACCTGCAGGGCCCAGGTTTGATTCCCAGCCAGGTTCAATTCCCGTCTCTGTGTGCATTGAGGTTTCATGTTCTCTCCATGCTTGCTGGGTTTCCTCCCACAGTCCAAAAACATGTAAGATATGTTAACTGGCATTTCTAAATTGCCCAAAGTGTGTGTATGTGTGTCCCTTGCGGGGGATTGGCACCATGTCCAGGGTGTACCCTGACTTATGCCCCCCCTAAGGGATAGGCTCCAGGCCGCCCACAACCCTGAATACTGTGCTTGGTGGGTTTCCCCCCCGGGTACTCCGGTTTCCTCCCACAGTACAGAGACATGCAAATTAGGCTAATTGGTGTTACCAATTTGCCTGTAGTGTGTGTGTGTATGTGTGTGTATGTATGTGCCCTGCGGTGGATTAGCACCCTGTCCAGAGTGTACCCAACCTTTTTGGATAATTATTATTATTATTATTTTTTACTTAAACCCTCTGTTGGAAATCCTTCTCCCTGGGGGGGTTTCTTTTCCAGGAGACTTTGGGCACAAGATGGGGTACACCAATCGCAGGGCACACACACATATATACACACACTATACGGGCAAATTGCGAACACCATATCTTTGACCTGTGGGAAGTAAACCAGCGTATTTGGAAAAAACCCGCCAAGCACACGGGGAACCTGCAAACTCCATGCACACAGATTTGAGACGGAAATCATACCCTTACCCGGGGATGCAGGGTGACAGTGCTAACCACTATACCACCTTGACCTTCATGTGATCAACGTCAGTGGCCCTATTCATAATGACATGATAATGTGCCCTGCCACATTGCAGAATTGGTTTTAGGATCACGATGCAGGATTCAAGGTGTTGACTTGGTCTCCAAATTCTAGATATTAATCTAAACAAGCATCTGTGGCATGTGCAGAACCAACAAGTCTGATCAATAAAGGCCCCAATCCCGCTACCTCTACAACTTAAAGGTTCTGTTGCTAACATCTTGGTGCCAGATATCACAGCACAGCACCTTCAGGTCTTTTGGAGTCCATGCCTTGACAGGTCAGAGCTGCACAATATTCGGCAGTTGATTTTTATGTTATGGCTAAACAATGTACTGTATATTATATTTAAAACATACACCGCTGGAGTCAGGTGTTCTTAGTGGATTTGTACAACACAGCTGGAGCTCCAGATGTACAGTGTTACACACAAGGCAGACACATTCTTCTCATCAGAAATAATTACTGTAGGTGTAATTGCAACATAAAACAGATAATTTGCCTCTTTATCATGTAGGAATGTATGAAGTGTGCACGAATGTTGCAAAGGGAGATAAAAGGCAAGCACAACACCCTGCACAGACTGCACTTCTCTTTACTCTTTATTTCATTTTCTGTTGTTTTGCATGCTTGTCTCCCAGAATTAAGTGTTTTTGTTGTGGTTTTGATAAAAATAGCAACACAGCAGGCTCCCAGGAGCTCCGAGACCAGGTTTGTTTTGTCTGCCTTAGATGTTCAGAATCAATGTTCAGTAGAAGAAGTGAGAGCTACCCCTACTGTACAGTTCTCAGCCTCACACTAATGTCTGTACCTGAGGGGAAAAAATGAGAGCAAGTACTAAATAAAAGGTCTTACAGACAACCTCGTTTATTGACGTGAAATATTCTAGAGCTGTAAAAAAAATTTACAAGTCAG
The DNA here is from genome assembly GCF_024256425.1 of Clarias gariepinus. Lineage (NCBI taxonomy): Eukaryota > Metazoa > Chordata > Actinopteri > Siluriformes > Clariidae > Clarias > Clarias gariepinus. Next base: position 22,007,479 of record NC_071113.1, on the reverse strand, counting down.
ATGAAATTCGTTAAATAGATTTTTACTGGTTTGAGACGCTGCCAAGTTTTCGATGATATGTAGTACTCGTGGGTTTACTGTATGATAGAAGCTACATAGTCAGTGTTTCTGTAAGCCCATCACATCTGGTGTGTTTTTTTATTATCATTATTTTGGCATGAGTGCAAGGCATGTTGGCTGATTGAAAAACTGAAAGAAACAGCCGATGAATAGAGACACATGGTGACTGAGTGACAGCATACAGTAAATGCATAAACAAAATTAAAGTGAACCTTTAGAGGGAGCCAAGATGACGCTTTATAGACCTAAACCAGATAAAAAAACAGAACAGAGAGAATAAAATGAACACTAACTCAATTAAAAGTAGACATAAAGATTAAAACAAATAAACAATTTCTCAATACTTACCGTTTTATTCTGGGATATCAATCCATCACAGGATTACACATTCACTTTCACACACACTTATAATTTATAATGACCAGTCTATGTTCTGGCTTGTTTTTAGTGGGTGGAGGATCAGGTTCTGTAACTTCTTTACTTTGCTGGAAATGTGTAAGTTGGTCATGCATAATAAATGTTAAAAGCTTTTAATGAGTCCGTATTTGTTATCTATACATAGTGTGGAATTTTTAAATCGCAGTGGGCATATTAATTAAAAATATGATATCCAGTTAAATAAACTTATTGTGACCCTGAGAGCATTCCTATCGCACTCCTATTTCTATTGAATCTCCTGAATCCAACTACCTCTTGTACACCATATGTTTTTTAAAACCTATACTGTTGGGACTTTGTAGTACTTGTAAGATGGACTGCTCTAAGGATTATATGCTTTGGGATGTATTGATTGTAACATGTACAGCATGATGAAATAGATGTATACTCTTACTTTCATGTAAAGTATGCAATTAGAATTTCCCTTTAGGATTAATAAAGTCATCAATCAATCAATCAATCAATAAATCTATCTATTTATTCATCCATCCATCCATCCATCCATTTATTTCTGGCCAGGATCATGGTGAATCCAGAATCTATGTGAGGCTGGAATACACCCTGGATAAGATGTCATATCACTCTTTCACACAGAAGAGAGGACACTCTCATCGTCTATGCCACTTTATGCCGCTTTATGCCGGGGGCCGGAGACTTAGGGCACAAGGCATGGTACACTCTGGACAGGGTGCCAAACCATCGCAGGGCATACACACATTCACTTACAAACTACAGGCAATTTGGGAACGGCAATTAGCCTAATCTGCATGTCTTTGGAAGGAAACTGGAGAACCCGGATGAAAGCACAGGGAGAACATGCAAACTGCATGCACACAGAGACGGAAATCGAGCCTGGCCAGGAGTCGAACCCGGACCCTGTTGGTGTAAGGCGACAGTGCTAACCACTACACCACCATTATTATTATTATTAGTTTGCCATTTCAACTTCTCGCATGTTTTGGGAGATGTGCAGAACCTTTAGAACCTTGAAGAATAGATGTATTTTTATCAATTTCGTAGTGCCATGATAGTGCCATATTTTTATTTTATATTTAATTACATTATATTGCCAAAGGTTTATAAACACCTGATCAGCACCAGACATGCTTGTCAACGAGCAAGGCAGGCACTGCTCGAGGGCACAGGTCAGTAGGGGGCTCCTAAGGGCTGACAAACTTATTTATTCTTTATAAGACAATGGTGATGAATGCTGGTTGGAGAAGCCTCCTGCGACATTTTTCCTATGGCCCCAACAAACACTAGAATCGCCTCTGATCAGCACATATGTAGGTTCTTCCCAAAGATTTACCACAAAGTTGGAAGCTACCTGTATAGCATGTCTTTGTATTTTGTAGCATAACAATTCTCGTTCTCTTGAACTAAGAGACTCATTCCTGTTCTAGCATGGCAGTCCTCCTGTCCACAAACAGGGTCTGTGAATGCGATTAGTCATAGGTGTGGAAGAAATTGAGTAGAATTCACAAAAGCCATGACCACAAGCCCAACATAGAGCACAGAGCATAAATTGCACTCCAGACCTCCTCACCTGACATTAGTGAATGACCTCATTAAGTTCTCTTCCCACAGCCACACAACAAAATCTAGTGGAAAGTCATATTAGAAGAGTGGAGCTTATTATAACAGCAAGAAGAGTGGGATTTAATGAGCATATGGATTTGATGGTCAGGTGTCCATAAACTTTTTGCCTTATTGCGTACATTAAAATACCCATTGTATATCATAATACAATTAAAGGATAACATTTTTTGCATGTTTAAGTACACAATTAAAGACATTTTTTTTTATATTTGTACAATTAAAACATACTAAGTACTGAAAACATTCCATTTAAGCACAAAAAGTGTAGCAATCATTACTGTGGCTACAATTAGATGCTACATTAAAAGGTTCTGTAACATAAATAACTAAAGTGTGACTTTTTCAATGTATGTAAAGGAAATGCACATCAATCTAATGATTGTTTCTTTATGGGCAGCACAGTGGCTTAGTGGTTAGCGCTGTTGCGTTGAACCTCCAGGGTCCGGGTTCGATTCCTGCCTTGGAGTCTGCGTGCATCTGCATGTACAGAGAATTCCTGTACATTCTCCCCGTGCTTGGTGGTTTTCCTCCAGGTGCTCCGGTTTCCTCCCACAGTCCAAATACATGCAGGTTAGGCTAATTGGCGTTCCCAAATTGCCTGTAATGTGTGAATGAGTGTGTGTGCCCTGTGATGGATTGGGACCCTGTCCAGGGTGTACCCCACCTCGTGCCCTAAGACTCCTGGGATAGTCTCCCGGACACCAGAGACCCTGTACGCAGGATGAAGCGGTATAGACGACGAGTGAATGAGTGAGTGTTTCTTTATGTTCCACCAAAGGGCAAGAAACCACCATCAGAGCAGATATTTAGTTTCACCACCAGGGAGCAGTGTTGGATGAAAGAAGAATCTGCAATAGACATTTGCCTGTTTAGCTGTCTCAGGTGTGTTCTATCTCTGTCACGACAATAATGCTTTCTCTCTCTTACATATGTACGCCATACTATATGTACATATTAAACATATAGGAGACGGAAAATGCATGTGATTAATATGTTTGCTGTGCACCGGAGAATTTTTGCTGACAATTTCTCTGGCGAAACACTGTGAGGAGTGAGTCACATAGCACTGGTCAGCATGTTTCATCCACATTTAATAGCTTGAACCTTTAATAAGAATTATTGCTACCTGTCTACATATGGTGATCTCAACTTGGGATGTTTGTCGTCCTCTTCTATAAATAGCTCCAGTACATGGATCATCTTGTGGAGCGGATACAAAACCCCCTACACATGACTAAAATACTCATGCAGGAAGACAGACAGTCATTAAAGGGCTACAAAAAATAGCACCGAGTCTATTTGTGTATGACTGTACAGTTTTTGTTCCACCTCCTATTTATATTGGTTTATTCTCAGATTCATTTGCACTCTGTGCAGACCAGTTCGTCTAAAAGTGAATATTCTTCCGAGAAAGATGGGAATCAGGAGAGAGATGGAGCTTGTCAGTGGTCAGACGCGTGGTGAGATTCACTCTGACAGCTACCTCATTCTTTTCACACGTCCTCCGTCACAAGATCAAAAATCACAGAGGGCTCAGGTGTGTGAATCAGTAAGATAATAACGGGGTTTTATAAGTTCTTTACGCATTTCTGAACACTAGGGACATTTTTTAAAACAACTGGCATGGCTTATTTAATGCTCTTTCTCTCTCTCTCTGACTCTTTTTCCCCCCAAATGTATTCATTATGTTTCTTAAACAGATCTTTGGTAGAATTAACACAAAACTCTAGCACAAGAATGATTTATCTCCTATCCTCCACATCGATTTATTAACTTTCTAGTTACCAGTTTCAACCTGCATGGCTGAGTATAAAAAAATCAGCTCTAAACACAAGAATACTGGCATATACCAAATAACATAATGATCTGTTAATGCAAGGAAATCATTAACAAAAGGAAAAGGCCCATTTTAAATTTTAGACACACTGATCATTTTTGCCTCTGTTGCCTGAAGTAACCAATTTTGCCAGCTACAAGATAAACTAAACTTAGATAGTAAACATATAAAACATATTGTAAGATCAAAAAATTTAACTATTTCTCATAAATAAACAGGTAATAACATTAATAATTGCATCATTTTGTCCATAAGAGACAATGTAGCTCTTTCAGTGTCCACCCTCAACCCCTACACAGTCCGCTGGATATCCAGCCCTGTCTCTTCATTTGTCCTGGCATTATTACATGGGATTTCGCCATGTCTGCTTGTGTCTATAACAACTGACCCTGACGATTTAAAGGGTGCAAACACAAAACAGAAGTCCACCAAAGACCCAGTAGTATTAGGTACTAGTGTGGCCTTAGCTGCCTCCCCTCCCCTTCAGATTCATAATGCATCTCTTTGAATATTGTTGTTTCACCAATATTTCATTTAGTGCCTCCAAGATATTCCCGCTTGTATCAGTAAGCAGCAACACTGGTGTGTGATGGGTAAAATCTTACTGCCCACGGCTAGCAGCATCGAAGTAACTGTCCACATGTAATATTTTCAGAGTGTTATGAATTAATTGTATATTTTGCTGTTCGGGTATAACAGGTAATTATAATATAGTATTTGCGCAGTGCATAGTGACATTCTGTAGTAACATATAATTAGTGGATTCAATGTGGGTTCGCGTCCTTGTAGTGGTGGAAACCACAATACAACAAACTGTAGATGGTGAAAGACCTACATTCCTTGTAATCTTGCACTGAGAAATGCCCCTTTTGAATTTATGGACCCATCTTTTATTTGAGCCTTTAGTGAGCCTTTTATACCCTTTTATCCTTTTATCACAACAGCCTCATTTGTTCTCAGTTCAACTGCTTATTGTGGAATGTTTTACAGTGTCACTCAATGTATTTTCCCCCTCGCCAAACATTTTTTACTCAAAATTTTTTCCCTGTCCCAACATTTTTGAGTGCTTTGCAAGTTGGGCAGCCAAGCCATTAAAAATAATACATTTTTTACATTTGTTCTTTTTTAAGAGTATTTACAAATTGTCTAATTTACAAAATATCCAAGCTTTTGGTGGTGGTTTGTATTTTAGACATACTGTACATATCATAAGTTGATAATAAATCAGCAGTCCAGAACTGAAGTAGGCTCATCCACTATAGACGTTTCACCACCTGTAGACATCAGCAGCTGCTGAGAAACAAAACATTTCTCGGTTTCATGGACACTTTAGTCAAACAGCCAAGACTATTATTCTGCTATGAATGGAGATTGCTGTACATTTTGACAAGAGATGTTCACTTTTACGCTCCATCAGTCTTCGCCTTTGTTTTCTCCTTCAATGCCAGTCCAATCAAACACAGCATGCTCATGAACTCAGCATGGGCAGAAACAAACCGGCCGTTGGGTCGAGTGAAGCCAGGAGAGAAGTGGTGATGAGAAAGATGATTAGAGATAAGAGTCAAAACTGCTGTAGTTGTTTGACTTTTTGAACCAAGGCCTGAGATAAAGGGTTACAAATTCTATTAAGGAGCGACCTACATTGTCACTAAGTACAGAATTTGTTTCAGACAAATGTATGATGTGCTTGGAGCTAGACACTGGTCTACATAATCTCTGGTCTCTGGCTAGAATCATGTTTCTACTGGACACAAATGTGGAGAGAAAAAAAAAAGGTGCTAGCATTTATGATTCAGTCATAGCATTCACAAGTTTGACCTCTTGCTATGGCGATATGCCATTCAAAGGTCAGACAAAAGATGACAAAAAAAATCCATTGAAAGAGTATTTCACTCTGTTAACATGGAGTCATCTCGACCACTGACAGGTTTTTGACTTCCTCTGCCTGCTAGGATTTAAATTACAGTGACTGTTTTAAACGTCTTCTTGGAAACAGTTAACTCAGGTAAAAAAACAAAGCTTGAACAAAACAATTTGAGAGGGATAAAATATTAGGTTGTGTAACATCAGAATATAAAATTGATACATGTGATCTAGTTTTGTAATTAGTGTACACCTGGCCCAACCCTTTCCACTAATTGCAAAACAGGATCACATGTATCAATTTGATCCCTTCAGATGGTCTGATCTATGGGGCTTACAGTTCCTCACAGTTCCTCACAGTGCTAGATCTGACACACAGACCACTATTGCCTTCAAAGTAAGATGATTACACACAGGGATTTATCCTACCCACAAAGTTGTGCACTTATAACCAAAATCGTTGTTGAAGGCCCTTCCATATGCCAGACTGCCTAGGCTTGGGCCATGTTTGTCAGTATGAGACTGTGCTTACCTGCCCACTGAGCCACCAGTGTGGAGTGGAGAAGGGTATGAATCACGCCTCAGGTCAAATCCTCAACAAGGATTTCAGGAAAGGATATTGTAGGGTGTCTGGCTTGAGCTGCTAGTACTCAGGATAATCTCAGGTTTAAATATAGGCCAGCCCATGGGAGGTTTTGTGGCTTGGTGGGAGACCCAATCTGGCATTGTGCCTTTTTCCTGTTGGGTGTCATTTTTTTTTTATTAAAGATTAAGTTTGTTTTTGGACGATAAACATGCTAAACAAAAGCTTTTGTCAGCATTAGTCACTCAGCACTGTGTGGTGCTGAACGGTGTCTTAACTGTTTAAGTAAGGCGGAGAAACAAGGCTCTGAGCTTACTTGAAAGAATATATTGTCAATCTAGAGAAAAAATATTGCTTCATTAATGTGGAACTTTAATGTGTGAGATAATGTACAGTCATGTTCAAAAGTTAATATCCCCTCTACTAATTTTGTGTTTTGTGTAAAAACATAAAAATACATCCTGTATAGTGCCAAAGACAACCTCAGACAAGTGAACAAGTGAACAAGTGAACTGTGCAATACTTTATTTAACAAACATGAAGCTAAAAAGGAACTTAGCCAATACTGTACTAAGTAGCGTACTCCCTTTTAGATAATATAAATTTATTGTATATATTAACAATAGCTCAGTGGAAGGAATGCCATAATGACATTGATGAAAAGATGGCTATAGTAACTCAGAAAAGCAGGCTTTACAACCATGGTGAGTAGAAAAGCCTCTCAGAACACACACCACACCAAACGTTAAAGCAAATAGATACAACAGCATTAAATAACATTGAGTGCTACTCCTGTTAGCCAAGAACAGGAATCTGAGGCTAAAGTAGGCACAGACTCACCAAAACTCAAAGAATAGCCAGTATCACTCAGGTTGGAGGGGACTGGTCTAGCTCAATGCTTCTCAACCCTGATTCTGGAGGAAACTGCTCTGCACATTCTAGTGTTTTCCCTGCCTTATCACACCCATTTCAAATAAGATAAGGCTGTTAATTAGCTGACTAGTTAAATTAAGTGAGCTGGGAGCTGAGTGGTCGTCCAGGTCTGGAGTTGAGAACTACTTGTCTAGTTGACTTAAAGGCTGAACATGAGTGCTCTGCAAAATGTAGAAGTAGCATTGCCATGTCATCAGACAGATTCGAAAAATCTGATACAGTTGGGCTGTCTGTCAATTATTTTGATAAGCCATTTTCTAAGCGATAGTTTTCTAAGTGTACTTAATTATGCCAATGTGTCATTGCAGCCTAGATACAAGAAAGCAGCATCATAGTGAGATTTGATGGATTGAAGATTGGACATGTTCTCCATGTCTCTGTGAGAGACAAGACTTTGTTGTTGTGCTTTCCTGATGGACTCTCACATGTAGAGTTCCTCGTCTTCTTCCAGACAGAGTGTGAAGGGAGAGAGACCTCTGCTACAGCTGCTGCTGTTCCAAACTTACTTAAAGAAATACTTCACAACTAATTAGCTTTGATTAGCCACCAGCTGGGAGAGCTGAATAATTGCTAATTGAGCAGTTTCAGGGTGCTAATAATACCTCACCCCCTATGGTACCACAAGGTAGCCGAAGATTCAAATCAAGCAGGAAACAATTGTAATTCGCATTACATGCCATGCTGGCTGGTGTAAAACTTATTGTTCATTACACTCATTATATAAATGAAATGGTTTTAAAAACGATGGTGTCATGACAATGTGTTTATCTTGTTTTTCTGTCTCCAAGACACCTTAATAGCCCTCAGCCTGAGTTTAGACAAACCACTGAATGTCTAAATGTCTGTAAACCTGTAGTTACTGTACATGAGTGGCACATCAGTGTAAAAGGGTGGAAAGAGATATTTAATGTGTTCTCATTCACCTTTTTTCAATAACACAAAATTAGTTTCAGATGAGGTACTGGAGTCAGTTGCTAGGTAACAGACTGATTAGAAAACAATTAGCAGTCTTACTTAAGAAAAGATTTGTCCTTGGTGCATATTAAATACTTTTTTTAAGTTCAGCCTTTATTCATCACACTTACATTATTGCACAGTCTTTATTCTTCACATATCCCAGCTTCTTGTTAGTAGGCTGGGGTCAGAGCGCAGGGTCAGCCATTTTATGGCGCCCCTGGAGCAGACGGGGTTAAGGGCCTTGCTCAAGGGCCCAGCAGCGGCAATCTGGCGGAGCTGGGGCTTAAACAGCTGATCTTCTGATCCATAACTCAGAGCCTTAACACACTGAGCCACCACTGCCATTTAATGTTCATCTCAATGTCAGTGAGTCTGATGTTATGGTTTTGGATTTATAGTGGAATAAATTACTTTAACACTTCAAAATGATTAAAGCTCTCTCTTTAAGGATCAATGAATAGAAGTGAAAGCCTCATCTGCAGTGGTAACAGAGACCTTGGACACTAATCAATGGAAAAGCCTTTAAGTAAGTCAAGAGGAACAGCTTCCCTCTGTGAAAGTTCGAGGCGCAAAGGGTTAAAAACCATCTCCAGATTGAATCATCACCTGAAGTCTTTAATGTGTACATACATCCTATGAATAAGTAATAAAGATCAGATAGGGTCATGGCCATATCAAACATAAAGTACTGAATATTTAATGACTGAATATTTTAAAGGTAGATTTCTTAGTTGTTTTTCTTTTTCCCTTCAAAATGCTGTATATGTTTAAATCTTGTCTAACTAAATGAAATTGTATCTACTGTATATTAAGTTTTTTTCAGAAGAAAGGTCCTGCGATAAGTTTTTACAGGTTACATGTAGAACCCTGCTGTTTCCTAACAAGGCGACAACAACAACAACAACAACAACAACAACAAAAATGGTGTACGGCAAATAAAAAAATTAAAGACACTCAGAAATTTGAACTTTGTTTTAAATTCTAGAAAATCAGCGACACAAAGGTGTTCAATAAAGCATTTAAATGGTTTTGCAACAATTAATACATGTACCTTTACTACACTACAATTACATAAAGAAATCAAAACAATTTTACTCTAAAATTAATTTAAACCTTGCAGGTACCCTTTAAAATCTGGAAAATTTGAGCTTTATCATTATAATATTAATTTTTTTAATATAATTTGTTTTTTTTTGTCTTTTTCTTGCTACTGTTTCATCTGGTTTAGGGACAAACTGATGAAGAATAAAATGTAGACGTTTTGTAAAGCTGCTTTGTGACTATATTCATTGTTAAAAGGGCTATACAAATAAATTTGAAATAAAAATTTAAATGTTAAATTTAGATTCTGTTAATTTTTTACTTTTTGTATAAAAACTCTTCGCTTTTCTCAGGTTGGCCCGGTTGGCTGTAGAATTGTTAATTTGTTCCTTTGCCTAAAGGGAAGAAAATCAGGGCCTCAAGCAGCTGGGTGATAAAATTAATGTTTATTTTTCAATGACCTTGTTACCACCAGCTGGCCCAAATAACTCTGAGATAAGAAGACACAAGTAACCAACATGCTATGCCATTAACCAAGGATTCCAAAATGCCAGATGTTTGATTAAATTGCTAGAAAATAGCCTTATCTAAATACTCACTGCCCGATTTCCTGAAAGCTTTCCGGAACAATGAGAAGAATAGTGAGGTGATATTAGCACTTTGGTAAAAATCAGGCCAGATAAGAAAGAATCAATATTGCAGGCTTAAGCCTACAGCACAGAACAAATAAAAGAGAGCTTCTCTGAGTCCTCCATGAGTGTGTCTGTAGTGTAGTGTTGTGTGATGTATGATAAGGACTAACACTCCCCTGACAAGTGTCCACGATCACAGCAGCAGGCGAATCTCGAATTCATCACACATAACAGGTGTTAATTCATTCTCTCACACCAATCTCTGCTTTCCACAACCTCTCTCTCTCTCTCTCTCTCTCTCTCTCTCTCTTTCTCTCTCATGCCTAGCATCATGTCCTTTTTTTTTCAGACTTTACAGTCTTCTGAGATTGCGTATCTTATTTGAACACCGAAGTAGAGACCAGGTCTTTCTTCAGGGAGCTTTTAAAATGCAGATATAGTGCTATCTGTGAGTCATCTCAGAGCTCTTTCTCTTTTAGTATTGAACGCTTGTCAGGAACAAATCATGACCTTCAATCGAATTATCTATTTTCCATTCAGTTTTCATCCAAATAGTGAGCTTCCAAAATATTAGACTTGTAGTTCCTTTAAGATAACAGAAAATATAAGAAAAATGTAGTTGGGCATAGTTTGTGCGTTTGTCTAATGTTTGCTGCTTGAATTGACAGATTATTATTGAGATAATCATCCCATGTTATAAATGGCTTAAGGATGTAATGGCTTAAACATTCAATAATAATTTAAATGAATTGGTTAAATTGTTCTCAATATGCAATCCTGAGATAGCAATCAATAGGCAATTCCTTTACAAAGCATGCTACTGTGTTCCCCGAAATGAAAGTAATGAAGTTGTACAAATCACAGATTACCTTAAGAAATGCAACATAAGATTTCAAAATAAGAGTTTAGAATGCTGAATTTGCTGATTTGGTGCACCGCATAAAATGCAGTTGGATGTACATGAGGGAAATGTACATAGAGGCTTTTCTTTAACCACATTTGTAGCGCAGTTATTCAAACCCTTCATCAACAATGCACACAGCACTGACATAAATAACATCTCTGTTAGCATTGTCAGTTGTTCCCATGGCAGCAACAAAGTGAGGAAACTTCAGAGAAACTCTTCTAAGAATTTAGAAACTGTCATATTTTGACATAACAACCGTGGCTCTTTTATGTTATATGGGGCAGTTTGCTGACATTTGTCTTGTCCACTTGTCCTCTTCACAACATCTTTTTGGAAGAATGCCTCAGTGTTCAAACAGCTCATGATGGTCACACAACTAGCAAACCCACATAGATGCATTTCCTTTTAATCTGTCACCTTCTATATGTTACATTTCAACTAGTTTCATCTGCAATATTAAAAAAAAACATTTCTTGTATAATTTTTAGATAGATGGATTGAAATCCACAGACATTTATTGATTGATCCCTTGTAGATTTTATAATTTTGCCCACTTAGAAAAGAAATGAAGGGTTTATAATTTTTTATCATAGGTTTATTTTAAAGTATAGAGAGATCAATTTATGCTCATCTGGTCATTCAGTACATTTGGGTTGTCAGCTGACTTAATTTTATTGCCACATAACTTTGTGGAGCTTAGACCTGACCAACTGAAGCAACCCTAGATCACATCATTGCTTTCAGAGGCTTGTACAGTGGCCATTATGGATTAATGCATCACTTCATGCGCTTTCCTTCTTACCCTGACACAACCATCGCTTTGGAATATGGTCGATCTGGACTCATCAGACCACACGCCTGTTTTTTCTTGGTATGCCAAAGTTATCTTTATACTCCCTAGAAAAGGGAAGCCTTTTTAACATCACTAACAAGTGGTTTTCTTATAGCCACTAGGCTGTTTAGTTCCAACCCTGTAGGTTCTCATCACATTGTGATGAATGAAGTAATGCTCTTATTTCCACCATTAATCATAGTTTTGATTTTCAATGTTGATTTGTTTTATAATGCAAGTTCACAAAACAATTAAGTGATCACATTTCTTCCATGATGTTGAGAGTTTCTGGGATGAGGAAAACTATTTTCCTACTACCTATATTTTTGCTACTATCTATCTATCACTGGCTGTGTTACAGATATAAGGCTGGTATGGGTGAGCCTTACAGCACGGGATCTTGTCATGGGCCTAAAGCTACTGGCATACGTAAAGGAACAACCTCACTAAACGACAGCTTATGCTGCTCCCATATAGCTAGCATAATAATCAGAAAATTGCTGTTAGCTTGCATTTATTTATAAAACCATAGTTTATAAAAAAAAACATAAAATTATGATTTTGTTGTTTGTCACTTGGAATATAATAAATTTAAGCTGAACATTGATAAAAAAAAACTGAAAATAATAATGCTCTTTCATATACCCCATTATGTATTTTACATACAGGTGTGTTATGGGTCTGATGGAAATAATGGCTGAAATAAATGAACTCCATTGCACGAGAAATGTATGGCCGTTTTCTCAAATTGGTGTTCCACAAATCCACTTTAAGCCATTTCTTAATATAATATATTAATATATCTACATTAAGATTTTTTTTTTCTTTAAAGTATGGAAGGCTCACCATGCTAGCCCACTTATACGAGCCAGCCTGCAATACAGACGGCCATTTAGTATTGCTTATGTTACACATACACATGAACCAATACAAATTCTGTCACTGTTGTTGTGATCTGCTATAATATTGTCTGTCCATGAGGAATTAAAGTGACTGGCCAGTATACAGTAGGAGGGACTGCTGAGATGGATGGTATAGGGATGATGCATGATTGGCTTCCTGACTAATGCTCATGGTAAGTTAGAGTGACACAGTGAGAGAAACATGGAGTCACGAAACGATTATGGTGGGGGGGAGGGGGTGTGTATGACAGCCTCTCTGACATCTTTCCTAGTGCCCAACCACATGAGACAGAGTGATAAGGAAAGCCACTCAGATAAAGCCTCAGTGCCTCGCTGCCCTATGAGCAGTGTGATCCAGGCTCCGCCACCCCCGAAGAAGCACTGTGATCTTTAGTGCCTTTTATGTTTCTGACAGTTTGCTACATCATATCGGGTATGATGTGCTTGATACACTTGAAATGAAACATTGGTAAGTCTTTGTACAATTTTACATGCACCTCTATTCAATGTCTGTGATCAGCAGATTATGGTTTATAGTTAATCCGTTCATGGCCTGAAGCATGTACAATTCGTATGGTTACTAAAAACTGGAAGGCGAATATATCTCAGGTGAAACACCTCCTCGGGATCTCATCCGTCAAGCTCCTTTCAAAACATCATTCCAGTTCTTCGCTCAATCATTGTCAACGGCAGAGTTGTCCCGAATGTCATAGTGACAGGCTTGCACTGTGAATCAGAAGAGTTTTTTGGCAGGTTGACTTTCTGCCCTCAGATTTATTCAAATGTAGCACTGAGTTGCACATTTCACTGTAAGCAGAGCTGCTCAAAGGACATGATGGCTGCCTCTGATATTCAGATCTGGCATTTCACCTGGAAGAGTTCCCAGACATCTGGAGCATAATGCACATGCTGAATACAATCAAACAGCCACATGTCCTCTTCAGCCAAAAGGGTCCCCCTTCCCATGCCTTAATTTCCTTCTCATATATTTCCATTTCCTAACAGATTTCAAATTCCCTTTTGATATCTGATTTCCAATTTCACTTCCACTCTGTCGCACGACTTATTGTCAGCCCTCAGGTCTGCAGGTATTATCAGACATGGCAGCTTCTAAAGACCCTGCCATTTACATTCCATCCAGGGAAATGTCACAGTGCAGACATGTCCCGTTGAGGTAGACAGATGGACCTTAGGTATGCAGTGGTGCTGGAAATAAAAATGGTCCTACACTGACCTGTGGAGAACATTGATGAAGTTCAAGAAAGAGATCAATAAAAAAAAAAACTGACATCTTTAATTACAACCTAACACACATCACACATTTAAGGAGCAAGTAAAATGCTATACTGAATGTGCAAGAAAAAGAAAGAATCGAAGAAACAAGGAAAGATGGCACATATTTGTAAAAGCTAATATTTAAAAATAGGAAGGAATGAAACAGGAAATAAATATAGGCATATGTTCCAAACAGGTCTTAAAATAACCAGGTCCTGTTTTTGTTGCATACTCGTGTTCGTGCTGCAATAATCTTAAGCCTATTGCTTTTTAATATACTACCTACACGGTCTGGCCAAAAAGTCTTTTCAGAAGAGTCAAATATTGTCCAGCATCAAACAAAGAAAACAACTACAGAAGTTTGAATTTACTGGAATTGGCCCTTTTGACCACTCAATATTATTGTGATAAACTGTCTATTTCGTGAGAAGGAATGTGATCAAAAAAAGGGAATCATGTATGGAGATCACTTTAGCTGCTTAATGAAGTTGCAGGGTAAAACATCGAAAGTAGAAATCACGGCTATGTTAAACAGTGAATGTAGGTGCATTTCCATACTTGATGAAGACCACTTGATGAAAACTCACAGGATTGGGAGTAAATAGCTGTGTGACCACACTGAGATTATTCAGAAAAAATGGGCTTTAATTTGCAATATTGCAATAAATAATGGAGCTTAGAACAAAGGAAACAGGTCTATTTCTATTCCAGGGTGCATCAGGGTAAGAAAGTGAAAAAGTGATGCACGCATCATGCAAAGTGGCCATGATACAAGCCTGTAAAAGCAATGTTATGATCTGGGGTTGCTTCAGTTGTTCAGGTCTAGGGTCAGTAATGCTATGTGGCAATAAAAGGAAGTCAGCTGATGACCTGAATGTACTGAATGGTCAGGTTATCACATCAATGGAGTTTTTTCTCCTGGTGGCACAGGTATATTCCAGGATACAAATTGTGAAAGGGTATGAGGTCGCTAAATTCAAGCTTAGTGCTTAGAGTGTGCAGTTTTCATTTTTTGGCCAGGCAGTGTAGCTTACCATTGAATTTTTCCAACTTATAAACCGAATGTCCCCTTTTCTAGTTATACATATCAATAAAAAAATTTTTATCTTTACATCGGTCAGAAGTCGCTCTTTCAATGATATTTTTATATTTTATAATTATAATTTTATCTTTATAATTTATAATCATAGGACCCAAAACCAAACCAAAATCTAAAAAAAATCTGTCCGTATGTCTGTCCAGCCCATTTTGTCACAACATAATGTACAATGGTCTTGACAGAATGAAACTTTGCCAGTCCTTCTGTATTTGCCTGAAGTTATGCCTGCGCCATAAATTAGATCAAAATGTTAAGTCGATGGGACGTAATGAGCAGTTTTGTGCCGGAAAACCTCATAGCAGCCAGTAATACTCCTACTAAGACGTGAGACACAACATAGCTTACTTCAAAAAAAGGGTCTGCAAGTTTAGAAAAATTAGTCTTCAAAGATTTATGGACAGATCATTGTATGTTAAATCTTCTTACGGGAAGTTTAAAACCAGTTTGTCTCATATGTTTCGAAACCATGGTTCTAATAATGATCAGACATGTGGGACACCACTATAAGGTAAAATGGTCAGCTTTAACCTTTTTATTATTTCAACTACAGGTACTAACAGTAGTACTATGTATTTTATTAAACATGCTGTTAGTTTATTTCTGACCTTTATTTTAAAAGCAGCTTCTATAATTTCTACAGTTTACATATATGAACCCCCAGGCAATATGTGGATCTTTGTGGTTAGTAATAACCAGTAACCGTAAAAAATCAAGAGGTTGCTGAGGATCCAATTATTTAGTTGTAGTCATGAACTCATGAATATGTTTAATAAGCAACCACAACACCCTTGATGAGATAGCAAGGTCATACATCATGCTAACTAGGCTTGTACTATGCATTCTGGCTGGTGATACTATATACATTTCTGGTATGTCAGAAATCATTGTGACGACTGACAGGTAGATTGAACGCATTTGCAGTCGACTGGTTGAAAGCATTTGAATATACTGTTTATCCTCTCACATGGTTCAATTCACACATGAAAAATAAGTGTGATACCTGTGACAGAAAACAGCAGGTGAGAATTGTTCCAAAATCATAGTGTGTGCTGTGCCTTAGTTTTGGTCCAATCCAAAAATACAATAGTGTTATTTTGGAAATCAATTAAAAAATGCAGACAGTCCAAAACACAAACCAGAACAATAGATTTCAAAGACCTGCACATGCAAAGATATTTAAATTTGTATTTCTTAATAAGGTGCCTTAGTGGTTAGCACCGTTTTGTTGGACGTCAAGGATTCGGGTCCTGCCTCGGGTCTGTGTGCTTGGAGTTTGCATGTTCTCTCCGTCCTTGGTAGGTTTTCTTTGTGTTCTCCACACTTTAAAGATAGGCAGATTTGGCCAACTAGCGTTAACAGGCAGGAATCAAACCATCAACCCTGGAGGTGTGAGACCAAAGCATTAACCAGTACACCACAGTCCTGCCATTGAATAAAATCAGTACTACTGAGAAAAACAAACAAACCCACAATGGTGACTGAGTTTGGAGAGGTGGCGTATGCTGTTATGTTGTGTGTCTAGCTCACAGGGCTAAGGCACGGTTACTGATTGGAAGGTTGGCGGTTTGATTCCCAGCTCCACCAAGTTGCCACTGTTGGGCCCTTAACCCCGTCTGCTCTAGTGGTGCTGTATCATGGCTGACCCTGCGCTCTGACCCCAGTTATCCTGGGATATGTGACGAAGGAATTTCACTGTGCTGTAATGTATATGTGACAAATAAAGGCTTAACTTAAAACTTAAAGTACAGTAGATATGCCACACGTTCCCATATATTATTCATGTTAAGCAAATCACTTTATCCTGATTAGCATCACAATGGTTCTATAGCCTATATCATGTGAACACTTGGTGTGAGGTGGGAGTACCTTGGATAATTACTGTATACCTATTATTTAGATAATTACTGTATACCTAAGCATCAACATACTATAATATAATCCAAAGTAAACCAATGTGAAACTGTGACCTGGCAATTCTACCCACTGTGCACCACTGGGGCACTCATATGCTAGATTTATTCTACTTAAATTTTCCAACACAGCTGTGTATTCATAAAACCTTACCCATGCTGTAGAGATGGACTCTTGTGTATCATTGAAAAAAAAAATCTAGCACATCCGAGACTATGCAAATTGTTACACTGATTAGATTCAGTAGATTTAAACCCCATATTTAAACATTCACAACTTGCAGTGAATTACAAGTGGCCTAAGCTGTAAGTTTCACTACTGAGACTGGAAAAGAAATAAGGAGATGAAAAAGAGAACATTAGATATAAAAGAGCAGCTAATGACAGAGACAAAAAGGAAATGAGGACAGAAGAGGCAGGCAATAAGAATGAGTTGGAAATCTGTCCGAAAGTGTTAGTCCGGTCCTTCATGCAAGCGCTTATGTAAATGTAATAATTTCTTTTTCTTATCTGCAGACCAGGTTCTTTTAGTGTTTTTCTAAGATGCATACACCTCTGAGATTTGTGTTTGTAATTAGGGGCATGTAACGACACAGCAGCTCTGCTGGAGCATTACTGTGACACAATGTGGAAAGCAATGAAGATTTATTGCTAAATTATGCACATCTACATATGACTTTCTTCCATTTTATCTTGTAGAACAATCCTCTAAATGATTTTATTTTAGCTTGTGTTAAAAAAATATATACAGTATAACCATATAAAACCATTAAGAATGAGAAATCACTACACAATACATTCTAACCACAATCCTATCTCTTCACTGCTGGAAACCCTGATTACGCTTGCAACAATTATATAAAACACAATAAAACGAAATAATGGTTACATTCAGTTAAACACGTTGAGAAAGGTTTTGCGTCCACTTTTAGTTCATAATGGTTGATGGGATTTTTGAGTGTTATCAATGTAATCGGAGTAAAACAAGGACCATATGCTCTCCTGCTGGAAAACAATCATCTAGTATGTAGTGAACACCGTTTTATGGTACATAAGCTTGATGGGTCCATCTTACCCACCTTTACAGATGGGGAACTAGACAAATGACGAAGCCATAGGCATCCCACAGGGCTTTACTGAAATTGCTATCGTAATGAGTGTTCAAAATGAGATTGGTAAGTGATATTTGAAATGGAAAAGCTTGTGCTTTGTATAGTATATTCACATCAAATAGTAAAATAATAACAACAAATAATGACAATAACATTAAAAGTGTTTCTCATATCTCTTGCCGATTAATATTTTTTTAACATGGTGGGATTATATTATACATTACTGAGACATTAACTTTTTTAGTTTTAGGTAGAGAGAGAGAGAGAGGCTGAAATACTGATATCTATCTAGAGACAGCTATCTAGAGGAAATATATTATCTGCTGAAAAGTGCTTGGTCATTTTTCAAAATGTCTTAAAGTGTCTCCTAACTATGTTTTTGAATGTCTGAGGTACAACAATAGTCCCTTTGTTGTCTACAGCAAGTGAAAAAAAAAAAAAAGCATTATAAGATGCAACTGGACAAAGCTATGATGAATAACTGGATTTATTCAAGAATAAAACCTGAACATATCACAACCTATGTATTGTATCCTCTATTTAAATATCTTTTTACTATGGTAGATATGTTTTTTTTTTTTTTTTGTAGAAAGTATGGTTAAATAATAAAAATGCTCCCTGCCTTAAGAGAATCAGACAGATGACACATGGTGATGTATTTTTAAAAAGAAAACTTTTGATCTATTTGCAAATGTAAAGCATTTAACTCAAATGCACGTCTAGAAATGGTCACTAAAAGGAATATAGATAAACCACAATGAAGTTCTACAATTTTTAAAAGTATAAATAAAAGAATACTAACTGTTACTATGACACACAGACAGTGTTTCACTTTCACACGCCATACAGTACTCATTTTTTTATGGCATTCTGACAGATAAATGCGCAAATAACGATACACTCAATTTATAAAACACGGCAATGTGAATATTACATATTACAGCGCAGCAAATTCTTTAAATAAATAATTGATTATTTTCACTGTGATATATATTGTAGTATTTGCTCCATACAGTCCACATTGCAGATTTTTTTGTTTTCACATTTACTTGCTTGCCACGTACTGCATAAGGAAACAAACTATCTTGTACTTTATGCTATATATATATATATATATATATATATATATATATATATATATATATATATATATAAGTACTGTATAATCTGCTGCCCCATCGTTGTATTGTTTTATACTCCTTGTTTATAATCATACTGATGCAGTAACCAATCTTTTTATATTGCTTGTATTTCATTTGTACATTTTCGTTTGTAAATTGTACTTATTCTATTTGCAGTGTCAATATTATTTTAACCTTAATATTTATTTATATATAAAATATACTTTTTCAGGACTGTGTATTTCAACAATAATGTTGTAAAAATACAAATAATTTACAGATCTTCATTGTAAAGGGTTTAAGCAATGTTTTCCATGCATGTTTAATTAACCATAATCAATTAATTAACATGCACCTGTGGAATGGTCGTTAAGACCTTAACAGCTTACAGAAAGGGGGCATTTAAGGTCACAGTTCTGAAAACGCAGGACACTAAAGAGACTTGTCTACCGACTGTGAAAAACACCCAAAGAAAGATGCCCAGGGTCCCTGCTCATCTGCGTGAACGTGCATTAGGCATGCTGCAGGGAGGCATGAGGACTGCTGACGTGGCTAGGGCAATAAATCGCCATGTCCGCACTGTGAGACGCCTAAGACGGTGCTACAGGGAGACAGAAAGGACAGCTGATCATCCTCGCAGTGGAAGACCACGTGTAACAACACCTGCACAGGATCGATACATCCGAATATCACACCTGCGTGACAGGTACAGGATGGCCACAACAACTGCCCGAGTCACACCAGGAACACACAATCCCTCCATCAGTGCTCAGACTGTCCGCAATAGGCAGTCCATGAGGAGGAGATGCACTGCAGTACTTCAAGCAGCTGGTGGCCACACCAGATACTGACTGGTACTTTTGATTTTGAGCCTCCCTTCATTTAGGGACACATTGTGAAACATTTTTAGTTTATGTCTTATGGTGTTGACTCTTTTAGTGTTCATACAAATATTTACACATTACAAAGTTACTGGAAGAACTCATGTTCATGGCATGTTCTCCATTCTCCATTTTATTCTGTTAGTAAAAACTACTTTACTTACAGTACTGTGCAAGGTTGTAGTTGAGTGTAAATGTTCAGATTTGACACACATTTTTTCTTTCTTTCTTTCTTTTTTCTTTTTTACATTTGTTTACATGCAGACAGACACACATTGCTTTTGGACAATGATGTTGCACTGATTTTCTCAAATTGTAAGGTTTTGGACAAGCATGGAGCAGTGCCCTCACTGCCCTATTGAGTCTCCACAGAGTTATCATTGCAGAAAGTGGTCGAAAATGGCATCCAAATCAAGTGCTAATACGAGTCTGCAGAGAGAGGAATCACTCTGCCCCATGCTTCCTTTATGAAGATTATCAGTGACAGAGGAGCAGTTACTGACAGGATTGACAAAATGATGGGTTTATGTTGAACTTGGCCAAGATCTTGTTTTATAGCAAGTAACAGGAATGAAATGAAATACATTTCTGCCGACAAAGGGAAAATGGAAGTGCAATGTTTCTATGATGTACCAGAACCGTTTATATTATCTAATATGTTGAAAAGATTGGATAGAAAGGAAAGGGCATTATAGAGCAGACAATGTGTGTATATAAGAAATGCATGTGGACCATAGTGACCTTGTTTTGCACACAGGTTTAGAAAAAGAACAAAAATGTGACTTATTTTCCACTGTCCAATTTTTAGAGATTATTTATTTATTTACTTTGTATATGTGTGTGTGTGTGTGTGTGTGTTTTATATGTAGGTGGGCTGGAAATTTTACTGAAACCTAGCAACCCTGATTAATTATATTAGCTTTTTTAAATGCACCTAATGTTGCACCAATATTAATGATGTCCTGCCTCATCAAAATCTATAGTCACCGTATCTTTTTCCAGAACAAGCGTAACTCATCACTTTTCTATGGGTTTCATAAAAGAGGTTGTTGAAAAAAACTCTGCTTACAAAAATATCTTTCCAGTGCATGCACTGCGGTTAAACTGTGTTGCAGATGCAAAATATCATGCTGCTTTTATACAGTGGGAATTTGTAAATGAAGTCCTTACAGAGCTGTACCTCATGACCAATTTATGCAATGCTTTCTTAAGTATGGAGCATAAGAGTTTGCAAATGAACTAACTACTTTCCATTACATTACTTCTCTCTCGCTCTCTCTCTCTCTTGGTTCCCTTTAAGCCTTCTATTCAAGGACATAAAAGCAACAAGGTTTAGATTTTACAGGGTAACACAATTCATGCCTTTATCATTGTGTGAGAACAGACTTGAAAAGAGCCCTGGGCGATGCACAGACTATAGGCAAGTCCAAACACAAAATGCATTAGTACGGCTCTGTAGATCAGAGAGGAAGAAGCATGGGGAACATTTAGAGTGAGCTGTTAACTTGAGGAGAAAGAGACTGGGGGAGAAGAGGTCAACTTAAAAAAAAAAAAAAAACCTAGTCCCACAAGAGTGCTGAAAGTCCGCCTTACCTAAGATCCACAATCAAAGCTCAGATAAGGATGTCAACCTCACTCCAGCGCACCAGTGCCACTTCTGAAATATGACTCTGCATCCTGTAATAACACAACACAGAGAGCATTCAATTACAACCATGCCTTTGCCAAGGTCCTTCTCCGGGGGGCAGGGGTGTTGTATATACACCTGTCTGCCTATATCTGTTCCCCCCTGGGTTGAGTTATGGCTCTCCACCCAGACTACTGCAGCTCAAATGAGCTCCACACTCCCCCCTCCGCGCCTCCCCGCCACCCCCCAACTTCACACAACTCCAGATAACACACCACCTCCCATTTAATTAAAAGTACACAATTATTTCATAATGATTTATAGGGCTGTCATCAGGCAGGGGGAACGAGATAGAGGCAGAATGTGAACTTCTCATTTTTTTCCCCCTCTGATTTTGACAGGGAAGGCAGAGCAAAGTCAATTGTTTTGTCTCTCTCCTTGTAATCTGTTGAGGCTTCTGAAGACTTCAATAAAAATTGTGCAGCACATCCCGACATGACCTGCTATTTGCAGTAATTGAGGTAGAGTAAAAGTATTTTGTGCTTAGAGCTGGGAAAGAATGATAAGACAAGCTTGTCAGAGTGGCCCTGAGCAGATGGCCAGCCAAAGAACATAATTATATGGAAACAGGAGTTAGAGGAGTTAATTAAAGGCATTGCTCATATCTAATACTGTTAATATAGATGCCCAGATATTCACTACTTCAGCATTTCTGCCTGCACAATTCATCCTCATTCCTATAGCAGCTGTGACAGATGTGAGTTGTTTGTGCAGGGACTTGCAGGAAATGAGTTGAAATTGTCCATTCAGGACTTTGTGCCCAGGACCCAACTTTCAGATTTTGCAATTCTTTCTAACCTCATGAGACCTAAAAATGTAAATTTTGTCTGCCTTGTTATGTTTTCTCACTATTTGCATTTATTAGAACCCAAA
This sequence comes from Clarias gariepinus, assembly GCF_024256425.1. NCBI lineage: Eukaryota > Metazoa > Chordata > Actinopteri > Siluriformes > Clariidae > Clarias > Clarias gariepinus. The sequence goes on along the minus strand of NC_071113.1, from coordinate 21,984,937 downwards.
TTTGGGCACCAATAAATGTCATTAAACACAAAGATATACACATACTGTACATGCACATATACAACATAGATATGATGTCCTTAGATGATGATGATTTCAGGTACCAACACTTAATTCTCAGCTTCTGTTCTCTTATATTTCCAAACCAGGAAATATGCAAATAGTTCATGAACAATGTAAACCACTGAAATATACGAATATATTCGTAGGCATATCTGTATGTATATTTTTTTTAGAAGATTTAAAAAAAAACACATTTGTCTAATGGTGTCTTATTTAAAACTGTTTCATAACAATGGTCATTTATAAATTATTATCTTTCAAACAAAAAGGATCTGGTTCAATCTATAACTGACTATGTTGCCTAATGATGACCTGTAATTAAAGAAAATTATGCAATGATGCCTCTGGCTTATTTTATCAATCACCATCATGCAGAAAAATTGATCACAAAAATAGAACTAATCTTCAAAAAAAGCTTTACTGTATATTAATATCTTGCCTGAGTACCCTGGGTAGGATTCCCACCCAATATGCCCAAACAGCTGATAATGCTGTAGTTGTCCTTTCAGTTTCACATCATCCGAAGTCAGGGTATGCAGTCTGTAAACAGATGCTAATAGACAGGCCTCTCTCTTAAATGTTTGCTAGGTGGCTTGCTGGCCAACGCATTTTTTGCTGGCCAAGCCCTTTTAACATAGTTAAACTAAAAAACGCAAGAACCTTTTTATTCTCTGACTATACCTGCAAATTAATACATGATATGTCAAGAGACTGTTGTGGTAAAGTTTTTAAGGAATTTAATATAATGAGACCTTATTAAACAATTTAAGAGCTATTAAAAATATTCTGAAAAACTGAAACTTAAACAGCTAGCAGCTATCCTGACAGAAGAAGCTTTTTATCCGAGCAAATGGGAAACAGAACTTTACAAGAGCTAATAAGTGACAATGCTTCCAATCACTAAGCAAAGAAAAAGTTCTTGAAAGAGTTCTTAACTAAAATGGATTTGCAATTGGGGGAATGTATTAAAAGCGCCATAATTGCTGAAACGTTCACCCAATTTGGATGTAAATACGCTCAAATTAAAGTTGAAGGTCTGCATTTCAATTCCCATGTACTGTGGTAGACATTTATGAATCAAGGACCAACTGTGTATGCATGGTGTTTTTTTTATAGCATATATTTGGAATAATACACAGGGACTAGCTGGCAAGTATTTTAATGTGGGCTAATCTGTACCCCCTTTATAAAAACATCCCTTTCCTAAGCATTCTTGCCATTATAGTAGTGCTCCAATTATGTGATTTTCATCAAATTTTCATGTCAGGGTCAGAGCTTTGTCTATCTTCAGTCACAATGGCACCAAAGCAGTCAGTTAGCTTGCTTATATTATTAAATCTACTACTATGAAACTCATAACCAATGAATGATTTTATACACTACTGTTTTGCTTTGCATTAGCAGAAATGGGGTGAAAATCCTACATTGTACATGCAGCTTTTAAATACTGTATATTATTTGGAAAATACAAACTACTAGACACTAAATACAGTAAAAGTAATGACATTAAATGAAAATCTGGAGCTGTCTTAAAATAGTTATATTTTTGCAATGCAAATATACATTAAACAGCCAACCGTATTGGTTTAAAAACTGGAACAGTTTAGCAGATGAATGCACAGGAAACTGAGTGCGTAAGTCACAGAGAGGAGAAGATGCGGAGGAGATTTTTTTACGTTTATTTTCCTTGACAACAACGGTCTTCGTTTTTCCAAAAGCAGTTCTCATGAGTTTTCTTTTCATTTAGAGATGATGGTGAGAAAAGGCAATTGTAGGTAACTTAAGACAATAACTGGCCACATCGTCTAGTTGCTTACCATCATTTTGTTCAAAAGCAGACACAATATCCATGACAACCTTTGCCCACCTGAACAAATGTTTGACGGATAAGGCAGCTAAAGGTCACCTACCTCCTAACTGAGGCATTCAGAATGGATGCTACATTACTGGGGATTAGTGAATCGATTTGTGGATTGATACTATGATCTGGATACAATGCGGAACTTCATTAGACATCTGAGTTGCCTTGGTAACGGTGTCTGCTGCTGGGATTCTAAGTTATTTCAGTCCAGCTAAAACCTGTCCTCTGCTGTCAAGATTCCCTTTTAGCATACACTCATACCTCAAATTCGATATATTTGAATACATTAATTTCTCGTACATGTTAAACACATTTACAAAGCTCACTGTAGGACCATTATCAATGTTTTACTATAAACATTCTTGGGTTTTCTTGCCCCTACTTACTTGTTACGGATTTTAGTTTAGGCTCAGAATATCTGACAGTGATTTATACCAATATCTGTTTTTAAAATTGACTATACAAATAAAATGTTTTAAGTTGAAATTAAATTAATTGCCTCAGCTGAAAATCAGATCTAGTCACTGACATCATTTCCAAAAACACTGTAAAATACATAAACTACATTATTCCAAATTAAGAACTTACTAATATATTAGTTATCATGGCAACTATTCTGTGTGTGTGTTTACATTTAAATAAAATGTTATTAATCTGATATAATATATATATATATTACTGATTCAATGCTCTACATTTCAAAATTCATCTATGAAAATTGGGAACAGATGTGTTAGAAAATCTAGCACATGTTTCATTACCAGCAGATGCAGAGTTAAAAAAAAAAAAACAGATGAAATTTTCCCTAAAACATCAAAATATTGAAAGAAATTAAAGCCCCATGCAGTGCCATTTTACATTCACATTCGAATCCATTTTAAGATGAGTGTGCAACATAACAAAACTAGAAAGGCTCTGAAAACTTTTCATAATTACTGTATTATTCCCAAAACAGTCTTGTTCCAGACACTTTGTGTATCTCACAGACTGAAAAGAGGAAGATTAAGCCAACAATGTAAAGATAAAAAAAATCTCTTAACAGTTATGCTATAGAGATTTAGATGATTTTTCCATATAAAAGAAAATTTTATTCTTAGTAGAGCATAAAGAAGTACAGTCTGCCATGCTTTATTGTCATATCATAGGTCTGTTTAGTACTTAGTAACAGCAGGTTTCTGTCAGTTCCTTTCAGATGAGAACAGAAAGAAATCGTCAATACTAGTCTCAGGTGAACAGCTGGATACATATCAAAATGAGTTGGCTTCCTTCTGTATGAAATTCAGCCTCTAGATGACCCAGGTTTGATGCTCTTTATAGTGCCTACTGATGCATGATATTTATTTTAGGCCATCTGTTATATTCCCAAACATTCCCTACTATCTTAACTTAATTCCATTACTTGCAGTAATGAAATTACTTTTTAGTTATAAAAATAATAATTCTGGCATATATTTGGATATTATTGCTTACTTTTAAAAGACTAGACCAACAAAACTAAAGCAGAGCCCTGAAAATTATTTGTTTATTAAAAATCTATATTTTGGTTGCTTTTTTAACATAAAATTCAACATCACCACCATTAGGCCTGGCAGGGACAGATGTTGGGAAAATCGGAAACGCATTGGTGTATTTGGTTGTTTGCACAAAAATCTACTTTTTCTGACCCACAATTACCACCCAGGAAAGGTGAAGGTTAACAGACATGTCCCTTTAGTCACTTCCTCCTGCTCCATGATATTAATGGGCAATGTGGCAAAATGGGCAACTTGGAAGAAAGCAATAGCTTTTCTCTTTAGCATACATGAGCTCACAAATCCTCCACCCCCTGTGATTGGCATGCAAGAGAAAGAATTTCTTCTTTCTGTCTAGAGAACATGGCCAATTCTACTGCCTTGGCTCATGGCCATGAATGGCGTTGCCAGTGTCAAGATTCAAACCTGCATCCCCTGGCTAACAAGGTCAATGCCTTTCTATTGAATCTGTTAAATGGAGTCAGCACAAGCCTTATATAGAAAGTCCAAGGAATCAATAAAATTAGACTGGAATCAAATGATCGGATTAACAAAGATTAAGCAAAATCAAAGAGAATGAAAGAAACTAAAGCCAAACCAGAAAACAACTTTTATTCAACCTGCTTAGCTTTAAATAGGCTATTAACTTCTGGTTAGCTCCTGTTGGACTAAAACCCTGCATCAAAACCAGCACCATTGTGGATATGATTGGACACTGGTAACATAGTCTAAAGCTGGATCCAAGTATAACTTGATAGCCTTTATGAAAAATTCCATAAGTTAAGTATAGAATGCACTGGAATATTTATACACTGGATATAACTTAATATCCCCAGTAACCTACAAGCACTGTGATCTCAGGAGATCTTATTTCTATTTCAGTTCAATACAATTATTTTTATAGAGCACTTTTAATAATAGGCGTTTCACAAAGTAGCATTACAGAAATCTCCATGTGGAAGCAACCCTGAGATGGACTAAAAAAAGCAACTCATCCATTTTTATAAATCTTTACAATAAACAGTTGAGGAAATTAAAGGCAAACAGTAATATGTTTGTGATGAAAGGATGTTCAGTATGAGCAGATTGTGAGTAAAAGACTTCAAATAACACAGGGCAGTCTAAATAAAATTATTTTAAAGCTATGTAGGGGCGGCACGGTGGCTTAGTGGTTAGCTCTGTCACCTTGCACCTCCAGAGCCCGAGTTTGCCTCCTTCCTGTTTTTTCACCCCACCTTTTCTCACCGAGCTTGGTGGGTTTCCTCTGTGTACTCAGGTTTCCTCGCATGGCCCAAAGTCATGCAGTTTAAGCTAACTGGCGTTCCCAAATTGCCCATAGTGTGTAAATAAGCGTGTGTATGTGTGTGTGGCCTGTGATGGATTGGCACCCCATCCAGGGTGTACACCAACTCGTGCCCTAAGTCTCCTGAGATGAGAGGCTTCAGGCCCCCCAGGTCTCTGCATACAGGTTAAAGAGGTATAGACAATGACTTAGTGAGCTATGTACTGTAGGAACGTCACACAAAGTATGACAAAAAAAATTCATTTCTTTCTTTCTAGCACACAAGCAACATACAATATTTTAATAAGCACAGCATGTTCTGACTATAAGCTTTATTTATTAAGAAAGAATAGGTTCTTCTGCTCTCCCTGTGCTTGGTGGGTTTCTGATAAAGAATATTTTGTGCATTTTTTTTTCCTTGCAAGGGTGTTAAAAGTTACAAGGGTCTTAAAAGCACAAATGCCAAAAAATAAAAATAATTGTTTTGGTTACAGCAATGTGAATTTCGTGTGATTTTGTAAAAGCCTATAATTCAATCTTACACAGTTCTTTCCACAATAGATAAATCAACCTGCAGTTTTTTTTATGGTTATTTAACCATGCAATTTAATATCAGTAATATAAAGCACCTTAATCAGGGCGACTTGAACCTGGAACCTTTCAGCATTCTCCAAAATCCTCTAAACACATTTAATTTCCTCAGGCAGCCACTATTTTGCAGAACGTCACTGATCACTTGACAGAAAGAAGCGATGTGATTGGCTTCTCGTGATACATTGGCTTTTGCAATGAAATGCAGCCAGTGTGTGTCATTGTTTGCCTAAAGCATGGATGTTCAGAGCTTCTAAAGAAAAAATAGCTAGCACTTTTCAAATTAAACAACTTGTCTTTAAAAACTGGGTCAGAAAATGGCATTTTGCTGTAAAAACTGTTCATAAAAATAGATAGATAGATAGAAAGATAGATAGATAGATATATAGATAGATATAGATATATATATATATATATATATATATATATATATATATATATATATATATAGATATATAGATAGATATAGAATTTACAACAAATCATATGTTTCAACATATTTTTGTAGTATATGTTTAAAATGAGGGAAAAAAACCCCTTATGCTCACCCTATATGAAAAAATAATCATGTCGCAGTAGCGTAAGGGTGGTGCTGTCAGAATAAAAATAAATCAGCAACAATACTTTGATGTTTTTAAATTCTGTACTAACTACCATCTTTTACAAACTACAGTGTATGAGAATAAATGGTAATGTAAAATAAACCTGTAGCATACGCATAACAAAGAATCAAATATTCCTCTTGATTAAAACTGCACTGTAGTTATGCGCTGCTGGTAGCAGAGGGGCGCATTGATGCATGTATGTTAACTAAGATGATGCCAGCAGTGTGGGTGGATTTGGACTGTGGCAAAGAGCTGAAGCTACATCTACTGAAATCCCAAGTTTTCTGTTTCACAGCGTCGTGATGTAATTGGCATTTTTGTCACAAGTTTGCTGCAAGACCTTCAGTCTGTTTCTCACCAGTGATCGAGATTTACATAATTTCAAATGCAAGATGAAATTCCATAACACTGTGAAGTAGTTTTCACATGAAATCGCAAGAAAAATATAATTCATCTTTGATATTTAATGGATTTGTGCAGTGAGTTATTTTAAATCTGTGCCTTAAAATAAAATATTTCTCATTCGATCATTTTGTCATAACAACAAATTTAGTCATTTTGAAAGAATTAAATTGCACGCTTTCTGTTTCAGAAGCCCAAAGTGTAAAGGAATAAAACAAGTGTATTATATAAGGCAATGATCTGCTCTGTTAAATGTGTGCATTCTGCAATGCAGATCTCTGCCTGTGCCTCTGGGAATGAAACTACCAGGAATTTTTTAAAATTTTATTTTATTTTCCCTTTAATACTGATGCATATGAAGCATGCTGACTTGCTTTTGAATCTCATTCTGTCTAAAAATAATATTTCTCACGTTATTGCTTCAACACAAGGCAACTCTTTTTCCAGTCCAAACACGTCTAATCTGTAATGTAAAATTATTTGCACAGCCATGTTACAGAATCCGGTTAATGACTAAGGCTCTCAGTTACACAATGAGATGATTTAGTTGTCCTGTGGAACACAGTAGAGCTGCTGATGTTAATAGATTTCTGGTCATAATCATTTGTCGTCAATGCCTGCACAAGGCTGAAAAAGACACCACGGTACAATGAATAAAAGCTATTAAAGACCATTCAGTTTGATGTACAGCGACATCTCATCATGAAAATGTTACTGGTGGATTGTTCAAAAAAGACAAATGATGATTAGGAATCTTGTGCGGGAAAGGCTATTGAGAAACTACAACAAATAAAGAACACTTTTAATATGCACTTCTATAATGCAGCGTAAAAGCTTGGTTACAAGAGGTTCCTCAAATGTTTTTTTGACATAATTTTAAATCCTTTGCTTATTTAAAAGGACTCTAATTGAGATCCTTTCTGGTAAATTAAGCATTTTGTTCCACATAGAACTTTATACCAGAAGATGCATATATGCAGACCATGTGGGCATCCATGCAACGAGATCTCCAACCAGAATCAGGACACCAGGACGAGTCAGGCAGCTCCAGGGGGCAGAGGGAGTCTGGGTCACTGGCAGCTCAGGAGCAACATGTATAGCTTGACAGAGAGACAGGTAGAGGGAAAAGGATAGAGGGAGAGAGAGAGGGGAACAGAGAGAAGAGAAGAGAGCAGAAGAAAAGGAGAGATGGCAGTTAGGTATGGTCACAGTCAAACAATGTATGATGTGAATGTATATTTAGTGCAGGGGACTCCGGCAGGACTAACTACTGTATGACAGCATAACTGAAAGGGAAAGACATAAGGAAACACAGGCATGAAGACTCCCTGAGATGTAAAGCAACCAAACACTTCACTGTCAACAAACCTGAGTGATCAATAAGAGTGGGGAAGACAGCATCTAAAAATACCAGTTCACCGTAACACTCTACGTCCATGAGTCCCCCAGAGTTGCTCCATTACCTAAGGCAAATCTATTTACAAAAATGCTTGGCTAAATAAATAGATTTTTAGCCTAGATTTAAACACTGTGTCTGAGTTCCGAACATTCATTGGAAGACTATTCCATAAATGTGGGGCTTTGTAGCAAAAAGCTCTGCCCCCTGTTGTAGATTTCATAATACGTGGTACTGACAAGCAGCCTGTATCGTTTGATCAAAGTAGACGTGGCGGATCATAAGACACTAGCAGTTCACTCAGATACCCCGTTATCTACATGTGCTTCAAATGAAAGGCTGGAGTCTATAATCACACAGAGGTCTTTCACTGTTGCACTTGATGAAACAGAAAGGCCATTTAAAGTTACAGTGTGATCAAAAAGCTTACCTTTAGCAGCTTGTGATTCTATGACTAGAACTTCTGTCTTCTGTGATGAGGATTAAGCAGAAGGAAGTTAATTAACATCCAGTCTCTTATGTCCTGCATACATTGCTCAACTTTAGTAAACTGTTTTTTCTCGTCTGGTTTTGCCGAGACAGATAACTGTGTGTCATCAGCATAACAATGAAAACTAATACCACAAAAATTATATTGCCCAGAGGAAGCATGTAAAGAGAAAAAAGCAGTGGGCCTAAAACCGAACCCTGTGGAACAACAAACTCCACTTGAGAACATGCTGAATGGTCACCGTTTAAATTTACAAACTGATAACGATCAGTCAAATAGAATCTGAGCCACAAAAGAGCCGTTCCCTAAATTCCTACTACATGTTACTAATCTGTGAAGGAGAATACTATGATCAATGGTGTCAAAAGCTGCACTGAGGTCGAGTAACACAAGTATAGTGACGCAACCCTGATCAGAGGCCAATAGGAGGTCATTTACTACTTTAACAAGTGCTTTATCTGTGCTGTGATGAGACCTAAATTCTGACTGATACAGTTCGTTTATGCCTTCCTATGTAGATGTAAACATAGCTGCTGTTTACATAAACATAGATAAAGGGAAAGTTTGATATCGGCCTGTAATTGGACAGCTGACAGGGATCAAGGTCAGGTTTCTTAATTAGCAGTTTAATAACTGCTAATTTAAAGGATTTGTGAACATACCCACTGCTGAGTAAACAGGTAATTCTTTTCAACAGGGGTTCTGTTATTGCTGGTACTATCTGCTTGAGAAAATGTGTCAGTATAGAATCTAATTCACACATTGACGATTTTGAAGAAGAGATGAGTGAAATTAATTTACTCTCTTCAAGGGGAGTAAAGTATGCTAGGTTCTAATGTGGTGTGGTGATATATTTATAATCGATGACATAACAAATATAGTTTGGGACACAAACCAAATCGTATATATATATATGGGGTGCTAATACATTGCATACTCATGAATGCTGAATACACATTTTGATTCCTTAGCATTCAATTAACATTACATTACATAGCATGCATTAACACACATATACTGTACATACATATCAAAATGATTTTAATCAATGACAAATTGTTAATGTAATTTGAAAAAAAGATAATAGGTTAGGCTTGGTAACATTAGGGCAGAATGATGGCTTAGTGTTTAGCACTGTCGTATTGCAATTCCAGGTTCCAGGTTCGATTCCCATCCGGGTTTGATTCCTGTATGCATGGAGTTTGCATGTTCTATCCGTGGTTGGTGGGTTTTCTTCCAAGTGCTCTGTTTACTTTGACAGTCCAAAGACATGCAGATTAGGCTAATTGGTGTTCCCAAATTGCCTGTAGTGTGTGAATGAGTGTGTAATTAGGGTGTACCCTGCCTCGTGCCTTACTGTAAGTCTCTTGGAATAGGCTCCAGGCCCCTGTGACCCCATGATATAAGATAAAGTGGGATAGATAATGAGTAAGTGAGTGTCTGAGTGGTAATATTTGCCAAACAAAGTCCACTAGCACATGGACATACACATGCCCACAAACATCTGCTAAAGTTGTACTTTACAGACTTTTCTGTGATTCTGATAAAGCTGTAGAGGAAACAAGACCAGAAAACCTGAACTGATGAGAACACAAGATGTCTAAGGAGACTGTATTTCATATTAACTTAAACACCTCTCCTATTATACAGAACTTTCAGCCTCATAGGACACAGTATGAGTGCAAATCAATTCCTGCTATATCTGTCTGATATCACCCAAATGAGGATGGGTTCCCTGTTGAGTCTGGTTCTTCTCAAGGTTGCTTCCTATTGTTTTCTCAGGGAGTTTTTTGTGCAGGTGTGTGTGTGTCTTTGTCGTAGCACTGTCAGAGCTTGCTTCGGGGTGCAACTAAAATCCTGGGGGGGTGTAGATCCAGGCCTGTATCCTAATTAAAAGTAGTAGTCCTCCATCCTCTAAAATGTACACTTTTACAAAAGTACTATTAAACCTTAATGTAATGATTATCGATTTATTACGGTTTTAATGTTATATTATTATTTTTGTAACCAAACTCTTCTTGCTAGATCTACCCATTTAACTAAGAAAGCTGTAATGACACAGCTCCGTTAAGATAAGGTCATTAAATGAGTCTGATGCAGATGTCAATTACACCTGAACAATCATCATGCAGGTGAACAGTTTCCATTAGGGAGATCTGAAGGGCTGTGAAATAACCAAATTTAAACCAAGCTAACTTTTTTTTTAAGATTTACTCACTGCACATAACTGCTATGATATTATGACATCATGTGTTTTAGCGCATAGGGAGGTCAACTCCTAAATGGGCTTAAGTAATGTTGTGTTGCATACATTATGCTGATATTTTGTATTTTTAGTGATATACAGTATTACAGTGAATATGTCTACAATTGGTCAAAGAGGTTTGTATGGTTCCAGTACTGAAAAGTTTAGAAATTGGGCATAATGGCCAGTCTTATACATTGTGATTCTAAGAGTGATCTTTTGGTTGGGGAAAGGAAGTTTGCCCAGAGTCCAATACATACTAGAATCAGAGGTTACTTGGTCGGGTGAAGGTTATAGTTAGGCTTTGTTGCTGGTGGTCCCCTTGAGAATAATTTTTGTGCCCTGAGGAGCCTTAAGGCATGGCATAGATCATCAGTGAGTCAAACAAGGCTGAATAATGTGACCATATGTCATGTGCATCAGGAGAAACTGGACAGACTGGACCTTGAAGGAATATGCCAGTCTTTTATGACATTGATAGGTGGACCTTTGGATCCTTTGCTTGAAAGATTGTTAGTCCAATGCTGACTTCATGGCTCTGGTTAAATTCTTTGGTGCTGCTCCTGCATTACAACCTGCATCCTTCCACCGTCATTCTGACTCATTTAAAATAATCGTAAAATTACAGTATGTGACTCAAAATTTCTTTAGAAAAAGAATAACAAATAAAAAAGAAACACAAAAGTAACACCTTACTTTAGATATTAACCCTTAATAGTAATACACTCACCTAAAAGATTATTAGGAACACCTGTTCAATTTCTCATTAATGCAATTATCTAATCAACCAATCACATGGCAGTTGCTTCAATGCATTTAGGGGTGTGGTCCTGGTCAAGACAATCTCCTGAACTCCAAACTAAATGTCAGAATGGAAAAGAAAGGTGATTTAAGCAAGTTTGAACGTGGCATGGTTGTTGGTGCCAGACGGGCCGGTCTGAGTATTTCACAATTTGCTCAGTTACTGGGATTTTCCTGCACAACCATTCCTAGGGTTTACAAAGAATGGTGTAAAAAGGAAAAAACATCCAGTTTGCGGCAGTCCTGTGGGCGACTGATTTAAGCTGATAGAAGAGCAACTTTGACTGAAATAACCACTCGTTACAACTCAGGTATGCAGCAAATGCAGTATGCAGTTTGTGAAGCCACAACACGCACAACCTTGAGGCGGATGGGCTACAACAGCAGAAGACCCACCGGGTACCACTCATCTTCACAACAAATAGGAAAAAGAGGCTACAATTAGCACAAGCTCACCAAAATTGTACAGTTGAAGACTGGAAAAATGTTGCCTGGTCTGATGAGTCTCGATTTCTGTTGAGACATTCAAATGGTAGAGTCAGAATTTGGCGTAAACAGAATGAGAACATGGATCCATCATGCCTTGTCACCACTGTGCAGGCTGGTGGTGGTGGTGTAATGGTGTGGGGGATGTTTTCTTGGCACACTTTAGGCCCCTTAGTGCCAATTGGGCATTGTTTAAATGCCACAGGCTACCTGAGCATTGTTTCTGACCATCCCTTTATGACCACCATGTACCCATCCTCTGATGGCTACTTCCAGCAGGATAATGCACCATGTCACAAAGCTCAAATCATTTCAAATTGGTTTCTTAAACATCACAATGAGTTTACTGTACTAAAATGGTCCCCACAGTCACCAGATCTCAACCCAATAGAGCATTTTTGGGATGTGGTGGAACGGGAGCTTCGTGCCCTGAATGTGTATCCCACAAATCTCCATCAACTGCAAGATGCTATCCTATCAATATGGGCCAACATTTCTAAAGAATGATTTCAGCACCTTGTTGAATCAATGCCATGTAGAAATAAAGCAGTTCTGAAGGCGAAAGTGGGTCAAACACAGTATTAGTATGGTGTTCCTAAAAATCCTTTAGGTGAGTGTATATTACAGTGGAACCTCGAACTACAAGCATAATTCGTTACGGAAGTGGGCTCGTATTCCAAAACACTCTTAAACCAAATTTAATTTTCCCATAAGAAATAATAGAAAACCTCAAATTATTTATTCTACAGCCTAAAAAAAATAAATACATAAAAATAATTATTACAAAATATAAAGTAAAAATAAAACAAATTAACCTGCACTTTACCTTAAAAAAAAAGTAAAAATAAATCATACAGATAAGTGTTTCCATTGTGTATGCAAGCGCTGTGTGTGTGTGTCATTAACAGAAAGACGGTTTCTCTGAAAAATTAGCAAGGAACATACCTGCGCATACTAACGAAATCACTGCTGTTAAGTAAAAAAAAAAAAAAAAACACAGAGCGGAGTTTCTGTGTAAGGCAGAGAGTGTGCGTCTGTATGTGTGTGGGAACCCGAGAGGAGGGGTGGGAGGGAAGTTGGTAAGGCGTATATGTGTATAAGTGTTGGCTCAGTTGTGATCACGTGACAGTCGGCGTTAAAACAAAAAGCGCGTGCGTAATACATGATACGTAAACCAAGACAATGCTCGTTTTTCAAGTAAAAAATTCTATTAAAAATGCTCATCTTGCGGAACACTCAAAAAACATGTTACTCATAATCCGAGATTCCACTGTACTTGTATAGAAGAGTGATATGTATTTGTAATATATTATATCACTTAAATTTAACTCGTAACTACTTTTATATTAAATTATTTTATCAGGAACAAGCAAAACATGGGTCATAGTTTAGCACAGGTTATTCTAGAGGAAGTTTCTAGAAAAGTATTTCTGGAAATAGGAATCTCAGTTAGTTATCGTAAAACTGCACACCACCCACCAACTGTGTTAGCATCTTAAGCTAAATTCAAAGCTAGTCCAAATAGATTTTAGTTCCACAAGTCCAGGTGTTAACACAATTTGATCGCAAAAAATAAAACAACAACAGTAGAACTCACTGCTACGTTTAATAGAGAAAATAAGAGTATTTCCACATGAGAAAATTCAGGGGATTGGGAATAAACAGCTGTCTAGCCTGGAGAATGACTTATAAGTGATGCTAATCAGAAAAAGGCTTAAAAAATTTTATTGCTAGGGATCACAAAGAATGGACCCTGAAGCTTTGAAAAAAAGGTTATGTAGTCTGGTGAGTCCAGATGTAGCCTTTTCCAGATTGATTGGTGTTCCAGAGTGAAGTGATGCACTGAATGACCAGTTCAGTTTTTTATCTTCCCTGATGGCACGAGCATATTCCGAGATGATGATGCCAGGATAAATTGTGCTCAGATTATGAAAGAGTGGTCCAGGGAACAAGACGTCATTTTCACACATGGATTGGCCACCACAGAGTCCAGACCTTACCCGCACTGAGAATCTTTGAGATGTGCAGAAGAAAGCATTATGCAGAGGTCCGACTCTCCCATCATCAATACAAAAAAGATCTAGGAGAGAATTGTAATTTAAACAATGCCATGGCAAATGTGTGCAATAATACAAAAAGTAGTCCAACAAAATGGCAGGCTAGTGTATAATAACGGGAAAAACTTATATTATGGCTTATTTTGCATTTGTTGAAATGTTTACTTTAATTCAGGGTTATTCATAAAACAATAAGCATTGTATGTAGCTAGCAGAGTGAGGAACTGAAGTCCAGGCCACAGAATGGTTTAAAACCATCAGTCAAGGGTGTCAGAATTGAATTCTGGAAGGTCACAGCACTGCTTAGTTTGCTGTTTCACCTCATTTAACATACCTAATTCAACTCACTGGCTAATTTACAAAGGCTTCATGGACTGAAGATGGTATGCAATAGTAGGAAAACACAAATCTCTGTGTTGCTGTCACCCTTCCTGACCTGAATTTGAACTTCTTTCCCTAAGTAAAATTTCCACAGGACCATCTTCAGACCCTCATTACCCTCTCCACGTACTCTGCCCTCCCTCCCTGAGCAAAGTCGAAATGATGCCTGATAAACGGTCTGTGGCTGCTGGGAATAATTCATGAACCATAAATTGGCGAGGATGCTTCCCTATAGTGGTGGTTATTTCATGCAAGTTGTTCCCTCGCCTCCTCCTGTGCAGAAAATGAAAAAGCCGCTTCAACCTGCAGGTCTAGCGTTGTGACCGTGAGCCCACAGCATCCAGCTCTCTAAGGGCACAGCACCGTTCTTGTTCAGCCATGCATGGTGTATAAGTGATGTTCATTATCATACTGGATCAATGACCTCCTGCAGGATGAAGACCCAGTATGGGGCCATGTGAGATGACCAGAGAAGTGCAGAATTAGGCCTATGAATGACATACTAATTGATCTACTGTGTGTGTGTCTATTTACAGTATCTATCTATCTATCTATCTATCTATCTATCGATCGATCGATCGAAGTGGGAACAAATTCAAGAAATGGTAAAAAAGTGCCTAAAGATGCAATTTGGTTGTTTAAGTAACAACTTTAGCAGCCATTTCCTCTCGCATCTCTTCCAACCACTCAGCATTCATCATCACCAATATACTAATCTGATCATCTTTTATCTTCTGAGCCTGTTTCTCATTGGTCCATGGCTTAAGTTAGAAGTTTCTTTTATGCTTGAATAATTCACACACACACACACACACACTATGTGTCTCAACAAACATACTGTACTCTGGAACGAGTCAGGTACAGGCACTGAAAAAATAAATGCTTCAGGAAGCCTGGAGAACTAGTCGTTAGAATTACATTAAAAAATACAAGAAAGTTTGGCTCTCTGGAATCAAAACAAGTACTGTATATATAGCCACAGACTCCTGTTCTTGGCTGACAGGAGTGAAACCTGATGCGGTCTTCTACTGCTGTTGCTCATCCTTCTCAAGGTTCAGTCCTCTGTGCATAATAACATGCTTTTCTGCTCATCGTGATTTTATGACTTTTTATTTCTTTCCTGGCAGCTGGAACCAATCTGACAATTAACTTCTGGCCTCTCATCAACAAGGCATTTACATTCAGAACTGTCACTCACTTTTCTGTGTAAACTCTAGAGACTGTTGTGTCTGAAGTCCTCAGAAGATCGACAGTTTCTAAAATAACTAAAATTATCTCATCAGTAACCAACCACTAAATGGAAAGATCAAAGGTCACACATCACACTTTCTTCATACTTATGTTCACTATGAACATTAACTGAAAATCTGTATCTGCAAAACACCAGCCAGCCAGATAGATAGATAGATAGACAGATCTTTTTGTTACATTTATTGTAAAGTGTCCTTGAGCTCTGGAAAGACAGACAATAAATAGATTGATCGATAACTAAATGATAAATAGATAGATAGATAAATAGATCAATTGATAAAAAGACTGATTGATTGATGGATGGATGGATGGATAAATAGACCTGGAATTAGACTAAACAGATGTTGCTGAACTGAAATAAGTTGCTATTTCGCTTTTGAACAGAATTCTGTCAAACATATAATTCCATAAACGGAAAAAAAAAAAGATCCAAGGCACACCCTGCTGCCATACAGGCGCGTCATGTGAAAAGATGCAAAGTGCACCCCACAGGTCCAAACCCACACCATGTTCACTACTTAGTGAATTTTGTCAGTTTGTACTTATGTACAGTACAAAATCTTCCAGTAAAGGGAACATCCGGTGTACTAGTGACATCCCAAGGCACAAGGCATTACAACAGACCAATGTCCAACTGTCATGCCCATAGATTACCCACAATGCACCTTGCAGGGTTGTAGGGTTAGTTTGTGCTTTCAGGCAAAAGGATAGCATGCATGAACAAATTTCCCCAGAGTTCTCAGTATGTTTTACACAGAACTTGAGGCAGATCTTGAAAAAAACAAACATACAAAAAAAAAAAAAACAACCTGAAGTGCCAGTGGAGATGTGTCTCTGCTTTTCACTGCCAATTGCTCTTCCTCTTCACACTCTTCGCTGTTTTTTCTGACACTCTATCAAACAGAACTCATCTATTACAGCAGCAGCGGTTCTGCCTGTTCACATGTGTATGTTTTTGTTCTGCTCTTACTCTAATGATGTCACCTATACAAACAAACAAACAAACAAATACACACATAGCAAAATACAGTGTTCAAGTCAAACTGGGACTTTTGATTGCGCAGAATAACAGACCACAGTTAGGAAATTAAAACTCACTTTATTTCTCTATATAATCACCTGCCACACTAATAGACACTGATCCCCCTGATTCACTAGTACTTGAATACGGGTAGTATGCCGGAGACATGATCAGACTGCCTACTTCACATTTGAAACACTGGCCTCCCAAGAACTCCTTCAATGGCCCAAACATGTGGAAATCAATTGGAGTGAGGTCAGGACTGTGCGGGGGATGTAACTCCCAGTCGATTTCCTGTAATGTGCAAGTGATGTTGGTGAATAATTGTAAGTACTCTGCCCAAAGACAGACGTGTCTCTTCTTCATGTTGGCAACAAATAATTGTATCACTGTACTGTGCTTGAAGTCTTCTGTAAATGGCAGGTTTTTTTTTTTGCACCTGCATTCATGAGAAATTTCATCACAATTCTTGGTTTGGCTTGAATGCCTCTTGTACAAATAAAATAAAGGGAAAAAAAGTAATAATTAAATGATGTGCAGCAAACCAAGAAAAGTCATTTTTTTTAATCCAATTTAATAACCAAGCTTTTTGATATGAGTTGGTCTGGTGTTAACACGAACAATAAGAGACAATAGCTTTAAGTCTTAATTAATATTTTATTTATTTGTTCGATTTTTCAAAACTATTTTTTCATAATAAATCTTCACTTTGAGGTCGTTAAAGAATTGTCACAATAAAAACAAAAGAAGGTATCATAGAAAAATTGTACACAAATAAAAACACAAATAAAAAAACAAACAAACAAAAAAAATCTAACATTTATTCTAAAATTGTATGTATTTTGTGCCTCTTGTGCATTCGGTGTGATACAATATAGCAAAGAGGAGTGTTCACAAACAATACACTTTTAGTTCTCGTTTTTGTGTCTTCTGGCTGAAATATTTTAAATGCAGAGTATTTTGGGATCCGGTTCACCATTTATTTTTACATCAAGATGTTACCACAAATTCATGTCAGAAGAGCAAAATGATATTGCTTGAACAATTCCAATCAGTTTACTTTGTGACTGTTTGCTTTTTCCCAAACCCAGATTAGTATTTGTGTGTGTTTTTTTTTTCATTTTATTTCATGTTGACACATAAGGAGCAGTTGCAAAAATAAAATGTAATGGCAGAAATAAAATACTGGCATTGAAGGTGTGCATAAAGGAGAAAAAAAAAAGATACAGGAGCCCAAATGTTCATAGCTAATGGCAGAAACGGTTCTATCTCTATAGCAACACATTAACATTTAGTTTTTTTGTTTTTAATCGTTTTCCCAGTTGCTTTTACTAGAAAATGTTTGAAGAGCAGGTATACTGTAGTTGGCATCATCTATATAACAGGCTATAAAACACCACTTCAGCCACAGTCCAGAGAGCACACATAGATAGTCTTTGCACCGTATATAAACATATGTAATAAGATACTTCACGTGCATGGAGTATTTCTCAAACTATCACCAAGCGACCCTACCCTTCATTACCTTTAATCGTCAGCATCGCCACCTTATCGCTGCCGTCGTCATCATGACAAAGAAACAACGGTTCATTTTACACTTTGCTTTAAAATAAGGCAGTCCTCTTTGACACAAGGTTTTCATCCTTGATATTGACTTACGTTTGGATCCTTTATCTTTATTTTCAGTTTGGTTCTGTCTCCAGATGGCCAATACTGCCGTTAGAAAAGAGGGGGAGCGAATACTTTGGCTGATTGAACAATCATACAGTAGGTAGCTTCTCAATGTAATAAGTCACATTTTCCTTTCGTTTAGTGAATGTCTTTTTAATTTTCCAGATGTTTATGGATTTTCTGCATGTAGAGGGCATGTCCCAGTAACACATACACAGGCAACATAATATGAAACACAGTAAGACCTCAGTCCTGACCAGCGGCCATGTCTTTAAGAGTTTCACCCTAACATACAGGGTTGAACTGGCTTGTCCCTGTCCAGAGGATCGCTTTTCATTTCTCATTTTTTTAAGTTCCTTTCGATCTCGCTCAATTTCGCTTTCGTACACACTCTTAGTTTCGTGTAGTTCTCGTGTGCTTGAGTATAAAGTATATGTTCTTATTGTTAGTAACAGTATATCTGCGTCTCAGTTAAAACTAAGACTGTGCTTTTTTTCCTCTTAATTACTATACACAGGGTTGGTGACTCCTCCCTTTCGCCCGTGTGCTTCCGAACACAGGACCTGGGAGGGGAAAAAGTCTGCGGGATCAGACGTAGTACTCTTTATCTTTGTTCTTTTTGTTCTTGCTGGAGATCTTGGCCACGCCGATGGGTTTCTCTTTGACGGCCGCTCCGTTGGGCTGCGTGGCCGAGTTACTGATGTAGTTCCGGCTCTCGTCCACGTGGTACGAGCCCTCGTCGCGGTTGCGGTACTTGTACATAGCATAGAGGAGGATGAGGATGCAGAGGGCGGCGGCTGCTACGATGCCCACCACCATGCCCGTGGTGCTGCTAGACTCGCGGATCACCTCCGGGCTTGGGTAACCCTTGGCTTCCGGCAGGGGAGGGTGCGCTGCATGTACAAGGGAAACAGAAAGACCGAGGCTGTTCATTATAAACATCAATCTATCTGCTTTCCAGCAGCAGCAGCCTTTTATCATTGATTAGCCAAGCACTAATGAGTAATTAACCCAAATATTTACTCTATGCAAATACAGTGTATGGAGTGTACGGTTCGTAAAAAGGGCTTTGGTTGTAAGCCAGATTACTTTATTAGGAAATAGAAAAGGGAGAATAAAGGCTAGACATGAAGAAATTCAATTCTAGAATTGTATGTATCTGATGGTTTTGTTCAGTCCGATTGACTGATAATTCGCTAGCTGCTTTGTAGCATGTACAGTGCTTTAAAAAAAAATCCATAAAACCTTGATATGGGCATCTTCAAGGCGTTGGCCTTTCGCCTGCATTCACTTTATAGTTGTAATGCAATCTACTCATCACATTGACTCTAGCAGGCCATAAAGTGCATCTTGTTATTGGCTGATGCACTAACACACAGTGATTAAATTGGATGTGCCAGACATTTTTTATCTCTGCCGACCACTGAGGGAGGCTTCATTTATACTTGCTGTTTATTTCCGAGCAGAGAGATAGCGATCCCTTTTCGTGATTTATGTCATGATTAGCTGTAAGTCACAACGAGAAGGGGGAGTAATTCAAAATCTGCATGGCTGCAGGCGGGACATAAAACCCGTAGTGGTATGACACCTGAAACAAACAAGTCCCTTTACTCTCGCTGAGTCGACTGAAGCCTGGCAAAATATGATGATAAATGTGTCTGACAAACAAATCTGGTTTTGGCCCATGCGTTCGGGGACCGGCGTGATCACATCATGATGTGGGAAAAACAACAGAAACTTAATTCCTGATAACATCAGTATTCAGCTTCATCTTTGTTTCGAACTATAACTGCCTCGTTCCTGTTATTCACTAGACCGTTCTGCATAATCGGAAATCTTCGAGTTCTTGCCTCAGGAGGGAATTTTCATTATTTCTTTGACATGCTTACAACGCGACTGTAAACAGAAGGAATGCATGGATCACTTGCAGCTTACAATTAAGCTGCTGAACAAAGCCCATTTATGGTAACCTTTATTCTTTTAATTCTTTGTAAAAAAAAAAAAAAAAAAGTAGTTGACAGCTTTAGCGTGTGGGTACATCGCTGAGAGATTCGGAAAAGGTGTTCAGCCCGTGCTCAGTGGCCTTTTCCTCACAGCTCTGTTCCTCAGATCAAACACCAACCCGCCATATATATACTGTATAAACCACAAACCTGCATCGGGCGAAATCACGACAAAACTCGAGTTGATTTTAAAAAGAAATCTCATAAAAGTATGTTAATGGATGAATTTGACATAAAAAATTTTTGAAACAAAACAGAACTATGAATTTCTGTACAATCCAAAATAATGACCTCCATATGGGCTGTATGGAAAGATAATGGTTCTTAGATTCCTAAAGAATTTCCACCTAAAACTCTCTACTGTGAGATCTACATAAAAGCTCAAAATACTTTCCACTTAAACAAGCCTTATCATTATATTCATATATGTATTAAGTGTTATGCATTAGAAAATGTTCTTGGTCGCTCCTTTCACTTCAATGGTGATTCCTATATAATAGTGAATAGTTATTTGTTCTTGCATTAGAGCTGCATTAGTGCCCTGAATGTCTATATTGAATATTCCTCATCTGTGTATTTTGCTGCACTTGCATAGATCCAATATATTAAATATGTGATTAAAATTATATATTGATATTTTTTTTACTATTTATTTATTTACTATTTCCTTTTCTTTTTTTATTCATATTTATTTCCTCTTAATAATCTTTTATTTTTAAGGTCACAGGCGTTTCACTGCATATCGTACTGTGTATGACTGTGTATATGACGAATAAAATTTGAATTTGAATTTAAATAAAACGACATTAACTGCCTTTTCCCAGCTGAGGTCTGTTAAATGCTGTACGTTTCTGATTAAATGATGATTTTCAGCAGTTGAATCCGATTAGTCGAATGGCAAATTATTTGATTTTATCATAACAGGAAGTTTGAAATAAACTGACTCCTGATTAACCACTATGGACTTTTTTTGACTTGCTGGCTTTAAGGTTATTATGGAAAATGAGCTAAAGCAAAAGAAAGACACACGGACAGCAATAATAAAAAAGAAAGATGACTAACCTAACCCACCTGAGGTTGGGTCACACGGGTCGATGTCTTCATCATCAGTGGGACATTCAGCTGATGCTACTAAAAGATCGTCCTGAAGTTGAGACAGAGAGACAGAGAGAGAGAGAGAGAGAGAGACAGAGAGAGAGACAGAAAGAGACAGAGAGAGAGACAGAGAGAGACAGAGAGAGAAATCATTATTATTTTTTTTAATTCCCAACATGAAGCTTTTATATGTTGGCTGTCTTATCAGAGTCTTGAGCTTTTTTGTGTATCTGTGTGTGTGTGTGTGTGTGTGTGTGTGTGTGTATGTGTGTGTGTATGTCAGACACACAGACAGAGACGGCTGGTGCTGTTTGAAAAGAAGCACAATGGCCGTTAAAGAGAGATTTGATGTGATCCCTACACTCCCTGTGTATATCCACAGGCCTAGCACTATCACCACCAAAGGTGGTTTAACCAAAGGCAATAAAATTTACCTAATTTTTCCATTTCCTCATGTAAATACTATATACTGTACACCATGCGCTCGTACTGTATTTCCCCTGCCAAACACCACCATACAGTATTCCTGATTTCAAACATTATTTGAATATGGATGAATGTTAATAAATTCGAGACCCTAAATGTATTTTTTTATACGTTTTTATGTTTACATCTGAGACAATGTTAAGATATCTGCAGATTACAATTGCATAAATCCACACCAGCATTATTTTGTAGCAAATACACACACACACACACAACAACTACAGTTACTTCATTTTTAAAAAAATGCACATAAAATGCACAAAAAACATTATTCCCATCCCTCACTGGAAACCGAAAGCAATTGGATCAAGGCCATATACACACGCAAACGTACAAACTAACGAACAACACACATCAAAATCTTGCCTCTGTTCCGGTAATAGTCCCAAAAGGAAAGAAAGCCATTGCTGCGATCTTTCAGTCGATGGAATCCCACTGCAGATGATCGACACAGAAATCAACTTAGATGATCGTCCGCGCCTGCAAAGCTGATCTGCTCTGTGTGGAGAACGTTGGTGCTACATTCTGCTCTGTTCTCCTGCAAGAATCCGACGATGTGAAGTGGTGGCATTCATTCAGCGCCAGCATTCACACCTCTCTGATTAGCCCTGTGTGGATTTGACGCCAGCTGGCGCATGCCTGTCTGCGTGTGAGTCGACAGAAAGGCAGAGATGGATATAACATCGATCTGCCTCTATGTAGTCTCTCGCACACACACACACACACACACACACACATGCACACTACCCACGGGCATCAGGGCAGTGCCCACTCCAGTCAGGACATCTCATCCGCATTACAGACTTCCACCCCACACAACTAATGGTGGGAGAGAGAGAAAGAGTGCATGATGGTGGGAGTGGGAGTGCCCCCTGCACAGTTATATCAGCGTCGTTGCCATAACCACACGGCAGCCTTTTTGCTCATAGCAATATCTCTTCAACTCCCAACTCTCAAATGCTCTAAAGTAGGTCAGTGCGGGTAAATAATTTAGATCTCTGGTGCTGGGGCAGTGGGTAGATACTGCTAGGATAGTGTGAGAGTGAAAGAGAGAGAGAGAGAGAGAGAGTGAGAAGCTCTACTCAGACAATTTAATGCACCTTAGCTTGCGCTTTACTGGCAAGACACATTATCACATGCGCTGATGCATGATATTAGTCTTGGGTTACTGACGTTAGGAAAATTATTTTAAGCCTAATGAAATCTGAGAAATATTACTATTGAATTAACAGTTAATGAGACTGGGCTATGATTTATAATACTGCCTAGTATACAGGTCATGTGTGTTTGTCTTTAAACCTGAGGTCACTCTAGATTTCTTTACTTCTGATTGTAATTACTTGTAATGTTGTCCTCTGTCACATCTTCGTTTCCAGATCTACATTTAGATTCCCTTTTTTTTTTTTTTTTTTTTTTATCTGGTTGGTAAACCATTTTGATCACCTCATACTACAGTACAATAAGATCATATGGATTAATCCTAATGTAAACTTTTGGTTATTATGAACATTATTAATAATAATTTTGGTTATTAGTAGACATTTGAAAAAATATATATACTATCCAGGAAAACCTTTAAAAAGATCTCGGTAATGTAGTAGACTTTGGATAAATTTTAAGCATTATAAAAGGGTCATATTGATATATTGATTTTTCACTTTAACTGTGCTTTAAAACTTTAAAAGTTGCTGTTATTATCTTGGCCATTTTTTCTACTCATCAGGGACTTTAAACACTTTAAGGTTAAGTTAAAGAAATCATTTTGATTATGACATCATGGAGTACCAATATATTTCTAAAAATATGTGATTATCAGATTAATCTTCACCAAAGATGTACCAGCTCACAAAGGAAAAGTAATGTTTTTATATTTTGAAAAACGAAATTATTTTGATGTTACATATTAAAAAAAAAGAAATCTTGTTGTTCTACCCTCTACCATGTACTTAAGTTCAGATAAACATTTGAATTTAATCTGATTGTTGGAGCTAGTGCATTATTTAGGGAATGGAAATGCACTCAGGGATCTTACTCATACTCTTACACCACATCTGCATGCCCTGGGTTCTCTCTCTTTCTCTCTCTCTCTTTCTTTTTTTCCTCTTGCTCTCTTTCTTTCCTATCAGAAGAAAAAATGTCAGGACTAAAATCAGACTCTTCAGATGTGCTATTACACAAGCAGTGAGCATGAGGCTCCATAAAAGTCAAATATGACTAAGACTGAGCTCTCAGCCTCCATCTGCTGTGCTTCACCATCCTCCTCTGCCTACTCAACAGCTGTGCTGAGTTGGACATGGGGACAAGTGGGGGAAACGAAGGCAGAAAATGGGTAAAAGATAAGAAAAATGAGAAGATAGTTTGCACTAACTTATATGGGTTCCCTGTCAAAGCATCTCAGTGGAGGATTCTCTTCGGCTATGTTGGCGTTACCAGCCTGAAATTACCCTAATATGAGACAGACCTGATTTTATTATTACTATCTGGTCGCTGGTCACTAATCTGATGGTCAGACCGTGATATCTGATAAGTGGTCATGTGACGTAAAATGAAAACGATCAGATCGGAATCCATGTGACTTTTTGCCTCTGCCCGTGCTTGGCGCGCTGGCTGGCGTCATCAGTCACCACCGGCAGTACAGGGGTTTTAAAACAGTGCTAGCAATAGCTGCTAAAACAGCTAAAGCGAGCTGTCTGGCTTTCTTCCTCAACAAGTACAACCGACTTTTCTGCTTGCCATCATCCTGAGCAAAATCCCAAGCATATTTTTGCTAAAATCACATCCATTATCCGAAATGAATCAGTAATCAAGCAAATATCATGTGTTTTAACCCAGATAGCACAAGCAAAAACAATTCGATGTACTGCATGTGTGACGTTTCTACTAGGCAGCGATGAAGCACGATTAAATGCCTGACATGGTTCCAACATCAAATGGGTGGGGAAAGCATGTGGGCCAGAGAGTGGACGCACATAGAGAAAGGGAAAAGCAACAGCTCAGCCCACTTATGAACATACTGAGAACCTGCTGTGCTCTAATTAGAAAGCACCAACCATGTTCACTTCGTCCAATATCCCCCCAACTGCTGGAGAGAGCCACGGAGTAAAAGTAAAAAGAGTCAAAGTAAAAAGAGCTGACACAGGCTCAACAATCTCTCCTAAACCCTCTCCTTATCCCTGTACCTCCAGGCCCTAATGTTAACACCTGCCACCCAACAGGCTAGTCAAAATGAGTATTACTGCAAACGAGCGCTATCCATTTACCACTAATAGACATCACGCCCTTGTCTCCCTTTTATAGCTCTTGTTTCAGCTCTATTATAATCCTCCACTCTAAAAACCCAATCTATATTTCACAGCCTGCTGTTGGAGTGCCATCTTCTGTAGCTCAGATTCCTACAGTAGCTCATCCTTGACTAACTCCCTTTCTCTCTTCAGTAGACGGCGCGAGCGTTTCGCTTCTATTCGTGCTACCTTCAACGCGCACGACCGTCTGTTTCTGTTGCCATGGAGATGCAGACCGTTACAAATGGCAGAAAGAAAGAAAAAAAAAAAACTCCATGGCTCAGCTGGGACCTGCAAATCCAAGCCAAGCATTGATTTCTTTCTCTGCTTCTTGTGTACGAGTGGGAGAAAGTCTGAGCGAGAGTAATAACATCAAAGTACCTTGGCTTAGCTTAGCTCTTTGCTAATGAGATGTGAATATTCATGCAGCAGTCCTGGTGCTAAAGAGAGCTTGGATCTGCTCTCAGCTGTTACCACCAAGAGCGGTGTGTTTTAATAAAAATGGAAGCTCACATACATGGATTAAGAATTGTGTTCGGAGGGAGACACTGCAGCGTTTCTTCCTCTGTTCACACAATATGATGGAGGAAAGGTTTTATAATGAACAGGGGAAAAAACATTAAGGGGGGGGGGAGTAGAAGCAAAGAAAGGCCTAGGGACACTGATACTCTCTCACTTTTTAATAAAGAAAAAGTCTAGCGATGCCAATTATTAAAACTAAAGTAATGAAAGAGGGAAATGCTGACTTCTGTGCTTGTTTTGCACTTCTTCTCGTCCTCCTCTAGGATTTAGAACTTGTAAAAGACTGGATTTTTATAGGGTGAAAGTCAACACGTCTGCCTGGAGAACGTGATGACCACAGCTGGATGCTCACAATAAATAAATGCAAAGAAACTGCACTGAAATCAGTAGTATTTAAAAATCAGTATAAATATTATTTATTTTATACTTTTAATGTACATGAACAGAATAGCTTTTTATATTTTATTACTATTTATAGCTGTACTGGTGAAGCAGGGATCAGTAAGCACGAGTGGAGCAGGAGTGGAAGAACAAACATCAACCCACATGGCTGTAGAAACTCCAGAACTCCATACTGTAGCTCAAGCTTGTCCCCAAATCCAGCCTTGGCACGGAGAGAAACAAGCTACAGCTGGAGGAATGTTGGACTTTATGAGCTCAGTTTGGCGCTGCAATCTTATGGGACAATCTCCTGTTGCCATGAGCAACGGTACATACTTTACATGATCTTATGATCAGTGTTTTATATAACGTTAGACTCTGAACAGTCTTGAGAACCTTAGGAAAGATGGGAAAGCTGTATAGAAAGAAAGGAGTGGGGGACGAACTGGAGATGGTGCCATGCAGTTGAGGAAGCTGGATGAAGAATGTAAGTGTACAGAAAAAAAAAAAAAAACAGTTGCCGGCTTGAGAAGAGAAACCAGTGTTAATGCATTCGGGAAAAAAAAAAAGAAACAACATCAAAGATTGTTTCTTTTCAAAGCACTACAACTTTTCCTTATGTCCTTTCTCCTTCTCATCCTTCTCCCAGCACTGTGTAGACAGACGGTGCATGCCTCTTCTCACTGCATGAATATGGAAAAAAAAAAAAAAAGCCTCTGCATGCGAAGATGGCTAGATGGGTGAGCGACCGTGAGAAAGAGAAACTACCTGGGATGAGGAACAATGCCATCTCGCATCCATAGCAGCCTGGCTACTCTGCCTGCTTCCTTTACACAGCTGATGTCTTTGTCTTTTTTTGTTCTCTCTTAAGTAAGAGTGTGTCCTGGCTTTTTCTCTTTCCCCTTTTCTGGCTTCCTGTTGTCTCTGCTCCTAAAGCAACACGCGTAAATTCAGTCCGCTCTGTGAGATCAATAGTGATGCCAGGAGAAGTCCTACTCTGGTAGGGAGATGAGGAAGATAAATTGTCTGCGCATCAGGAGAGCCTATCAGTGCCTTCTACAGAGTATGAGAGAAAGAGAGAGAGCGAGTGAGAGAGGAAGGCAAGTGGAGCAGCAGTGGAAGAGAGAAAACGAGAAAGAGAGTGATATACAGAAAGAGAGAGAGGAGGAGAGAGAGAGAGCAAGAGAGATGGAAAAAAAAGATGGTACGAGTGTGAGCGGTCTGTCTGGATCACCTGACTAACTTTGGCCAATCAGGGACCCCGCTGAGCCAGAGGTTACTAAGGGTTGGTTACCAGGACTGTTTTTCATGCCCTTAAAAGAAAAACTGTTTCGATATGAGTATCGATTCCCATGTTGTCACATGTCACAGGGACACAACCTACAATCTACTATTAAACCTTTTACACCCTTAAAATAGGCTTCCACAGCAAAGGCGTCACCCCGGGAGTCACGTTTCGCAATATGTGTTACACAACACACAGCGTAGAGGATCAACAGGACCGAGAGAATAAATTCACTGCAGCACAAGCTACAGTATCTCACACACTCGCTCCATATCTAAGGGAGGGTCTCTCCATGTAGGACTATCGTCATGCCGGCGCCATAAAAAGGAAAACGCAGGCTTTACTTTGCATTGGGAATCAAACAGTGATGACGTGCAGCCATAGATTATGAGTGTAATTTCAAGAATAAAACCCAACATCCACAACATAGGGCATCAGAGACGGATTTGGTGGTTGCAGTGGCGGATTTTGGGTGCATTTCCAGAAAATATTAATATTGTATATATTACATATTTATCTTTTTTGGCAGATTCAGCCATTACACAATTTAAATTCTATCAATGAATTCACCAGGATCTAAAGGTAATTATATGATTAAAGTGCGATTTTTACAGGAAAAAAGTTATGTAGAATCAAGTGGAGAGAGAGAAAGTGAGAGATTTTTATTACATTAACCCACTTACTGCAAGTTCAAACATTGCTATTGATTTTAGTGCAAATAAAGCCCTGGGACAATAGGTGCAAAAAAAAAAAAAATCTGTATCTATTATACACACCAGACCTGAGGGGTTCACACCATTTAGCCCGGGCGGTTAAAGGATTTCTACGCAGGGTTGAGTTTTTTTTTCCTGCTTTTTTTCTCATGATGCAATGGCAGGAAACTGTTTAGAGTCTTCATGAGAAGTTAGGTGACAGACTTGTGACACTTAACTGGTGATAAATTTGGATCCCACTGAGGCACATGGAGCTTCTTCTCAGCTCTAAATGATTTACTAGAATATAAAAAAGGATTTTGAAATTACAGTCATAATTAAAGATGGGAATCAGTAATCATTTCATCATCGTACATGGGTTAGAGTGAACCAATCGAAGATCGATTAATAACCGGTTTAACCGCACGGTACTATGCTTCTTTGATAGTTTTTTTTTTTTTTAAGTCTGTCGATTAAAAACAAATGGAACCTGAAGTGCATGTGAGGACATTATACTTACCATACTCTAGGAGGACGTGACTGTTACACCTTTCCTTGCTCTACACACACTGACCATAAAGTTTGTCACGTGGAATGTGGGTGCAATTTACTATAAGTAATTTTAATTTGCAAAAATGCTTTCCAGGTTCAGTTGAGACTCATGTGAGACTTATATCTTCTGCAGTCCCACCGAGCTAAATCATGTTGGTATATTTCAAAGTGTATTTAGTAAAAATGTAACTGTTTTCTGTCTTGATTAGCCATATCACTTAGTTGTGAGCATGTCCAGGTATCGGTATTATACTCATGCAAGATTTGCAGGATTTTTTTTACGATAGAATTTAATCGCCATTTTTCATAATCAGTTGCTTCAAATGCACAGGATCATTCCAACAGTAATAATAGTAGTGTTTAGTTATCTTAGAAATTAAGTGTTCCTGTAGGTTTCTTCGAAAAAGCATTCTCAGTTCTCTAGTCAATTCAACATGAATCCTTCTCTTACAGAAGAGTAAATACATTAGGATCACACCGAGAGGTGAACACTATACTGTATTTGCTCTCAGACAGCCACTCTGCACCTCTATCTCAGATCTTAAAAAAAAAAAAAACTTAGAAAACATATCCTTGTGTGTTTAATGATATGCATTATGCATCTTTTATTATTTAAAGCTTTGCAAGTATCACACTGTCCTATTATAATAAACACATTTCTTCAATCAGATAAGTCCAGCTGAGCCTAAAATGCACATCCACACGTAGAGAGATTTGTTCAAAGATAATGTGCCACTGTCATAAAAAAGCTCCATCTGAGAATTGCATGGTGAGAGAACGAGATAAGGTGGTATGAAAGGAATCTAGACGGTGATAACAGGAAAGAAAAGAAATGTTAAAAAAGCCGTGATCAAACAGAGCTACACATCCAGCGCTCAGTTGTCCTGAACTCAACTCACAAAAAAAGGGATCATCTTCTGACAGAAATATTAAACATATCATCTACAACGAAGACGCAAATACCAGAACTGTGAAATGAGTTGTTTTTTTTCCCTCCACAACTACTTTTTTCCTTTGAAAACTATTGTTTATTTATGGCTGTTTGAACATGAACCTGAATCTAGCACACTGTCGTCACCAAAGCTTAATACCTTACTGAATAAAAGCTCTGCAGTGCGAGAAATGCTATTTATAACCCATTTTATTCAATGCTAATCCACCCCCTGGAAATAAAGAAATAAGAGAAAATGATACAAGTAATGTTTCATATGAGCTTTTAAAAAAAAAAAAAAAAAAACTATATTGACACCACAGCACTTTTGAATCCCCAGATCTGGTCAGAAGGTTTTAATGAATTATTGTTCTACGTATAAGAGCAGCTCTGACAGCAGCAGCACTGGATGCACTTCAAATGACAGGTTTATATTAATGCACGTGTTGGTATACCTTATTGTTTCTATAGCGACAGCTCATTCACAGGGTCTTTTCACAGGGCTAAAAATAAACAGATGTGTAAAAACGTGTTGTTTATCGAAGAAAGACGTATAATTGTTACAGTAATGCTGGTGAAATGGTGAAGCATGCTGTTTAAAGACGTTTCTGGGAAGAAGACTCCAACATCAGGACACTGAAAAGGTCAGTAGGTGTACTTGAGTCTTATATTGTCTGTTTTTTTAGTAAGTTTCAGAAATAGAATAAAGAACTACAGAGCATTTTATAGCTGTTATAAATAATATCCTGGACTAACTTGTTCCATATCATTAAATGTGACTATGAACTCAAAGAAAGGATAGATTTTTATTCTATAATTAATTCTAGAATGTTGTTGCAAATGTCTGTTGCAAAAGTAAGAATATAACTTCAGGATGTACTTTGGTTACTGGATAATTATCAACTTCAGGGTGGTCACAATAGCAACATCTGGTATCTGTACCATTACAGCACACCCCATTGTGGTGTTTTATATATACTTCATAACATGCTGCGATTGGTTTAAATATATTTATATATATATATATATATATATATATATATATATATATATATATAATTTAAACAAATCGCATGTTATACTGTATATGTTCAATTTATTTATTTATTTAGATACCACATGCTTTCTCCATCATTGATGTTTATGTTGTGGATTAATCCAGCAAGGTTTTACAAACATACAAACCTATATATACAGTACACCTATATAAATAAATACTGTAGCCTATATATATATATATATATATATATATATATATATATATACACTCAGCAAAAAAAGAAACGCCCCTTTTTCAGGATGGTGTATTTCAACAATAATGTTGTAAAAATCCAAATAACTTTACAGATCTTCATTGTAAAGGGTTTAAACAATGTTTTCCATGCATGTTCAATTAACCATAATCAATTAATTAACATGCACCTGTGGAATGGTCGTTAAGACCTTAACAGCTTACAGAAAGTAGGCATTTAAGGTCACAGTTCTAAAAACGCAGGACACTAAAGAGACTTGTCTACCAACTGTGAAAAACACCCAAAGAAAGATGCCCAGGGTCACTGCTCATCTGTGTGAACGTGCATTAGGCATGCTGCAGGGAGGCATGAGGACTGCTGATGTGGCTAGGGCAATAAATCGCCATGTCCACACTGTGAGACGCCTAAGACAGCGCTACAGGGAGACAGGAAGGACAGCTGATCATCCTCGCAGTGGAAGACCACGTGTAACAACACCTGCACAGGATCGGTACATCCGAATATCACACCTGCGTGACAGGTACAGGATGGCCACAACAACTGCCCGAGTCACACCAGGAACACACAATCCCTCCATCAGTGCTCAGACTGTCCGCAATAGGCAGTCCATGAGGAGGAGATGCACTGCAGTACTTTAAGCAGCTGGTGGCCACACCAGATACTGACTGGTACTTTTGATTATGAGCCTCCCTTCATTCAGGGACACATTGTGAAACATTTTTAGTTTATGTCTTATGGTGTTATGTCTTACTGTATAGGCCAGGGGTAGCTCAGTGGATAAAGCATTGGACTACGGTTCGGAAGATCCTAGATTTAAACCCCACAACCACCAAGTTGCCACTGTTGGGCCCTTAACCCTCAACTGCTTAGATGTATAATGAGATGAAAATGTAAGTCGCTCTGGATAAGAGCGTCTGCCAAATGCCTAGTTGTAAAAGTGTTGACTCTTTTAGTGTTCATACAAATATTTACACATTAAGTTTACTGAAAATAAAAACAGTTAAAAGTCAGAGGACGTTTCTTTTTTTGCTGAGTATATACTGTATATCATAATTTTATATATATATATATATTTATATATATATATATATATATATATATATATATATATAATTTCTTTATCATGTATATCATATATCTTTGCCATTTCTTAAAGCTCGATTTGAATTATGGCAGCAATCTGTAGTATTATGTTTTCTCTAAAGATAATCACACCCTTACACCAACACGTTGAAGAATGTCTACAACCAGGAAGAAGTTTGGCATAATAATTATAACATAACTATGAAACAATTAAAGGACTCTCTCTCTCTCTCTCTCTCTCTCTCTATATATATATATATATATATATATATATAGCCTATATATATATATATATATATATAGATAGATAGATAGATAGATAGATAGATATAGATATATATTATATAGGATGGGCAATTTGGAAACACCTACAGTATTAGTCTAATCCACATGTGTTTGGACTGTGGAGAACTGGAGGAGACAAGCACAGCGGGAACATGCAAGCTACACAAAACAGACCCGTGAGAATTTAACCCTCTACCACAGATGTGTGAGATCACAGCGCTAACCACTACACCACTGTGCCACCTAGACAAACAAATGCATTAACCAATTATACATGCTGTTAAGCCTAGTAGGGCATATGATTTGACTAATTCTACAACCGGATATTAGAAATTCGCTAACAGAAACAGTTCTGAGAACTGAAAACTAATCTAATAAGCCCTAATTCTAAACCTCTTCTTAAAATCTGCCCAATTAAATACACCATGCAGTTAGTTTGAGGAATCTCAATTCATTGAATAATTATTTCCTTGGGCTTTGACCCTTAGTCCTATGGGTTGCCACACCAAATCATTTGATCTGGCATAATCACAAAATCTGGGACAGGTGTTTCTATCCTATCCAGGCCGCATTTTCTAACCTGCTTGGTTAGAAGCGTTAAGGGCCTTGTCCAAGGACCAAGGGCTTAAAACCCTAACCCTCCACCTAGAAGCCCATTCACCTGAGCCACCACTTCCCTGGAATTTATTTAATCATTAATCCAATTAAATCATTTTAAAATATTAAGGATTTTTATAATAAATAGCAAGCATTAGCATGACAATGCTGACAGGGCTAGATTTAAATATCAGCTCAGTTTTGTGTTTAACAAACACTCTGGTTGGAGTATTAGGAACATATTATACTGTAAATATTGAAAAACTCTCTGATTATATTGTGGTTTGCAGTTCCATGCTCACAGGCTGATTATTCTAATATATGAAACCCAGCAGACCTTTTGTCCATTAGTCATTATATGATATGCTTCCTAAGCACGCCTAAACTCCACAGCGGTTTATTAGTTTGAAGTAAAATGAACACGAGCAAGAGGAGGAATAGAAAGCTATGCTGGAATGATTGTATATGTATGTGTTACTCCAGAGAGCTGTTCCAGATTTGTTGATGCCTGACCTCCAAGCAGCACTGCGGCGGAGATGATGAAGTACGCGCAGTAATTTTGTTCAATGTTGCACGATGTTGCGTTAGACCAACGAATTATGATGTAAATACAGTTTTGATTTTCTTTAACAACATAGTAAGGCATAATTCTGACAAACATGTTCACCAAAAAAGGTCAATATACAAATGTCACATGAAGCACATTGGGATTTCTTTGCTTGCCATTTCTAAACCTTTAAATGTCCTAACCATTTCTACACATTTTTTAAAGACTAAAAACTCTGTATATAAGGACTAATAATCTCGGTTTCTCTTGATTCTCTGATTAAGGTATTCCGTCTGATGAGAATTACTCCACATGGACATGCGTCGAAAGGGGACAGCGAAGACTGGACAACGTATTAGTAGTGATTACAAAGAGCTCTTGTACTTAAATGGAAACTATACACATCTGTAATCAGCATCTGTCTGAGATAACACAGCTCACATACAGTACCACCCCTTGTCTCTATAGCTCTCACCACTGATTGGACATTTAAGCTCAATTACTGCATTAGATATTTCCTAAATGAAGTGCTCACTTTAGGACAGTGACAGAGAGTGCTGGGGGAAAAAAAGAAAGAAAGTGGGAATAGAGAATGTAGACACGGTAGTGTTAAGAGAAGTGGAGTTGTACATTTCCATAGCAACCACATCACATTCTCATGTGTGCATGCCGGCGTGCCCACCATTTTGTATCAGGATCAGCTCCGATCAAGCTGAGATAAGCTGGCATTACATCTTAGCTGTCACAGGTCAAACAATATCCACCATTGTATAACCAACAATTTCACACAACGTGCCTGGGGTGCCTTTGAGCCAAGAGGTAATTTAATACATAAGCCTTGGAATTAGTTTTAACCACAGCAAATTATGATTTCATTGTCATGGAGGCTGAATCACGGTATGTGGCATCACGCATGAGAAGACAAGACCATCAGCTTGGCCTGGCCTCGGCAGGACTGTCAATCAGGCTGCTCAGCCCTCCAGCACTGATATGTAATTACAGAACGGCAATTAGGGTTCACTGTCAACGCCTGAGTGATGCCTCGTACAACACCCACTGCACCAGAAACAGAGCGAGAGAGAGAGAGAGAGAGGGGCAGTGCAATGAGGAGAAATATAAAGAGACATATACTGTAGAGAGGACAGCTCTCTATAACCAATAAAAAAAGGAAAGCTGCTCACACCTCTGAATGACTGCGCCCTCCATTCCTCTCTATGTGACTTTACCTCTTTATCTTTTATATTCACTGTCTAATCTTCCACTGACCTCTTTGTTTTCTCCCCCTATCATTGTTAGTTGGGCAGGAGACCATGAATCAGTTCTCAGACAAAAGCTTTGGTGAAGCCTAAACAATTCACATCATCCACAACCTATAATCCTCCTCCTGCTATTCCCTTCAATCCCACAGATTCCTTCAAGCATGGGAGGATGCTGATCTCAGTTAAAGCTGGAGCTGTCCTTCTACCAATCCATCATTCGCAAAGATAATCTATACACCCACTATATAACAAGAGTTATGGGGACCTTACAAAAGAACGGGCACAAATATTGAAAAAATGAACCATCACAAACAACCCAAACAAACAGTTTACTTTCTGCTACCTAGGAAAAATACAAAAACTAACAGAATTTTTCTCATTAATATGCAGTGCTGAAATACCTCCTATACATGAAGCCCATATGAACAGGGGAAAGAACACATGAAAGAACAGGCTCAAATAGAGGACCCTGGAACAGTGAGGTGGCACTGCTAC
Organism: Clarias gariepinus; assembly: GCF_024256425.1. NCBI lineage: Eukaryota > Metazoa > Chordata > Actinopteri > Siluriformes > Clariidae > Clarias > Clarias gariepinus. The sequence goes on along the minus strand of NC_071113.1, from coordinate 21,950,076 downwards.
TCACCGTGGCATCATGTCACAAGATTTGATATATATAATAAAAAATTATATTCATACATTACACCACATATACTCACTCACACTCTCTCATCTTCTATACCGCTTTATCCTGTATTCAGGGTCGCGGGGGCCTGGAGCCTATCCCAGGAGACTTAGGGCACAAGGCGGGGTACACCCCGGACAGGGTGCCAATCCATGGCAGGACACACACACATACACACACTCATTCACACACTTTAGGCGATTTGGGAACGCCAATTAACTTAATCTGCATGTTTTTGGACTGTGGGAGGAAATCGGAGTACCTGGAGGAAACCCACCAAGCACAAGGAGAACATGCAAACTCCGCGCACACAGAGACGGGTTGGTCATTTTCAAGAAAGATGCAATTACTTCTTGATCAACAGCCATGAGCACGGAGATGAGACCCGGAATGCTGACTAACCTGTGGCGTTGTGGTCTGCTTGCCCTGTCGGTTGGACGCCGTGGTGGTGGTGATGTCCGTCAATGAGGGCGAAGCTTCAGAACGGTTGCCCGAGGCAGAGGCACTGGACTGGGGTGTGATAGACGAGGAGGGCAAGTCACCGACCAGACGGGCACTGCCCTCCACGCGCACGTTGGGTTCGCCCTCGGCAGCCATGTTGAGCACTTTGAGGCCGTTGTAGTAGAGGCCAGACAACTGGCCTTGAAACGGCCGGCCGCCCTTTTCACCACCACCGATCTTTATGGTAGTCTGGCTGTTGAAGATGGTGAGCTGCCGACCTGCCAATGGACAACGTTACACAAATACAGGAGTGTTCAACAGCTCGCTCACGCCATGAGTGCATACAGACATACACATACACGCATTCTGCTCCTCTTTCACACGCACGCACACGTACAGTATACACACACATGCATACTGAGGAGCGATGAAAGCTGGCGGTGGAACACACAACAAAAATGTCCTTATTCTTCCCGAGGAAGCACGGAAGCAATAAATTACTCTAATGCTAACAGCAACACCGGTAATTTATCGACTCTGATTTAATGGGCTGCTGTAGACAATGCAAACAAATGGAGACGATGAAGACACTGACTCCTGGGTAATCAATGGAGCTTTGCTAAAAGGACAATCAAATGCTTTTGGGTGGTAAAAAAAAAAAAAAAGAAAGGATTCACCCTCTGTTTGTAAAGTAACAAGCAGAAGCAAGAAAATACAGATGGAAATGATTTATTTTCACAGCTCATGAGCAAAACTTTGCCGTTGATGAGATTGCCTTTCAGCAAGGGCAGTGGCAATTGAAATTAATTAGACTGAAATAAGGCGCATGTGGGATGGTTTTACAACTACATGACACATAAACCATTCATCATGATAATAACTTCATTAAAAAAAAAAAAAAACAAAGAATCAAGCAAAGTTCAAAATCAATCACTCTGAACATTTCAATTTATTACATACATTACAGCATGCACTCAGAAGTCTTTTCCTTTCTTATGGGTTTAATTTGCTTGTTAAAGGGACTTCATATCTGATGCCAATAATCATTGAAGCTATTTAAGATGCATTTGCTTTGATTTTTAAGCTCTGCACTTTAGCAGTTTCCAAAAGCAATACGTTTAGCATGACATAAATGTACATAAATGAATTAAACATCATTGTCATCACTATGAATTGAAAATGTGAACAAAAGTACTTTAACTGCTGATTTATATTTTACATTTGCAAACATTATTTAAGTATTTTAATGATATGTATATATAGATATGGATATATCGATATAATTTTAATGATTGAACTAACTTTATTATCAGTATATTACCAGTCCCTTTAACCTGTAATTGCCAGGTAAACTGATTACATATGCAGTATATAAACACACATTATTCTACTGTACAATGCAAATATTACAGACTACATTGGTTTAAAGTTTTAAAATTTGTTATACAGGGGATTTATGTTTTAGATGGTTTATTATTTATGCAGTATATCACTTGCTTATGATGAAATTATCTTTTATTTAAAGTTTTAATCAATGTTTTTACCTTTGTCGAGTAGCCATTCGTCAACTACTCGACCGAGCCGATATGGGATTCGCTGTCTAGCAATCGCCAGGCGTTCGTTATCAATGTTGCCTTTAAAGTTTAAAGAGACATTTCATTGTTAAAATCTGAAAGGTGAAAGATTAAAACCGTGAACAAACTGCCTCAACTAACTAATTTTTTGGTTTGAAAATTTGGTACATCAAGATTACATACATAACACTGATAAAGCTTTTCACTCAGTCCATTAACTTTTATTATTTAAGCCAACAAATTATCCCTATATTAAGATAACTACTGCAAGATATGTTAAATATTCACCTAGTCTCTTAAGGTTATGAGAAAACAAGCAAAGCAGACGTTTAAATACAATAATCACTCATTTACAAAATACATTTACAAAATGATAATCCTTTTAAATTTGTTTTTTTTAAAGCAGATTTTTCATCTAGTTATACTGTACACTGCTCATTTTTTAACCTAGACATTGTCATTGCAGTACATTCAAACTTTTGGAAAGCCAATTGGATTTTAGTAACACAACTACTATCTGAAAGAAAGAAATATATAAATATATACAGTATATATTTTTATACATATATATATTTATGTATAGTTTCATTCATTTACATTACGCTAAAATCTTACTCTAATTAAAAACAACACATTTAGACAGCAAAAAAGACAGCAATCAAATATCAGCAAAAACACTCCAGAAAATAGGCAGCAGGGAAATAATCATAGTTAAAACAATGAAAGTGTTATCAGTCATTTTTCAGCAGAACATATTTGTGAATTGGAGAATTGGCGTTGACAAAGCTTTGTCCTCAGAGATTCATCACAGGAATATATCTTTTTTTTTTTTTTTTTTTTACCTCTTTCTTTTTCTTTTCTAATCCCAAATCCTTGAACAATACCAGACAAAGCTGTGCTGTCACCTGGGAATGAGCTGCTCTCACATGTGGATATCTGAACGCCATACCAGGTTGCAAGATTGACAGGTTTTGCTTTTATACACACGACAATGTGTTAGCTACTTATTGCTCTCTGGGATTCATCTCGGTCGAAAACATTTACTCCACTTCCATTACAGCCTGCATGTAACTGTTACTCCTATATAGCGCCTGACAAAAGAAAAGGGAAGCTGCCGAGTCGCGATTCCTAGAAACGCATAATTATGATCTGCAAGTTGACCCCCCTGAGTCATTAACCTGTTATTTGGCAATCATCTTTCTTTGTGTTTCTTCTACTTACTGTGTTATTGTGTAACGACACAATATGGAAAAAAAAAAAAACATTTCCAATTCCGAACAAGATTCAGAAAGAGTGAATGATAGAGGAACTGTATGCAGGCGACTGGAGGGTAAAATGCCTCCCGCGCTCCCAATTTCCCAGACACAGATTTCAGTTTAAAAAACGAATATGAGAACTGTACTAGTGCCGGCCAGGAAATAGCTAAAACCTACGATTTCTAACCGCGTCCTCTTTATCTTTTCATGCAGTGTTCTGAATTCTCTATTCGGCTAAAAGAGCATGACTTGCTTCTCAGACACAGCATTAAACTGTTAGGACGGCATGAGACCACATCTGTGACGTGATTTAATTCGGGAGGAAAGTGAGAAATAAAAGAAGATTTCGGTAAACATAATCTCCTAATCGTACTGGGGCTCTTTATCTTTCTTGGTGCCACTGTGTTTATATTTTGGTACCAGATCAAAAGTTAACAGTAAAACATATTAAAAGTGAAAATATTAGAAGAACATAGTGGGATCATTAGATATAAATGGAAATGGTGGAGTTTTATATATTTTCATCAACAGTAAATTGTGTTTCAACGATGTTCATTACAGTAATAATTATAATTATTTAACAATTACTTTTAAGTTACTTTTTACGAGCTGCATACTGTACTGTGTATAAGCCACCAGGTCAGCTGAGTAGGGCAGAAATGCGGTACAGGTCACACTGCTAATACACCCAGGTTGGTGTGTTATGTATAGGTGTTCTGTAAAGCAGGCTAAAAATGTTTTATTTAAGGGTAAGTCCGATGTATATGCCTTTCAGACACTTGCATAAGCCTTTTGTGAGACCATAAGCATTTTTAAAAGCAAAAAAAAAAAAAAAGAAAAAAAAATTGTCATTATCCTGTTATTATAGTGCCCCTGAGATGGCATCGTGCCTAGGGAACAGAAGTATTGTACAGAGTTATGCAAACTATAGCAATGTAAAAAATGCATCTAAAAAAAATAAATAAATAAAATCAGACAAGACATGTTAAAGTAGACCAGCCCTGAAAGTGCCTTAACACGACCTGATGTCCATGAAAATATGTCACTTCATTCATCGAAATCATTTTAAATTAACCATTAAAACAATGTGTTAAGTGACAATATATGATTCGATGAAGAACCCATTGGAGTAATGGCAGATACTGCAGAGTCTAGTGATAAACTGGGTAACGTTCAACTTAAAAGTGTGCTCAAAACCAACAAAGAAAGAGCATCATGACCAAATACAAGGTATCTGACCACTTAGAGACCATATCCCGTGATTACATATGGGCTTGACCTTCACGCTCTGGCATACAGTAGCTGCGCCAAGCAGAAATGCACTCCATGTGTTACATCTTCTCGAGCACACATCATCATGAAAGGCTTATGCAGGTATCATGCTTGACCATCGAACTAAATGAACACTGCGCTTAAGTATTATGTTCAAGGATAGGTCTCAAAAACAAGGAAGAACACGTATAATTAACACAGCAATCTGAATGTTTGTTTGATTAATTACTTGCATGATGGAAGCTATGTAAAGTCAATTACGGATGAATGAGGGGTGTAACATACTGTACTCACATATCTGCTCTCTACAGTGGACTAACCTAATCATTTCCTTCTCCTGCTGCTTTAAATTCACAATAAGTATGCAGAATAAATGAGAGAACACGAAAACTGTTTTAGGAAAAAAAAAAAAGGAGAAGAAGAAGAAGAACTCCTAATAACTGATTGAGGCGAAACACATTGTCATTATCATTCTAGTAGTTAATTCATTTTCGGGTTGGTTTATCAGCCCTTTCCTGCGAAGCAGCGTCAATCAAGCTCTGATTAAATGGAATCATCATGCGCTTTTTTTTTGGTGGAGGGGGGCGGTTTGGAGAAAAGTTTTGCTCCTGCTGTCTCTGACACTGTGTTAATTAGCACTGAGACACTGATTCATGGGGTTCGTTTCTTCGTACTCCAGATTTGCCCAAATATCATATCTGAACAGATCCACATGAACATGATCTCTGACTGACGGCTTGACTGACAGCAGGTTGAAGTATTCGTTTAGATCATGTATACTTAACAATTATTATTAATAACGCTAACAAAAAAAAAAAATCTGAATCCTCCATTCTTTCCTATCCTTCTTTTCTTTTGTACCTTCTATACCTTATTCTGTGCATGTGACAGACAAGAACTGCGCTTCACAAAAGCAACCCAGTGACGCTGTATGCCGGATGATGTAAACGTGAGAAAGCCTGATTCTTTTAGCTGCCTTGCCTTGGACTGCTTGAAATACAAAATATCTGACCATGGATTAGAGTAATCCTGTTAGGTTCCTTTTATATGAACGCTGAATCTGATCGAGGATTTGGGCAGAAACTCACATCCAAGGCTGTAATGATTGTTTGATTTATCTTTACCTTTAGGGAACGGTGATGCGGTTTAACGATAAACTTAAGATACGGGATTTAATGAGTTTGCAAGTCAAATATTCGAAAATGCTTGGAAGGGGAAGAGAAAAATAAGTCCGGGGGAATGCAAAAGACGGGGTTGCCGTCAAACTGATTCAGTGCAAACTGGATCTGATTCTGTCAGCTCGCTCCTCTCTCCCTGTCCAAGCATAATTGAGGATGTGCTTGAAGTCTGCGATCGAATTCATCTGCATAATGGAAGTGATATCTATGAAAAAACCTTGACATTAACCAAAAACAAACAGTTCCCTTTTTATTGTGATTGACAAACGAGAGCAATAGGATTATTCCTCATCTCTGATCTCTAGTTAAGCTTTTGTCTGGGCTTCTCCCGCCAGCTCTGAGGCTACTGAATTGGATAACCTGTTCTATGACATTTCCAGCCTTATAACCCACTACCCCCCCTCCCTCTCTCTCCTGTCCTTCCAGCCATCATCACTGTTGACATTTAAAAAGGAGAGCAGGGTTACCATTTTAGACCTGAGAGAGAAAGAATAACCACAGACGGAAAATGAATTTTGTCCTTAACCCTGGAATTGAAAGTCTGGTCCAAAGCTCCAACAGCCTTTATTACTGATATTGCGAATGTCTATGAGTGTGTGTGTGTGTTTGTTTGTTTGTGTGTGTGTGTGTGTGTGGATAAAAAAAAGTAACAGAATTGATGTGAAGGGGCTTACCTGTTGGGTATCGCTCAATGACTGGTAGATCGTCCACCTGCAAAGTGGCATTACCACCACTCCTTGTAAAGCGAACTATGTGGTACTTTCCATCATTTACAAACTTTGAAGTCTCTTCAATATTTATGTCATCTGTGCCCACATTGAACACCACTCTGATATTGCCTTTGTCCTGCACAAAACGCAAGAAAGAAGGAGAAAAGCATTAAAATGTTAAACATGTCAAAAACTGTAGTAATAATAATAATAATAATAATAATAATAATGATGCACAGTATTGTTCAGCATGCCGTCTATTCTCCAGTATATACAGTATAATTAATTTGCTATTCAGTGGCTTATTTTAGCACATAAATATAACAAACCGTATGTCTATGTGTGAACATGATTTCCAAAATAGTGAGTTTTTTTTTTCACTTCTTCTTAAAGACTTCTTCTTCTTTATATTAACAAACAATGCTGTAACTAAAATGATTCACTGAACACAAAAACAAATCCATATTTTACTGGTCCATGCGTAATTAATCTGCAAGCACAATGCATCAAAAAGATTTACTGACACTATAATGGACTCTCAAATAGCAGCATTTATATTTCATAAGTTAATCTCTTCGGGTTCTATTTTAATTAGGCTGCTACGTGAAGGAAATGCATGACGGAGGACGAATTAAGATGTACTTTTCTTCCTTGTATTCGTGCATCCCGTTTCTTAATGGCATTCGGTATTCATGAATTGATACGCGGCCAAATTAAAAACAGTGAATACTTAATACTTACACTCCAGCCGCACTGACACTAATAAGGAGGTTGAATATTAATGAGGGAAGGTCAAACGAGGATGCTGGAGGAATTATTCCTTGATTTTTCTGCTCGGTTTAATGTGCTGTTTTTTTAAATTGAAGGTTGCAGGCGAAAGAGGCATGAGAGTTAGAAGTGGTGATGTGTGACAGGACTATGACTTAATGCATTATTCGATTCGTTCATGTCAGGGTTCGATTCGTTTGTAATAAATATGATGCATAATGATAATAAACAACACAGCAGCACTAACTTTTATTCAAGATTTAATAAAAATGCTACATAAACAAATCATATATAAATATTTCATATTAAAATCGCTTTAATGTGGCCATTTTACACCTATTAATCTGCGGCTCACTGGGTTATTGAACATAAGGTTGCGGTTTATATGTTGATTCTTGTCAGTGACTGTTAATGTACATAAGGCAATGTGATACACATCTACACCACTAGATGGCCTCAAATATTAATTACTGTTTGGTCAAACTGTGATACAGCAATGTGTTTTTTTTTTTTCTTTTCTTCCATCATTTCCATGGAAATGGGTTAAAAGAAAAGAAAAAAAAAGAAAAAGCAGACGTATCTAATTAATTTATCAAATGTGATGTAATGGCTATGCTGTCATCACAGTTAAACGGAGATGCAAACACACACGGCAGTGCTCATGCATACGAAGCTGCCCTCTTCTCATAATTGCTCTATTTGCATGTGCACCGCTTGCTGTTTGTTTTTGTAGATAAAGTGTCAGAAAGCATTTTTATCCGACCCCACTCAGACCCTGTTTTTGCTGAAACTGTCACTACAACCAGCATTGTAGTGCTAGGTATAAATAATCAGAAATATAAAATATGAGTGCAGGGCATGAGAGCAAATCCATTCGTGAACATGACTCATTCACAGCTTTTTCACAGGGCCGAGCCTGACACCAGAGTTCATTCATTACCTTCCCCAAGAGAGACACGGCTCTTCTGACTGTCTCGGGCTCTAAATTCAGCAGATCTCAGTCTGAGCAGAGTCGCTCATCCTACTTGACGCTGCTCGGGCAGAGACAGGATGTTCCTCTAGCTCATCACAGCTCATAATGAGGCCACATTGTCTGTTAGCCGTAGCCTTTCCTTACAGCCAGTGTCAATAAGACGTTGCCTGCACTTCACCCTCATCACCTCAGCCCCTCTCTCTCTCTCTCTCTAATAACATTCTTCCCTGTTCCAATTTCTGTCCATTTTTTGCTTTCTTTTATTTTGCCCAGTGAAGTGATGTGGAGAAAAAAGGTTGTGCTCTGATGAGCCGTGACGTACAATGCTCCGCTCTAAATGGGAGACTGACCTCCCTTTCACCATCCACTCGGAGCCAGAGGATGACCTCGACCCGGCGGCCGTGCTGTAAAGGCTCCTTGACATTGTTCTGGTGGGAAGGGAGGAACTTACAGATTGAAAAAGTACAAAGGAAAGAATTGAATTTGACCGCAAAAGTAAAAAAGAAAGTAAACACATTACAGTGCAGCTCCACTGCCTCTCTGGGAATAAGCAAATAAGAACAACGGGCTGCAACAGAGTGTGAACAGGGGCCGTGATTTTTACCCCCTTTGGCTTCAAACTGGGCTTAATTACAGGAAGCATGTACGAGGCCATAGTTTAAGAGATTCCAGTAGCACTGCGGAGATGTCTCTGTCCTACATTCTGTCCCATGCGAAACAGTGTCCCAGATTAGACACACTTCACTTAAAAAGCTCCAACATTGATGCCTTGGAGGCGAAAGACAGAAAAGATGATAGAGGAAATGAGCCATGACACCAAAGCCCAAATTGCTATGAAACAATAAATGCTTTGGGTTGTACATTTCACCATGTGGTGTTCTGTACATGAAGCATAAAGTAAATAATAAAATGATTATAATAAATATACAGTAGTCAATCGATGGCTTTTTCATCTGTGAGAAACTGGTTCAAGAACTGCTTTAAAAAAATTACAAAGGAGACTCAAAATCAGTTCTTAGTGACTACACAGGGTAAAAATGGTTTGAGCATCAAAGTGACATTATCTCGAGCAATGCTGGTTTTATCCGTTTATCCAAACTGTTTTAAAATTTCAAAAATGAAACATTTTCAAGCAGAATCAGTAAGATAACTGTGATCAACCGAATAAGGTGCTTTGATCACTTAAAATCAAGTAAATTATATTAATAATAACAAATAATTAAAAAAACACAAAACATATTTAATTACTTTTTTATTTCACTGTCTTAAACCTTATATGTGACGCGGCACATCAAATCAGGTATCAAGTCCCATTTTTCATGACTGTATTTATGCATATTTTCAGATTTGTAGTCCAATAAACTCTATTTTAATGCCAAGTTTATTACCGTATTATGTCGGTGCGAAGTTATGGCCAGTTGGGTGAGTTTGATTAACTCCTTAAATCCTATTTTAAGAAGATTTAAAGGAAGATTCTGTGACATTGTAAGAAGCCTCAGGCTTACTTTGACACCAGGATTTCCCTTCTACCCCTAAAATATACTGTGGCTTTACATAAAAATAAAACAATTTTATAGTAAAAAAAAATATATGGGCTATATATGCTTGTTACAATTAAGGTAACCAGCTCAGAGAGTGTTTAGTAAAGTGCTCTTATGGAAAGCTTAGGATTGAGATTGTCTCAGGGAGATGAGATATTTATCAACCAATTTTGGCTGAATATGAATTTTGGATTTAATACATTTCTCCTACTGTACAGCACTCTTAAGCCTACTTTATATTATACACCCCACCACCAGGTCTCTGTGCTCTCTGGAGGAATGGAGGATTTCGTAATAAAAAAAGTATTATCTAAAAAGCAAAACTTTGACATAATGTGACTGTTTTGGGATTGTGTACGTGTCTCTAATTCTGTAACTGTTCGTCTCTTAAACTGGTGCATTTGTGGTCTGAACAAACACTGCTGATCCAAACACAGCTTAATCCTCCAGCCTACTGCACTTTAGTTACATTGGTTTTAGTTATGTTAGTATTACTTATGATACGTTTCCAAAAATCACTGAATATTGTGTGTGTGTGCCGGATATTGTTCATGTATGCCGTCTATTGTGCGAAATTAGTTTTCTGTTTTTGACTCCAAGGACCATCACCGATTCCATGCAAACACACCCACATACACATGATGAATTTTGTTGTGAATGCAGCCTCCTGAGTTTTCTCCCTTCTTGTGGTGCAATTAGGCAACAGCCTCTGTGCCACCCTGACTGACTGATGGAGCATTTTAACTCACTGTGAATGGCTACAATCTCCTCGTGCCAAAAAACAAAATGAGGCAATTGTTTCCAACATGTGAAAACAGAGATTACAATGAGTCTGAAAGTGGCGAGTGTAAAGCGGGTCTGATTACATGATTGTTACAAAACTGCAGCTTTTTTTTTTTTAGCGTTTGTGGCTCTAGCTCAAGGCAGAATAATACATTAAAGCTATAATTGTTTTGGAGTAATTGGTGTTACTCAGTAAGTAAATGCAAAGTAATAAGTTATTATAATAATAATAACAATTATTATTATTATGATTATTTTTATTATTATTATTATTATTATTATTATTGCACCTTCAGGTACAGAGGGGTTCGAATTTTGCCTCAGCTCTGTGTGTGTTGCTCTAGTTTGCATCTTCTCCCCGTGCTTGCTGGGATTACTTCGGGTACTCAGGTTTCCTCCCACTTTCCAAGACATGCAGAAGTACGCTGACTGGCATTTCCAAATTGCCTGTAGTGTGTGACTGGGGCGTGATTTGACATTTATGCCCTGCACAGGATAAGCAGTATTGACGATGGATGGATGGATTTTTAATGCATTTGCATGTTTGCAGTGTTGCATGGACAGCAATTACTGATGTAAGGTGATGAATACTCACACACAAACACACACACACACACACACATACGTACATCGTGTATCACATAAAGACACACAGCTGCCAAATCCCGAAGGCCTGATACAGTGTTGCTTCAGGAGCCACTAATGATGTGTCTCATTTAGCGAATAGTGCAGGCTGTAGCTGCTGGAATGTGACAGCGTGTGTGTGTGTGTGTGTGTGTGCTGAGGCGCCATGGCATTCAGCCTAAATGAGGCAGAGCAACTGTGAAACCTCAGCCATTTTACATGAAGAGCCTCTCTGCAACACTCAGGCTAATGCCTACGGCTAATGCCTAGGGAGAGTGTTTAATTGGACCAAACACAAAGAAAAGCGATACGTGCTTTTATAAATAAATAGTGGGCGATATCAAAATAACACAATCATACTCGACACTATCCATAATGAATGTGCCATAATGTACTGGCTCTGCAAGTCCGGGGATGTGACTAGAACCCAGTGTGCAGTGTGTGCAGAATATGTGCTAAGTAAAATCATCCACAGCACACTCTCTCTCTCTCACACACACACACACGCACACACATACACACACAGCAAATTTCTGTCCTTATGAGAGACAGATCTAGACCATACAAGTAAAAAAATTCTGTTTGGGTTCCTCTGAGAATAGCACTCGTCCCCACTTCCTCTTAATGCCGGAAGCCATCCAGACGTGTTCTCATCGCCGTCCGTCCCTGCAGCGCTCATCTCCCATTCTCTGAGAGCCCAGCAGCAGAGATGAAATCTCATAAAGCACTTTCCTATCAGTCCCTTCCACAAATCTGTACCCAGACGGATATACTAGCAGCCTGCTATTTTTATCTTTTTCCCCATCCACCTGTCATTAGACTTTAATAGTTAGATCTGGATGATGCTTCAGCTCAAAACTGACAAGTTGTTAAACAACAAAGTGAGCAATCTTTTCTTCCTTTTTTTTCCCTGAGTGAAAATTTCACCTTTTTTTTTTTTCATTTTCATTTAAAATAATATTTTGCCTGGTCGTGTAATAGTGCAAATTTTAAGCTTTTCGCAAACAGCACTCATAGGAACAGCTATATGGTTTATTACAGGCATATTTACACCGTAGTGGTGTTTCCATTCAGATGTTTTTGCCTTATAGCTACAAAAGTGATTAAGACAGTTAGGGGATGTAAAATTGGGAAATGGCCAAGCTGGGCTTCTGTCCATAGAGGGAAATTGAAATAATTCCAAACTTGCTTCGGATGATTAAATGCTTTAAGCAGAATTCATTTCGAGACTCTGGAGACTGGTCAGAGTTTTAGTGTCATGGCTTAGTTTTATTTGTTTATCCAACATGGGGATAAAAGAATCGAAGTGTTCCAAGAAATGAACACAGGCGAGGGTTATTGCTATAGTGGCGGTACGGTTTATCACTACAAGGTGTTTGCAATTTTGCCCATACAAAAGATAAGGAAGGAATATCACTTTATAGGGCATCCTGTTATGGTAAAATAATCACATTGTGGTTTAATGTGATTTTTTAATTTATTTTAAATTATTTGTTACCATCATGAATCGGATGATTTCACAGTAGGAACACTTTTAAAAATGGTCTGATCTGGAGGTGCACGGATCCATGCCAGAAATGCAACATTGGCAATAACTGATTTGCCAAACCAACAACAACAACAACAACAACAATAAAACCCCTTATATGGACATCCCGCTGGTGTGTGTAGATGGTGGAGGATTGAGACAACAAATTGTGTGTTTGGGTGTGTGTTCGGATATGTCATGTAGAACATGTAGCAAATTTATCATTACTTTTAAATGTGTAAATGTTCACATCAAACTCTTTCACATAAATGCTGTTGTTATTATTATTATTATTATTATTATTATTATAAGTAGTAGTAATATATCTTTGCCTATGTGATCAATTTTTTTGATCAGTAATATTTATTATATAATATTTATAGTTGATGAAAATGAAATGAAACGTAATTTATCATATTCCGATGATATAGCCATTTTTTTGCATTACTATGTTATAATGAATCAATTCATTAATACATAGTAATGCAAAAAAGGGCTAAAACATTTTGTTTTTTGATGGTTAATCTGTTCTAAATATTTTGCCCCTTTATACTGCAACATTTAGTAATTTATTAATTATTAACAATAGTGCATCATACATTACATTAATTTAACCTATGTTTAATGTCATGGAATGCTTTTTTATTACTGTACCTACTGTATGTTATAGCAATGTTATTCACGTAGCTTCCTATCCTCTATCCTGACTTAAGACATCCCTATGTAAGAAAAATAAAAAAGTTAAAGCTCTACCTCTGGTATAAACTGCTAAGACTGGAGGCTCATTCAAAAAACTGCTTAATAAATATCACAGAAGCGTTCTCCACATCAGCGATCACGCGTTTATTAAACTGTTTATGTGGAGCTTTCACTGTACAAGCATCAGTGTCCTTATATCAATACTAGAAACGATAAAACACTAGAATAAACACACTGATGCAAATCATTGCAGGAATAACGTCAGAGCGTCTGCTATAGGAAACGGATCAACAATCAGAGTGGAACACTGAATAATTTCTGTTGTCCAGTGATACAAATACTATAAAATGAAATATACCCTGGGTTCCTTTTATGAAAAAAAAAAGTCTTTTGTAGAGCTCTACATAAACCCTGCTGATGGATTAAATCACGAAGTAATGTAGAACTCTGACATGTAATTTCTCACCTGATCCTCATGAGCTCACTGTAACGTGGGACCGCCACCCACAGCCTTGTCAAATGTTAATCTATTCATCTCAGCTCATCTCTATCTGAACTAATCTTGACCACTATATCATAACTTTCTTATCTCTCATATTCCTATTACTCTTTTCCTCTCTCCTTTCTATGGTCGCTTTATCAGAATTTCTCAGTATCTGCGTATTCCGTGTGCCTTCCTGCTGAGCTAGACCTTGTCTGCCATCAATTTTCAAGACTCACAGGTTCATTAGCTGCACACACACACACACACACACACAAACACACACACACACACACACACACACACACACACACACACACACACACACACACACAAACACACACACACACACACACACACACACACACACACACACACACACACACACACACACACACACACACACATTTGGCATTCAGGAGTGTGCCAGCTTGGCAAGTTAAAACAACTAGGCCTGGAAATGTATAATTATGTCTTTTGGCCGCCCTTAGCCTTGCAGACTCCGACTGAATGGTGAATCTTATAACTGTTACAGAAGCACTACAGAGAGTTTTGTTGTCTGTTTTGTTTTGCTATGGGTCAGAACAGTTGCAGTTAATGTTACCATTAGCCTCACTATCAAGCACAGAATATGGCAAACTGGTATGCCAGTATGTGTGAATTTCTAAAGTCAATACCTTTCTGCTAACATTTAAATCATTTACATTCACATTAAAATACATTTAATTATTATTCTTTTTTTTTACACAAGTAAATTTTAGGCCGGCACGGTGGTGTAGTGATTAGCACTGTCGCCTTGCACCTTCAGGGTCTAGGTTCGATTCCCGGCCAGACTCGATTCTCGTCTCTGTGTGCATGGAGTTTGCATGTTCTCCCCGCTTAGTGAGTTTGCTCCAGATACTCCGGTTTACGGCATTCCACAAGTTGCCCATAGTGTGCGAATGAGTGTGTCTGTATGTGTGTGTGCCCTGCGATGGATTGGCATCTTGTACATGGTGTATCCCGCCTTGTGTGCTAAGCCTCCTGGGACAGGCTCCAGGTGCACCCAGGATAAAGCGGTATAGACGATGAGTGAGTAAGTAAATCTTTTTTCTAAAGATCTATTTTTTATAATGTCTTTATATATTTTTTTTGTTTATTTACTAGCTTTTACTTTTAGTTTTTCTAGAAATAAGACGCATACCTATATATATATAGGTCACTTGCAAATTTCTTTGTTTTTGTTTTAGTGATTTATTTTCTACATTCTACAACAATACTGGGGACATCAAAACTATAAAATAACACATATGGGATTAGGTAATTATGTAACAACAAGAAAAACAACAGTTAGTTGTTATTTTAAGACACAGAGGTCAGCCTTTCTGTAATAGTTCTTGCAAGGACTGTATTGTCAAGTGCATTTGCAAAATCCGTCAAGCACCCATAATGAAACTGGCTCTTATGAAGGCCGTCCCAGGAGGGCGAGACCAAAACCTACCTCTAGACGAGATGAGAGGTTCATTTAGAGTTATCAGCCTGAAAAATGACCAATTAACAGCCCCTCAGATTAGAGGTGTTATGAAGTCTTTACAGAGCATAAGTAGCAAAAACATCTCAATATCAACTGTTCAAATGAGATGAATGCATTTTTTGGACGCCTTTAGCATTCCTTTACAATGCAGAAAGCAATACATATCAGGAACGATCATGGAATTAAAAAGTGACCCCAAACTTTTTAACAGTAAGACGTATAATTATATTATGATAAAGATTTGCTTTGTTCCCCCCATCATTATAGTCCTTACAATACTGTAGGCACTTGATACTGAGTGATGATACTGAGCCTGACTGTGGACACGTACATGTGACTCCTAGACTCGTAATAAAAAAGTGACTCGGTGCATTAATTTTATGTTTTGTAACGTGTCAAATTAAAATTATATGTACACTAGATAACACTATTCTGGGCAATTTGGTCACAGACATTTGTAATTTAATCATTTTTATGATGATACACTACATTACACACCAGACACCCAAAGATTAGCTTATCTTCTAAGGCGTAAAAACATTCTTCTCTTGCATTTTTAAATGACATTTTTAAAGACTGTAAAATACTCAAGTTCCACCACGGAGTTAGAGTTGTTGGGTATTGACTTTAGTTAGTCGTCACTGTAGAAAGCCCCTATTTGTTCCACCTACTTCCCCCCAAATGTTCTCTGTCTCTGATGTTTTGGCATTAAGAGGCAGCAAATGAGTAAATGCTTGGAAGTGAGGAATGATGAACGGCTCAGTGATAATGATATGATGGGATTAAATGAACTCGATCACAAATGTTGAGGGTCGTGCACATGACTGAACGCGGAGGTGACGCTGTCCGTTTGAAAAATCGAGACATCATGGCCTCCTTGTTAACATGGTCAGCGAGCCCAGGTTAATTCACTTTTCACGGACGCGGTCAGTGGATAATGATACCCTCCGTGCCTTCCGGCAGGTTTATCAAAGCTTAGAGCAACATTACCACAGGGTCCATTAATGTCAATACTGACAGCCTTAATCTAACTGGTGTCTAAACACAGTTAATGAGACAGCAGGGGAAAGCACTTTTCAATTAATTATGGGTAAAAAAAAAAAAAAATGACACTAGGTGTTGGCAGCGGTGTCAATAATACTGGAAGTGCACTTAACGATGATGCAGGTACGGTACATTTCCTCTCCTACGCTTTGGTGATTCATTTAGGAAAATGTCTTTATGCTGGGTTGGGAATTAATACATCAAAAATATGCAAGATGAACACGTATTAAGAAATGTTAAAACTATGGCGGCACATTTAAACATTAGGCTGCACACTTACACAAATTAACAGCTACTTGATTTTACAATGTAACGAGGTGGTAACACACACACACACACACACACACATACACAAAACTGACATAAAACAAAAAGCATATTTGTTGCAATGGTATTAGAATACAAGATATTGTACGTTACTGCTGAAAATAATATATAGCATGTACTGTATCATTAAATTTTCATTGCACTGTGGTCCTGAACATTTCATAAAACATTCAAAGCTTCACTTTATCACATATTTCTAGCTGCAAGATTTACAATCTGTGTACAAAAAATATAATATATGACCTTAAAGGTACTTCTCCTGCTAAAAAAGAGGTACAGCTTAGCACCTTGTTTGTGACGGTGAATATTAATCATTTTCTGTAAGTCGAGCTATGTTTGAATGCAAATAAATCCATGCCATATCTTTGACCTTTAAATAGCTGCATACGCCCTTTCCTGATGATTAATGTACGTAAATATTAAGATAATTCTAGTCTTATTACTTTCCTGGAATGGATAAGAAGTAAGGAACAACACTTCGAACAATTTCAACTGATCAGATTTTTGGGCTGATACGTGGCGGTATTGGCTGGTCCCATGCGAAAAAGCCGACCGAACAAGCCAAAAAAGGGGGTAAAATGAAATCAGAGGACCATCTTGGCGAATATTTGCTCTATGCTCGGACACCTCTCTTACTGTACATGTCAGCACGCTGGCGTTTCACTATTTCATGTAGCAATGATATATTTAAAACCAGGCTAGTAAAATAGTCTCTAGCTGGCGGAGCTGCATTTGTACGTGCGCGCGCATGTGTGTGTGTGTGTGTGTGTATAAATGAGAGCACATTGACTAAGACAGAAGCTTTGAAGCTGTGCTCATGTTTATATGTTCAGCCACCAGTGCTCAACTGCAGTCTGTAAAAATCACAAGGGCTCAGCTGGAGGAAATGCAGAGTGATGTCACCCCTCAGAGAGAGAGAGAGAGAGAGAGAGAGAGAGAGAGAGGCTGATTGTTCTGAGTAGTGCTTCATGATTACAGAAAGGGTGGGTTAAAAAAAAAAGAAAAAAAAAAAAAGAAAGGAACATTCTACCACTACCAGCTCATCTCTTTGCTCTTTCCCTTTCCGTCTCATCCTCCTCGCCGTATATCCCTGTGTTCCTCATAATCTGATGCAGAGTCAGAGAGGAGAAGCACAATAAATGAGCACAGCCCACTGTCCCAGGGGTGATGCAGGCCCCCATCAAAGTGCTGTGTGAAGCCGAGAGAGCCGAGGAGAGCACTCTCTGCAAAACTCACTGCATGCTGTCATGGTTATTCATGCTAGAAATGTGAAAGTGCTGGAACATTTGTGTGTAAAGCTGTTCTCAGTATGTGGGAAGAGACCTGAAACATCATCATTCTAACCATTTGCACCAACGCTTTCTGATCATCTGGCTGATGAGTTTCTGTGTGTTTGCATTGTATCGCTTGTTTGGAAGAAAGTGTGATCAAGCAAGTGATCCCACCCTAATTTTAATCAACTTGGGATTTTTTAAAGCAGCTGTAATTGGCCACATCTCTTTGAAGAGGAAAAAAAAAAGAGCATCCGATTTGGCAACCTTGCTGTGAGTGTATTTGTGTGTGTACACAGCACTCACTATCTGCAACTGCAAGTAATCTCCAAGGCCAGATGAGCTGTCCACTCTGACCAGCACGGCGTCCTTCTGCTGCGTGCTGAAGCCGACCGCGAGACGGTCCGCCCTCGTGCTCGGCCTGTCATTGGGTGGCCAGGTGTACACGATCAGCCCACCGTCACGCCCGAATATATACGTAGTTCCCGCTGTAGAAAGAAAGATCACACTTTGTTAAAAGGAGCATAAGACATTTGTCTAAATTGTGTAACATTTAGTGTTTTAATGCATTTTATATGAAACAATTAATCCTAAATCAGTCATTATTGCATTGACCTTCAATTCAGATGATAGATAATCACAATTTATTTATTTTTAGTTGTACAACACTTATTTTATGCAATTCACGCAACAATCCTTTATTTTTAAAAAACAATCAAAAATGGCTTCGTTTGCTCCCTACACCAACACATTCACATTTACGGCATTTGGTAGACGCCCTAACCCAGAACAACTTATATTTTTATCTCATTATACATCTGAGCAGTTGAGGGCCTTGCTGAAGGAGCCAAAAGTGCCAATAGGACCTTACAAGCAACAGTCCAACGCCTTAACCACTGAGCTACCCCTGACCCAATCCCCTATGATATCCGATTTGATTAGATCTAAAAAACATTGGATACGATGTTATAGAAATTTGGATGGGTGAGGATACTGTAGGTAAGTTTCCTGATTAGATATCTGCATTAAGAAGAAGTTAAACAGATGTACCTAATGAAGTGGATTATGTGTAAATATACTCTACATTCCATGTATACCCAGTGCATTTAGGCACACAGACATATGAAATGACCCAAAAATAAAATCTGAAATACTTTTTTTTTTTAATTAATAAAAAATCTATCTATCTATCTATCTATCTATCTATCTATCTATCTATCTATCTATCCATCTATCTAAAGTTTCCTAAGTCACCTAAGACCTAAAACTTAATTTAATTAGATTTCGCTAAAGTGTATTAAGAAGTATTCATACATGACTACATACAGTATATATTACAGAAATTATTGTATGTTTAAAAAAATATATACAGTATTTATGCTTTATAATATTTCTGTGTTATATTTTATTTTCCTTATATCATTTATATGGTTTTGTTTTTCTACTCTACTTACAATACTGTAGATGCTATGGCACTATTAAATATTAAAGTGGATGTCAGACACTATAGAGTCACCAGTATGGTTTCTGAGACAGAAAAACCACAAGTCTGAGAATGCCTTACATGTAGAATCATTATAAAACACAAAATGGGCTTCTTGAATTCCTATGAGTTTTCAGCCTTACATTGATTTCTTTTGTAATGATGGTTTTAACACTAGTTTCACAGTAGCTACCGAATAATAAGCTGGAACACTGAGGGTTGAAATCCTGTTAAAAAAAACATCAAAACAATGACCGTATCTTGTCAGTTCATTATGTTAACTTCAGCACATCGTGTTACTCCATCTGGTAACACGATGTTCATTTATCTATTAAATTTAGCACATGTGTATTTATTTGATGCGTATTTAGCTTTGGCTCCAGTGTACGGTACTTGTTTGTGTGTTATTTAAAAAAATTATAATTCATAGGCTATTGTGTGTGAGGGAGCGCATGCATTTGCAGCCCATTACAGATTTACAGCCCAGAGTGTAGGAGTATCTCGATGAGTCCATCAGTGGGTCAGACAGCCCCTGCTGTTTCCTGATTGGAATAATTACAGCCCTCGTGTGACCCTCACGGTGCCGATGACACTTGGGAACACCTGCATGTTCGCAATGACTGTCACCAGATGAGGCCTGGTTGTGTGCATACACACACACACACACGCACTTATGCATCCACACACACACACACAGCACCTAAATCACTGAGCTGATTTACCATTCTATTCTGAGCTGCCCTCTGTGCCTGCCAACACAGTGGACAATCAATCTAGCCCCGCAGTCAGTGTGAAGTGCTCCGGTGCACTGTTTTAACATGCCTTTAATCTGGTAGAGGTGAGCACGAGCGCACATACGGACACACACTTACGGATTTGGATCAGACATCTATTTCTGCTCAGCGCAAGCCATGGCCTGATGGAGCTAATTATAGTGTCACATGCAGACAGTCCACTGAGCCGCTGATTTTCTCCATGAATCGCGCAGAGAGTGA
Organism: Clarias gariepinus; assembly: GCF_024256425.1. Lineage (NCBI taxonomy): Eukaryota > Metazoa > Chordata > Actinopteri > Siluriformes > Clariidae > Clarias > Clarias gariepinus. The sequence continues at coordinate 21,929,572 of NC_071113.1, read as the reverse complement.
ATCAGGAAAATGGAGCTTATTAGGCAGGAACGGAACGAGAGAAATAGATAGAAATAGAGTGAAAGATGTGGAGTTAGAAGTGGAAGCCGAGTGTGCGTCTGATGACGTGTATTACTGTTAATGGAGTTGCTCTCATTAGTCCAGCTTCTGCACCAGATCTTTTCATTCACCGTGACTCCCATAGTAATAAGCATGTGCAAAAATCATGGCATGCCAGGTGCTTCAGGGCAAAAACACAGGAAAAAAAAAAAAAAAAAACTCTAGTTAGGCTTGAGCTGCTGGATGTGAGATGCATTTTAACTCTGCGGCTCGTCTGCAGAAGGAGGAACAGCTGTGCAGCCCAGCTCTAGATCTGTTTCGTGTGAACCAGAAGTGCCGCGATGCTCTCCGCAGTGCTAACATCCTGCAGTAAAGTAATTCTAACAAAGTTTTAAAGCTTACATGGTAATTTTCCTTGATAGGGTTCCTTTCCTTAATTCTCCTTAGCTCTATCGCCTCTCGGTTTTGGGTCTCTGTTTTTCTGAAAGTCTCTGTGCATTTCAATGAGACCCTTTCATACCGTGTCAGCATTCAGCCCATATCCCTAACCACAAAAACACCCTCAGGGTCTCTCGCACATCCACACATGAACGCGCGCACAAAACCGCATTTTCTTCGCTGAGGTCAGAAAGAGCACTGAAACAGCTCTCTTCATGTAATAGGAAACGAAAGAGCTTCACTTGTTAATGAGGCTCAGGTGTCAGATCCGTATACACACACAAACACACACATTTAAACTAGACCGGATTTTTTTTCATTTATGCATACATTCTGCAGTGTTTAGAATAGCCATCTACAGTATGAATCTGGTTCACATGAAGACTGCTCGAACGCAGTGTAGCGTGTACATTTTAAAAGCGTAAACATATTAATAACCGCTGGGATTGGGAGATGCATGGAAATATCATTTCCTGTTTAAATAAGACACATAGACCTGCTTCCTTGTAAAACTGTCGACATGTGTGGGACAGTTTCACATACAGGACAACATCTATCCACAATAAAAAGAGATGCTACATAGTGCTAACATGTTAAGGAAAAAATCATATCGATTTGAACATTTGCACAGGACTGAAGGACTGAACACACAACGTATACATGCACATTCTGGTCTTACGTTCACAAATAGTAGAAAAGGACTACTTTTGCACTACTGCCCTTTAAGATGGACAATATCACCGCGGCTCATTGACTGCACATTGCACATTCCGTACTTAATACAGTTTATTTATACAGTTCTTACTTTCTTATAGTCTTACATTTTTTGCATACTTTACATATTTCCACTTTCCACTTTATTTTATTCTGTTTAATTTCAATATAACAAAAGACAGTAGATTTTATATCTTATATTTTTTGTTCTTTCTTATTAGCGTTTATGCCTCCTTACTACCTTATGCCAGAGGTGGTTAAAAAGCCTAATAATGACTATTGAAGACTGATGGGAGTTTCCTCTGCTCTGGAGACTATCCCAGGAGGCACAAGATGGGGTATACTGTACCTGGGCCAGGGTTCTAATCCATCACAGGGCAACACACTCATACACATATGGGCCAATTAGACTAATCTGCATGTCTTAGAGCTGTGGGAAGAAACCTGAGTACCCAGAGGAAACCCACCAAGCACGAGAACATGCATACAAAGACAAGATTCAAACCTGGCCAGGGAATCGAACCCGGACACTGGAGGTGCAAGGCGACAGTGTTATCCACTAAGCCACTGTGCCACCTAAAACCAAACCATTAGCCTGGTAAATCCATCTTACCATCTCGAGTGGCGACACAGCTGGATCCAGGGCTTATCAAAGACTCTTACTCGAGGAGAAACGCTTCAGCTACACTCAAAGGTCAATTAGCAATGCGCAAGAAGTAGACGTGAGATCCAGAAATAGGAGAAAGAAACGAGGACAGTGTGTGAATGCCTTGGAGCACTACGCTAATGAGACAGATATTACCTGGCCCTCTGGAATCCCATCATAAACCTAATATGTTTTATGTGCTGAAAAATTAAATTATGATACCTTTTTTTTTTCTTGCTAGAGGCTTGGAGGCTCAGGCAAGCTAATATCACACTCTGTAACACCGGCTCTATAGAGGGTGACCGGGCTCTATATGAGCGGATGATTGCTCTCTACATGTGAGTAGAAGAAACTCAATCAAAATTCAACAAATTTATGAGCAGCATTTTATTTTCATGTACGAGTCTATGTTGAAGTGTGTTTAGGTAAAATCTAAAGTACTCAGTAGCGACGTTAAAGAGGAAGTCTGTCCGATGTCGATTGGATTGTATTAAATTTTTGTGCATTGCAATTTTCTATATACTGCGATTAAATAGCGCTAATAATTATTATCTGAAGTATTAAAAATTACTTATTGTAGTAAATGAACATTGAAATGCTACATAATTAGAGTTATTAAATGTTTATATAATCCTGTCTCATACAAAGCAATTATCTTCCCCTTTCTTATTCATGCTCCAGTAGGTAGCAGCATTCCGCACCCATCCATAAACTCAATTAAAAAGGAACAATAAGTGATAATCTTGCAAAACAAGAGTATTTTGAAACTACTGCAAATGGTGTGTATTACCTTCAAAAGCTGTGATTTAATTTTTTAAGGAATTAAAATTCTATTTTTTATTATTTAAGACTTTAATCAATTATTTAAGAATTGATTCAATAGATCAAATTAACCATCAATTAAACTCTAACTATAAAACAGATCTAGCTTCCTGTAGTGCACCCCTGTAGTTAATCAAGCATGTTTATGTCCACTCTAACACCAAAGTATCCATGATGATAAAAATTGTTGTGAAAAACCTTATTTAGGGATCATTTAGTTGGTCTTGATGAAGATTTTATTTGAAAAAATATATATATATATACTACAGTGCATCCTCAGGTTCTGGGTGGTGTACACATTATGCTATTCAAGCATGTGAGAACAGCTGCACCACGCAAAGCAATATAAAGAGCGTATTTATTGGCATGCTCCTGTAAATGTGGTTGGCATGCATATTTGCAGTAATAAAACAAATATTACTATCTTTGCGATTTTATTTTGTGTATTAAACTTTGAATGCACACCACACAAAACTGAGGCTTCTGCAATAATAAACAGGCCATTAAAAAAGGGAATTACTGCAGCTCCAATTACCAGACTGACACCAGAGAAATCCAAACCACACGGGTAATTACAGACAGCAACCCGAGCAAAACACTGGCCACCCCAGGTATGTGTGTGCGTGTACTGTATAAGCATGAGTATGTGTGTGTGCTGATTATCATCAGCATAAAGAGTTTGCTGGGCGCTCGTAAATCTGACTCCTGTCTCTCACTGCCTGGCTGGCCATCGACTCGAGGTGAAGGTTTAAAATGGACCGGGGTGTTTACGAGCGGCAGGCACAGAGCGTGATGGGCTTTTCTCTTCAGTGCAATAATCCGGCCAACACACTCACATGCTTACTGTACACACACAGTAGGAAAGGTTTGCTGACTTCAGACTCTAAACATCAGCCAGGTTTCAGAGTTCTATATTCTGGCTCTGCATAGAACTGGGTGATGTAATCTGCTGTTATGAACATGACGCACTGATCAGCCATAACATTAAAACCTTAAAATATAAGGTAAGTCCAGTATTGAGAAGATTCCCCTTGTGCCACCAAAACAGCTACACAAGCCCTCTGAAGGTGTGCTGTGGAATCTGGAAGCAGGACGTTAGCAGCAGATCCTTCAAGCGCTGTAGGTTGCAAGGTGGCACCTTTATGGATCAGAGTTGTTTGTCCAACTCATCCCATGGATGCTTGAGATCTGAGGAATGTGAAAGCTGGATCAACAACCTTGAGTTCTTCGCCTGCTAAGCCCCATACACAGCAAGCTGTGATGAAGTGGGTGTTCAGATTCCTTTGTATCACAGCCAGCATTACATACAGCATCTTTGGCTTACATTGACTTTTCTGTGGAATCGGACCAGATGGGCTAGCTCTGCTCCTCACCGTCATAGGGTGTCCATGATCCTGTCAGCAGTGCCCATGATCGTGTACTCCCACTCACTCAGTCTCTATACTGATTATCCTGTAGAGAGTCACAAGGGGCCTGACGTCTATCCTAGGGGACTGGGAACACTAGATGGGGTACAGTCTGGACGGGGTGCGAGCCCATCCCAGAGCACAAGCACGATACACACTCACAGTCGCTCACTTGGAAATGCCAATTAGCATAACCTGCTTACTTTTGGATAGTGGGAGGAACTGCTGGTCACCAGTTTTACTTGTATGTAGTGAATAATCAGTGTTAATATTATGTTGGGTTAATGGTATGACTGATTGTTGTATGTGTGTAAAAACAGTTACACGTCACTCGAGCTGGCTAAGAGTTTGGGTTTGACCCGAAATTGGGGTTCTGACTTGTCTGTGCTATGTTTCCACATGCCTAGTGAGGTGGCAGATTTTAATAAACGCAGTGCTAAATACAGCCAATGTGACTAAATATGCAAGCACTGCTAGCTAGGTGTGATCTCATACAGAGCGAGTGGTTTGATAGCACACAAGCTCACACTTGGCTATTGTGTAAAACCGAGTCGATTCTGTCTGCCATTTACAGTATGATGAAAAGTCCATTTTGTACACATACATTACAGTGCTTTCTACAGGGTCACGGGTCTGGCAGTCTGATTTGGGCACGCAGAGTCTCAGTGGAATCAGACACTTTCTTTAGCACACACAGACTGAGGGATGGTAACTCAGGCCGCCTGGAGCGCGCTCAGATCTCCCCATGTGATCCAGACAGTTCCCCCCTTTGCTCCACTCCAGCAGGAGAAGCAGATGAGGGGTTTGTGGTTGCGAGAGGCGCTGCTGCTCTCGCTCTACCCTGCTGACCTTTCACAGGCCAATTAGACCACCACTATTATCCTGCACTGCCACTGTGACACTTTAGAGCGGCTGCTGTTTTGCTTGGCTATGGGTTTTTCCTTTAATGAGCCTGGATGGAGTCCAAAGTAAACCCAGAAGTAAAAAAAAAAAAAAGAAATGGTGAGACAATTTGAAAGACAAGGAAGAAAGAAAGGACGGAAGAAAGGTAGGACGGAAAAGGAAGGAAATAAGGAACAAATAATAAATAAAGGAATAAAATTATTAAAGGTATATGTTAAGAAAGAAAGAAAGAAAGAAGGAAAGAAGAATGGCATGAATAAAAGAACAAGGGCAGAAAGGAATAAAAAGAAAGGAAGGAAGGAAGGAAGGAAAAAAGAAACAAATACTTAATGGAATATATTATGAAAAAAAAGAAGGAAAGAAAGAAAAAGAACAAGAGTAGAAAGGAGTAAAAAGGAAGGAAGGAAGGAAGGATGGACAGAAAAGAAAGGAAAGAATGAAAGAAGGAAGGAAAGAAGGAACAATGACTGAACAGGATTCAATTTATGGAAAGAAAGAAAGAAAAGAATAATGACAGAAAGCAATAAAAGGAAGGAAGTAAGGAAGGAGGAATGGACGGAAGGACGGAGGGACGAAAGGAAAGTACAAAAATAGAAAATAATGAATAAGAGTTAGCAAGGAGAAGATCCGGAAAAGAAATAAGATTTTTTTTTCATAAACTTCCCAAATGAAATTAAAAGACATTAAATTGTGTGTGTGTGTGTGTGTGTGTGTGTGTTTGTGTGTGTGTGTGTGTGTGTGTGTATATATGTGTGTGTGTGTGTATATGTGTGTGTGTGTGTGTGTGTGTGTGTGTCCGTGATTATCTCATGCTTGGAGCTTTTCTGAGAGCAGTGAGTGTGAGTTACAGTGACAGGATGAGAAATCTCTCTGGGTTTTGGGCCTCACTGAGTTTAGATTACACACCACAACTCTCCACAGCTGAGGATCTCTTGCTCTCTCTCTCTCTCTCTCTCTCTCACACACACACACACACACACACACACACACTCATTCTCTCACACATACTTTTCTTTCACTCCTTCGCTCCGTCTGGGAGAGTGGGACAGTGTTTGAGAATCAGCACTTCATGTGACTATGTCATGTATCCCACATGCTTCATGTATAACCACACATACACAATCATTCAAAACACACATGCATAGACACTCATGTAGAAAACCTACAGAGAGGGAGAGAGAGAGAGATCAACTATACTACTACTGTATGACCCCCTGCGTAATATTGAACCGCTAAAACAGGCCTGACCCATCGAGGCATGGACTCCACTAGGCCTCTGAAGGTGTGCCGTGGTATCTGGCACCAAGCCATCAGTAGCAGATCCTGCAAGCTGTAAGGTGTGGCTCCCATGGAACAGACTTGTTTTTCCAGGCTATCACACAAATGCTCGATTGGATTGAGATCTGGAGAATTTGGAGGCCACCTTAAACTCATCATTGTTTTCCTCAGACAGGGTTCCTTATCCTGCTGAAAGAGGACACTGCCATTACCATGATGGGGTGTACTTGCTCAGCAACAATGTTCATGTCCACATAAGAGTCAGAATGCAACTTTTCCCACCTGTACGACATACACACACCTGGCCATCAACGTGATATAAAAGAAAATGTGATCGATCGGACCAGGTTGCTGGACTTTGCTCTGTGGTCCAGTTTTAATCTATTGGACTACAGGGGCCAGCCTTCGTTCCCATCGTGCACAAATCAGCTTTGGCTAATATGTTCTTGTCACAGGTTCACTGGTTTCACACATTTGGTATGTCCTGACCACTACAGACCAGGAACATCCTGCAAGAGCTGCAGTTTTGGTGTTGCTCAGACCCAGTCGTCTAGCCATGGCCCTTGTCAAAGTCACTCGAATCTCCATGCTTGCCCATTATTTCTGCTTCCAACACATTAACTTCAGAGTCAAATTGTTCACTTGCGGACTAATACAGTATATCCCATTTCCAGTTGCCACTGTAACAGAATAATCAATGTTATTCACTTCACATGTCAGTGGTTCACTATATGGTTATAGTGCAGTGTTAATTTGCACCCTGTATGTTCTATGATTCACTGATTAGCTGCGGTCATGTGACGCTGATGTAAGCATTTACAATGCCTGATTAGTTCTGCGTCATTTTCTCATAGAAATGTTTGGACTGTGCAAAAGTCTTAGGCACCTTATTATCTTGTCTGTCTGCATTATGATGTACAAAACCATTCACAATTTACAAATATAACATAAAAATTCATAAATAAAAACTATATTTGTAAAAATATTATAAACCTTATTTAGGCTCCTGGGTTTTACATGGAAATATAAAAAAGCAACCAAAAGAACTTTAGGACTCCAACACGCTCAGTAAAACCTCCAGCTGTTTTACTTGTACATACTTGTACAAATCTGTACCCAAACACTATTGATTATTAGTGAAGCAAAGACTTTTCACACCTACTATTGATAGCATTTATTTAATTAATTTTGTTGTTGCTCTTTATATAAGTTCCTTTTATGTAGTAATGTTCCTCTAATGTCTCCAAAGGCTTCGTTCCTTATAGAATTTTTTATACAGTATGTACCCAAAGCTTTTGCACAGTAGAGAAAACAACAGTGCTTTGTATTACTACATATTCAACTCCTGAATAACGATATCTAAAAGTAAGATGCCAGTGTATGGGGCGTGACGAACCTACCCCAGGTCTGAACAAAGTTTAGCACATACTGGCTGGAGATGAATAATATGTTATCTTATTGTACTGTAGCAGTTTCAGTGATATCGACAGATATGAAATTATCATATAAATTCAAATAGTTTCATACCCAAGTAGATTCAGTGATACAATAAAATATTGAATTATTGCATTATAAATCCTACTATATTCCACCATAACAGGTTCAGTAATACTGCTGTAAAGAATAAATCTTTGCACATAAAAATATCATAAATCTAATCAAAATAAATCTACTACTTCTTAACAAAAACAAATATAAGGTTATTAAACATATTTCCAGACATATGAACATATTTTTAAGGATTTTTTTTGTTCTTTGGTCAGTTTATTACTTTATACCCCTTCGTAAAAAAAGAAGCAAACTTATCTGTTAATAAAATAAGAATATATTAAGTATTTAAAATAGTCATGCAAGTCTATAATAAGCTAAATCTTATCTTATTAATAGTAGCCAAATGTGACCAGATATTCACTCATCTTCTATACCGCTTTATCCTGTATTCAGGGTCACAGAGGGCCTGGTGCCAATCCTAGAGGACTTAGGGCACAAGGCGGGGTACACCCTGGACAGGGTGCCAATCTATCACAGGGTACACACTCATTCACACACATGGCAAATGGGCAATTTGGGAACGCCAATTAGCCTAATCTGCAGGTCTTTGGACTGTGGGAGGAAACCGGAGTATCCGGAGGAAACCCACTAACAACAGAGAGAACATGCAAACTCCATGCACACAGAGACGGTAATCAAGTCTGGCCAGTAACCGAACACGGACCCTGGAGGTGTAAGGCGGCAGTGCTAACCACTACACCACCGTGCCATCTGTTGCATGATTAATGAATATGAAATCACTTTATGAATTAAAAGGCCAGCATTGAAGAGTCAGTGTTAAAACCTGAATTGTTGCCTTATGAATAATTAAAAAAAATGCATCATATCAAAAGATGCAGTCGTTCAGGATCATGGGCACCCAAGACTCACCCATGCCCACAGAACACTCCACCACCTCACACGGGGCCCAGGAGGCAAAGTGCCCGAGGCTGCCGACCTGGCCTACAAACTCCCCACATCCCAACCTGGTCGAGCACCCTTGGAATGCCCCAGTCCGATCCACGGAGGCGCTACCCCACAACCCATAGCACCACCAGCATCCTGATGCCAGCCACCACAGCGCACAGCCTGAGAGGTGTTGTGGAGTCACGACCTGAGGGGGCAGAGCTGCCTGGTTTTATGTTTCGCATTGTAATGATCAGTGTATACTTTATAGTTGTATTATATACTGATCTGATTCTTCTGATGCGTGCATTTGAAAAAGAAGTTAAAGCAGCATCAGAAACATGTACAGCTTAAAGTAGAGCGACAAACCGAGAGGGAACAAGAGGAAAAACAAGTAAAAAAAAAAAAGAGAATAAGAAAGGGCCTTAACATCAAAACACTCTGTTGGAGCTTAGAGTTATGGCCCATAATTTGTCTCGCTTTCCGCTTTCATATTCACTTTGCATCTAATCACTTGAGAGGGAAAGCGAGAGAACTCACGCGAACACACAAACACACATAAATACACGGTTCAATGCTGTGCACAACATAGCATATGAGTAATAGCTTTTAAATGGTAGCTTTTAAATGGTTATTAAAGAGACGAGAGAACTCGCTTACAGCACGTACGCTGCTCATTTTATTGTAAGAAGCAATCGAGCGAAGAGTTAAGAAACAGTTGGAAAACTGGCACGGATCAGTTGTGTGAAAATAATTGATTTTGGTGTCAGAATTGAGTATGAGCATTCCACGTTAAATAAACTGGATATTATTATTTATTGTTACAGACATATACCTGAATTTCCTACACCTGTACTGTTATACTGCATGTCGATTTACTGTCAGGAGGAAGCCGACTATGTGATATATTTAGTAAATTTAGTGATTGTAGGAGGTTGTAGTTCCTCTGTGTGGTGTGTGAGCATGTGTGTGTGTGTGTGTGTGTGGTAATATTAGAATAAGGACAATGATATGGACTTCCTGTGTATGTGTGGGATTTCTGTCATTAGGAAAATGTGTGGCTCCTCTATATATATTGTAAGGGTGGATACAAGTGGCTCTTGCGTTTGTATATATAAGTGTGTGTGTCCGGTGTGTGTGTGTGTGTCAGAGAGTGAAGAGGCAGAAGCATTAGATCGTCATGTGCTGCCTTGCTGCCTGGGGTGACACACATGTGCAAAGTGGCTCAGTGATCTCAGCACGCCCAGCCATTAGAGATGCCAGCTGTGTCACACACGTTCTCGAAACGAGGAGAGGACGGAGAGATAGAGAGAGACGAGGAATGATTAACGAAAAACCCAGCGATACTATCTTACTGAAAGCATGATGAATGACTCCTTTCACATCACAAACTTTCGTTTCCGTGCGCGTCCCTGTCTGGGTTCAATTATGTTCCACTTTCTCGACTTTTTTTCTTTTTTTTTACATCAGAGTTCAATCTCTTAGAATAATAGTGAGCGGCAGCCAGGTCCTGTTATATCACTGCCTAAAGCATTACAGCCTGACAGCTCGGGCTCCTCTGCACACAGCGTGCAAATCGGCCTGATGGTTTTAAACTGCGAGCCGCAACGAGGCGCTTGACAACAGACCAGGAGGCGAGAGGCTGGAGGGATCGTTCAGGAGGTGTCCATTTTACACTGTGCACGGCCCCTGCGAGGGCAAGCAAATGAGATATTATAGCAATATGCTGGAAATGAGTTTCAAAGGAGAGGGGGAATAACAGGCGTAGTGTACAAATGAGTTGCAAACCCTGGGGTCTAATGGTCTCTTAAAAGCCTGTCTCTTTCTCTCATGAACCTAGGACATTCAATTTGGCCTGCGCGCTGCATTACACACACACACACACACACGCACAAATACACTCCCTGCACATGCTCACTATGTGACAAGACAATAATGAGACTTCTGTATTAAGGATGGATACAAAAATATAAGTGCTGTTTTGACACAAAGACACTATTATAATCGTTATACATTTATAGCAAACAATAGTAATATTTCTGTCATTTCTCATCATCCCCTCTGATTATCATACAACCATTATTTCCCTCACAAGTAATCAGACAAGCACATATGAGTATGAAGAGAAGCTTTACGCACTGTGGCCCGAGCGCAGGGAGGCATGGGATCTCTCATGAGGCACGTCCTGAGCTTCAGCATGGATCTCCTGCCCCTCAGAAAGAGCGGTGGCTAAGCTTAATGGTGGAACAGGCTCCCACAGGACCAGGCACAGTGTTAGCTGGAGCAGAGTGGTGCCCAGGTGTAGGAGAGCCACACCGGACCCCATATATACTGCTTTTCCATACATGCTTCCTCAGTCCGAGTACTGAGCACAAGCAGCGGAAACACTCAGAACACCTGGCAGCTCATGTCCTCGCGCATGCTTTTCACTCTTACCGTGCAATGGGACAACATCAGTGACAGACCACCAGGGAAGCGAAACAAAATACAATCCAGCCTGATCAGAAGATTCTTCAAGTATCTGGGACTGTCGTAATGATGCATTTAAGCAGAACGAGTGGCTCTACATTTCTGCACAAAAGTGAAAATCCGTCCGGAGAAAGACTTTGGCAAACATGAGAATCCAGGGCAGTATTCCAGTAGATCTGAAGGAAGAAAAGTGAGAGAAGTCTTCATCTGCGCTCTCCCAGTACTCCTGGAGTTTACTGGCATACTCTAAAGCTTCAATCTGCAAGCCACAGAACGGAGGCTGCATCCCTCAAGGCCAGGGGAAGGAGACGAGCAGAGTGGCTAGTGGCACACACACGACGAGATCATTGCTGCAGCGTTTAACTCCATCCACAGAGCATCTCCCCCTCCCCAAACGACACACACACACAGACACACACACACACACACACACACTCCCACACAGTTACACATGCACACTGGCTGCTACTGGTTGCGACTACAGCACCTCTCGGAGGAAGCATGAAACGTCACAAAAAAAGCAGTGGTACATGAAAGAGAAGGATATAATAGTGTGAAAGAAAAATGCAGCTCCTCAGAAAACTAGGCTGTATTGAATGCATGTGTGCAAGGACGAAGTCACAAGAAGCAAAAGAAGTGATGAGAAAGTATGAAGCCAAAATTCGTCCCTCTTCTCCATCTTTCATTTGCTCCTCACAATAATTTCTCCTGTCCAGTTTCTGTAGGACCGCAGCCTCTCTCTGTGCCAGCCAGATCTGGCGAATAAATGGAGTAGAGCGGGAAAAAAAAGGAGAGAAAGAAAACAGTAGAGCCCGGTTAGCTTTTTTTTTCTTCTTTTCCTCCCCCTCCTGCTTCTCTCCCCCTTGTTCTCTCTGTTTCACTTTTCTCTATCCCTCCCCCTCTATCGTGGAAGATTGCAAGGCTGTGCAAGGCTGCACTCTCTTCTTGTTCATCCAGCCTCCTCTCACTGTCTCATTCTATCTTTCTCTCTGTTAGGAGAAAAGAGGTGCATGAGGGGGGCGGTTCAGTGGGCAGGTGCAGCTCAGCTGGGATTCAGAGTGAGAGAGGATGCACAAGACAAAGGAGAGAGAGAGAGAGATATAGAGAGAAATGCCTAGCTGGGATTATTACACAATTAAACCCTGACTGAAGTTTTATTCCTGCACTTTGTCCCAAACTCAGTGGGGTAAATTTGTTTTGTTCTGACAATGTGAGATATGTGAAAAGGGTCAGTTTGTGGATTTTTATTGTCAAACACACTATACAACTTAAACCCAGACGTTTGTAAGAACTTCAGCACCGTGGACAGCAACAATGACGTAGAAACCATTGCCTTAGGGAGCAACACTTTAGGATGCGCCGATCCAGCAAAAATCAGGATTAAATAAAAAGAATGATCGGCACAATAGTTCTGGATTAAGACAAAAATTATTGAATAATTGAGCACCTTAAAAAAAAGAGATATAACATTTATCAATGTAACAATTAATTGCATAAAAATCTAATTCACAATACGGACCTATGCAAATCTTTAAAAACCTTTAAAGGTGCACGAGGGGCTTGCAATTTGTTACATATTCATATTCAGCAATTTATATATAGTTTGTCAATAAATTGTGTGTGTCTGGACATGTGGATAAAATTATAGGTATCCTTTACTTTGGACAACAAGGTGGTCTTCCAGTTAAATAGGTCTCGCTGGCTTTGAGACATCCTCACTGAGAAAAGGATGTGGCAAGCAGAACACACTAAAAGGCTAACAGAACATCACTACCCAAGAATAGCAATGAACTGGACAACACAATGAGGAAAAATAAATCGGTGATGACCAAAGAAAACAATCAACCCGCAACATATTGAACTGGCTGAAGAGCGCTTGTTGCCCAAAGTTCTCAAATGCAAAAGGAGGTGCTGAGACTAAAACTAAGGGAGGATGAAATAAAGAAAAATAAAGCCTACAGTTATTATATGTATAACAACACTAACTGTGTTGGGCTGTGAACTTGGAATAGCCAAAAGTGTGGCTCATGTCATATCCTCCCATGTGTGGAGCTCTCACTCTTTCAGTTAGGATTGTTAGCACTGCATAATTATAGCTGACAAAGTCAAGCTCTCAGAGCTACTTCACTGAGGTCTAAAAACCCTCATCTATCTATCTATCTATCTATCTATAAAGAGAAATCACAGAAAGTCATTCTGTGTCAGTGGCATAAAGATTTACATTTGGCTTTAATCAGACTTATTTTAAAAAATGGATTTCCCATAACTGTTTTGAGAGAGAGAGAGAGAGCGAGAGAGGAAATGCTGTACTGTTTACAAGATCACCACCTTGTGGTAGCAGACAGTCTCGTGGTAGCTCATATCTGGATGAATTAATTTTAAGTCATTCATTTCCTGCCACTTTAAAAGCTAATTCAGGAAGGAACTTTAATCACAAATGCTTGAAACGACTCAAGAAAAACTAAATAAATAAATATAGCAGCTAGAAGACTATTAAAGATGCGATAAATGGATTTCCCTTGACATTTTTTCCCCATAATAACTCACCCCTCACTATAATGCATCTGTGTTGTGTTGATTTTCAATTGTGATGGAGCTGGAATTTTGTACTGCTGGGAAATATTTCCTCTTTTTAACCTTATTATTGGTTCTTTTTTCTTTCTTTTTCTATCTTTACTTCATCTGTCTGATGCTTTTAGAAAAATGGGTTCAAGTTAAAACACTCCACCTCCTACAACCATCATGACCATCCTAACTTGGAAATATTGACTTTTTATTAAAGTGGAGATTGCTGATAGCTGCAAGTTAATTAAAAATGAAGCATGGCTTTGTAAAAGAAAAAAAAAAGAGATGGGACAGGGGGCAATTTTGCCTGTGAACAGTACTGACGTATCAGATTTAATTTCTCAGGGCAGGAGTGTATTATCTCTCCTTTTCACCAACATGTCAATATGGTCTTTTTTTTATCTTAGCACACCCAATCAGACCCTTATCAGTCTGCCTAAGTGCACTTATGCATAGCTAATCAGTGTGCAGTCTGGAAACATGGCCTGTTCTCATCACCTTCCCCTTTTAATCACAACATACAACAGTGTCCCATGATAACTGACTGAAATCAAAGTGCTACTTTGCTTGTCAAACTTGCTGCGAGGGTGTGTGAGCAAGAGTGAGTATGCGTTGATGAAAGTGATAAGTACCAGATTGACATAATTACACATTTGGGATATTCACACCGCAATTGGTGAGCAGTTTGGTTGCAGGTTCGGGAGGTGTGTGTGTGTTTTCTCCCTATTAGAGAACAAAATAACTTTAATTGAGCTCTTGGTTAATCATCTGTTTGGAAATAGAACATTAGTTCAATTTAACAACCCGGACATCTCGAGAGAACTATTAACCATCAGATACCAACTATCACGTATGGTCTTTGAGGTGTTTACTGCACTTGTCTGCAATGAACAAGCTGTCGTGTCATATGGAAGGACAAGTAGGTGGAGACTGGCATCATCCAAATTAGGGTTAAAAAAAAAAAAAAACTCCTCCTCAACTTTTCATCACATCTGCTATAGTTTTGCAACAAAGTGACCAGTAGGCATTTTTTCAAGCAGAATGATTAAAAAAAAAAAAAAACATTACTGTAGCCTATTTGTGTCGCTACATCACAAACCACATGAGACAATAATACCGCACCACAGCTACGGTCATGGCAGAAGGACGGTAGTGAACCTTACCTTTTTTTAGACTTAATGTGTTTTTATTTAAACCCATTTAAAACAAAACGTCCCTTTAGGTCTAATTATGAAACCTAAATGAGTTTTATAGTTCAGAAGAACAGGAGTTGGAGGTTACAGTGGGCAAAGTCTCACCAAACTGAGGGAATTCTGAATCTTCAGCCATCCAGTTTCTTTAATCTCACAACCTTGTTTTCAGCTGAAAGGTCTTGAGCCTCATGCAGTGTTACGCTGTTGTAGTCTATCCATTAAGTCACATGGCTAGTGCATTCAAAGATGACTATGAAGATTCTCAGTCATGCAGGTGAGGTTGTCTGAAGACTGAGTCTATCAACTGAACTTGTTAAGTAGAAATGTTTCACTACTCAGCGAAGTTCTTACTATTTGTTCCCTCCAGGGTCAAAAGGGCCGTCCTGTTTGAAACGGCACATTACATGAACAATGGAGAACGATCCCGAGATGGTTTTCTGCTCACCACGGTTATAAAAAGTGGCTATTAGTGTTACTATAGCCTTCCTGTCACCATGACACAGGCTGGCCTTTCTCCTCTGACCTCTCTATTCATCGAGGCATTTCAGCTTGTTAAACGGCTGCTCACTCAATGTATTATTTTTTTTTTGCGCCATTGTGTATAAACTCTAAAGACACTTGGGCTTGAAAATCCCAGGAGATTAGCAGTTTCTCAATCTGGCACTTACTGTATAACAATGTATAATCCTTATCAGAGTCACTTCTTCTCCTGCAGTCTAATTTTCTAATATTGCATACATTTATGCGCTACATTTATGCGTCCCGTTGTTCTTATTCAAGTGGCCAGCAAGTGTGATGTGTACAGCTTTTCACAGAAACATAAGGCCAGATCGTTGTGTGATGAACAGCCAGCTTTGGTTGGCACTCGTTCTTCCTCAGCTTGGTGTGCTACAGTTGGCTCTGTATGTACCGTACTGTATGTTCGTTGCTGTAAGGATGAAAAAATTCATTCGGTTATGTCGCAGGTCATTCGGTGCACATGTTCCCACTGGCATGTGGAAATGCATTAACGTGCCACCTACTGTAACTGTAACCTCGATATCTTTATTTTTCTTTCTGCACACAAGCTTAAAATTTCAGCAAGGTTAAAACTGTTGTGTGCTCGTCTCCGTACAGAGAGAAATTATCCCTACAAAGAGTGAAAAACAGTACGCATCTCCAGACAGCACGGAGTAGGAGACACAAAATGAGTCACATATTTCTCTATGATTTAGTGACCAATCCTTTAACATGTGGGTCTGAATGGCTGTTAAATATGTTGTCCTTTCAAATTTGTGAATGTGGCAGTAGGTGTGAGAGAAAACAAAAACAATTTGGCAGTCGATGGGAAATGTGAACGTGTAGGTGTCCGTGACTCATGTGCGAAATCGAAAGGATCACTCATTTTCTTCGCCATTCCATATTATAAGAGTCCTTGCATTGACCATGTGCAAAAATGTTATACATTATATATATATATAAAAAGGAAAAGGAAGCTTAATCTGAAGCCTGGGCTTATCTGACACCTGAGAGACATTTTTTTTCTCATCTCGGCTGCAGACAGGAACATGGAGGATTTAAGGTGAGCCGTGTGGATGGTTTTCCAGAACAAAAACAGCCTCTTATCAGCAAGCAGGCTCACGGTGATGTAACACATCTGCATCTTAAACCAGCTCAAGGACTTGTTCTTTCTGCATCGTCCAGATTTCTGGTACTTTGGGAGTGTGCGAGAGATCTGAGGCACCCGGGTCAAGCGGGTCTTTTATTTTGTAATATTTAATATTTTGCTCTCTAAACAAGCAATATGACAAACAGCACTGAGAAAGTGTTTTAGAAGTGAAGTCATTCTTTGCTGCACTTCGCTTAAGTGAAACACACAAGTGCAAAAAGTAGCGAATGTTTTCCAAGCTGCTGGCTCGGTCTGGGTCTATCATGCCCCCTAGTGGTGAACCAGTGAGACACTTACATGAATAATGGTGCCATGGTTTAAAAGAAACCGCAGCTGTTTGTTGTGCGAATACAGAATGTTTTGTACTATTAATCCATTCGAGTATGTTAGTTTTAACAAAAAATGGCTACCTTTTTAGGATTATAATTGAATTGTTTCTTTTATATAATCTATACCGAAGAAAATTATTAATGGCTCTATTTTATTTAGTATGTCTGAGTGGGGAGGTAATACAATTCTTACTTTCTTGATCATATTTCCAATAATTTCAAATTATAAAATTTCATGCAACCTCTTGTGGCATGATTGAAAGCTAGGATCACTAGACAAGCAACGTTTTTTTAAGGCTGATTACAGCAATAACCTCTAATCAGACAGTGCAATTCACTGACTAGGTGAGTCTGCACCCCTTAAAAGACTCCAAAATTTTGTAAAAGCTAATTGTGCTGAACAGCTTGATTTCTCCTGAGTCATCATGTTCTTTTTCAGTCTAGATCTTTTTTTAAAGACCTGGCGAATTGGTGTCTGGTAAAAAAAAAAAAAAAAAAAAAAAACACACACTGCATGTTTTAGACGATTTGCACAGCCATTTCTAGCAATCAGACTGACAAGCTGGCTAGGTGAGGAATCTCAGTGGTCTCATCTTGCAAAATCTGTTCACACTTAAGATATAAGTGGGCATGAATATCCGCTCACCGTCGTTGCACAGCGGCCCTCCGAACGATGTCATACTGCAGTCACAGGTGAAGCCCTCCCACTGCTGCAGGCACACACCCTGATTGGAGCAGGAGTCTTCCTGACAGGTAGTGCTGGGACCTGCACGAAAAGACAAAGGGAATGTTGAGATTCAAAGCGCAATGACCGATAATCAGAGGGACAGCCTGGGAAAATTTGATTCTGTTAAACAGCTCATGTAAGGAATCTCTTTCACTCTTTGACTGTAAATTTACCCCAGATTATGTGTAGATAAAACAAAGCAGAATCAGTAAAATGTACAGTGTGATGTGTTAAATGAGAGAGAGTGAACTCATTAGAATAAAGATCATGGAGGTAGTTAGAGCGTTATTATTTATAGAAATATAAGAGCTTTTATTAATCAAATTTGTTAATATTTTGTCAGAAAGCTATTATTATTATTATTATTATTATTATTATTATTTGGTGATGTCCCCTTCTGAGGCTCTTGTTAGGGCAGAGCAGAAATGAACCGCTACACTCTTTTTTCACACTGTATAATAATCACTTGATAAGGATGGCTGCGTTTTGTTGCGGTGTTGCACTCAGCCTTCAAGGCAATTTTCGGCTCACTGACAGCTTCCTTCGGTGGCTGAGGTAATGATAACAGGTCTCCTTTGTGATAATGAAGTCTGTCGCTGATATTGTCAAAGTGGATGTTAAAAACATATCTGGGGAAATGAAGCCCAAAGATAAACCGGAACCATCTGGAAGGGGTCATTTAGTGCTCCAGTCCAGCGGTGAAGCAGCAGGACGACGGTCCAGGCATATTTTCGCCGGCAGCAACACTCCTGTTCCCATTACCCACAGTACTCCTGTAGGCATGTGAAGCAGGGCACTCGACCGTCAGACCCCTCTTGTCTCCATCATCCAGCCGTTTGGCCAATCACCCATGACAGGACAGACACTAATGCTATCCACGTGAGCTCGGTTTCGTCTATTTGTGACTAGAGCTCATTATACACCAAGTGTAGAGCCACACAGCATGCACCGACCCTTAAGCCCAGCCTTAAATAAGCTGGAAAATGTCGCTCTATTACATTCGCATTATACAATAACAATATTTACCTGCATTTGGGAACCTTAACTAATATGTAGACTGTTTTCCGTCTGACTCTAGACTACATGCAGTAGGTGAAGGGGGTTAGAATCAGGAAGGACAGCACTGAAGCCAATCACATGCCTTGATTAACAACAGTACATCAAAGTGAGCTCTAAAAAAGACAGTCATGAGACAGAAGTGAAGGAGACTGACACAGGACAGTTTAAGACTCTGGGTGATGTAAATACAAGATGTCTGTGTGTTTTTTTTTTTCAGGGCTTGTATTTACAGGGATGGTTCTACTCCAATGTCATGTAGGTACAGTAGAAATGATTGACGACATCAGACTTTCAAACTCGAGGAGGGGTTCGGGGAGGCACTTGGTTTAAACATACATATAACTATCTACCTTGCAGGTCAGCTTTCATCAATGCAACTTTTGTCAGCCAAACAAATAAAGAAAAGCAAAATATATAAAATGTTAGTAAAGGCACAAAGATGTCTGTGATTATAAAAAGAAAAAAAAAAAGGTCAAATGTGAAAAGCAGAAAGGACGGTAGTGTTCGGAACAGAATGCAGGAAAAGCAGATGTGATAGGAAGAGGTGAGGAAACTGCACAGCTACAGTCACATATACAGTAGGAAAAAAAAACAACCACAGGTATTGGTAAATATAAAAAAAAAATGCAGAATGAGAAAAAGTAAAAAAGGTAGTTTATGTTAGGGTGGAATTATTTGATGGCATTAATTTACATTAATAAACTATTAATTTGAGCATTTATTATCTATTAGTTTTTAAGAGCTCAAGTTATAAATGATTAGAATATGCAGAATTGTAAATAATATACAGTAATATATTATGTTACTATATGAAAATATAATATAATAATATACAGTATTGTGCAAAAGTCTTGAGGCACCCCTCGTCTGTGACCCATGAATCATTCAAGCATAAAACAAACATCAAACATGAACCAGTGAGAAACAGTTACAGATGATGACAGATATTCAGGAGGTGATTAGTATACTGGTGATGCTGAAGGCTGAGTGGTTGGAACAGACCTGCTGAGGCAAAAAAAATTGCTCCCATTTCTTTAATATAGTCAACCTAATTTAATAAATCTAATTTTATATAAA
The DNA here is from genome assembly GCF_024256425.1 of Clarias gariepinus. Classification (NCBI taxonomy): domain Eukaryota; kingdom Metazoa; phylum Chordata; class Actinopteri; order Siluriformes; family Clariidae; genus Clarias; species Clarias gariepinus. The sequence goes on along the minus strand of NC_071113.1, from coordinate 21,909,823 downwards.
AAATAAGAGGTGGCTCAAGACTGTGGCACAGGACTGTAGCTAAATAATAAACAGTAGCCAATATGTATTCTATCCATAACTAAAAACAGATCCATATGTATTATACCTGTAAACTGAATGACACCGTAACCAGCCAAAATTGTTCCAGTAAGTAAATGTAACTTGAATAACTGCTTAGCTGGTAAAAGGCCTTTAGCACAACTCGAACCATGAACATTTTCCCTATAGGCCTAAATATCTTTATGCCTGTGAAAATCTCTGACTTTCCGCACACCTGGCTACGTTTTAAACTTTTTAAAGCACTTTCCTAAATTTCTAAAAACAACTAATTTCAACCAAGCACTGCCCCCTTGCACCCCCAGGGTCCGGGTTCGATTCCCGGCCAGGCTCAATTCCAGTGTGCATGTTCTCCCCGTGGTTGGTGGATTTCTTCGGGTACTCCGGTTTCCTCCCACGGTCCAAAGACCAGCAGGTGAGGCTAATTAGTGTTCCCAAATTGCCCGTAGTGTGTGAATGAGTGTGTGTGTGTGCCTGGCGGTGAATTGGCACCCTGTCCCGGGTGAACCCCCTCGCCTTGTGCCCTAAGTCTCCTGAGATAGGCTCCAGGTCCCCGCGACCCTGAATACGGGCTAAAGCGGCAGAGACGATGAGTCAGTGAGTAAGTGAGACTGTTTTTAGCTAAAGATGAGAAGGGGGAAGTTGGAGTCGTGAAACAATTGAGCAGGAACCAAAGCAGGAAATAACCAAAATAAAAATTGAATTGCTTGTAATCTCTGATACCAGGCATTGATAATAAACAAGACTCAGGTTACGGTGTGTAAATTGTGAAATTATTAAGCTTTGTGTTTCGTTCATGGTTCGTCAATGTTAATTAATGCCATAATTAATGTTAGTTATAGACAACAAAGGGAGCCTGGGATGTGTGAGAATTACGGCTAAACACATGGACGGTTTTTTAGGAAAGGTGACTGGAATTTGGTGATCCCTCCTCCACAACTTCCTTTGCCCACCTTCACAGCCCCGCTCCACCTGTCCCGTAGTGCCCAGTGCGTCTGACAGCAGGTCCGGCAAACGGCCGTTCAAGTCCACAGACGCCAGGCAGCCCTGGAAGCCCTCTTTGGAGTGCACCAGCTTTGGTAGGTCTTTATACATATCTTTGGACACTCCTCCAACATACAGGTCACCTAGAGGGTAAAGGATGGTGGTCTAAGGTTAACATACTGATAGACACAGACAGATTATATACTTGTAATGCTTGAATCTCATTAACATTATTCAAATATCAAAGTGCTGCCCTCTGGTGGATAAGTGTGAAATGTACTACTGTACATATAGGATAATATCAGCTGATTCTAATCCAGAAATAAATGAATAAAATAGAAAAAAAAAATCTATTTTCTAATAAATACAAAATAAGTGTGGTGTAAATTTCATTGAATGGTCACCTTACCTTTCAGATCCAAGTTCTTAGCCCCCAATGTGGTTTGTGTGGTGATCTTGGTGTCAATCTTGACCGTGTGGAGGTTGTTGGTGTCACGTGAGATCATCACATTATGCCAATGATTGTCGTTGAGAGGTGTGTTCGAATTGCCTTTGATGAGGTGAGCACCGTTTCCCAAGTCAGAAACATAATGCAGATAACTGTTTAGTGCAGAGAGAAGGGGAAAATGTTTAAGTACAGTGTGGGGAATAAAATATAACACCTATGAAGATTAACAGACCATTTATTAGTGAGACCTGGACATTTTGTTGTTTTTAACAACACAGTACTTGTGTAATGATTTTATAATTAATACCTAAAATGCTACTGTTCCGTTCGAGCATCTTATAGCACTAACAGTTCCTACACATGACCTAAGACTGTTTTTTAACATGTCTTAAATTACTACTTCTAAAAGATAATCATATAATAACCGATATAGTGTAGTTTTGTTTTTGGAGATGTTTTGGAGAAATTTTATAGAAGATAGCTCAGGTGTCAGAACTTTATATTATTCATGGCAGAGGACTGCTATAAAAAGGACGCTGTGTGTAAAACCTGTCCTATTTACTTATTAAGTTTAAGAAAAAAGCAAAACAAGAGGTGTTTATTCCACGGTGTATTCCTGCTTTAGTGTAAGCAATAACAGATGCAGATGTTCTTGCAGATGTTATATTTGGGATGAGATATTTGTGTTATTCGCATTAAATGTAAGTGTAAATTGTTCAGAAGAGTGATTTCATGTTTAAATAATACATTTTACAAATTATCCTCATGAGCAAATCCCTCTAGTATAAGAGAAGTAACACATTCCTCTATGTGCTGTTTCATAAACCATCATACCACACCAGGATGTGTTCATTTTCAGCAACAGCATGGCCTGCTATTTTGTACATAGCTTATGCTGATTTCACTTATTTGCTCTATAAACAGCACTGATAGAATTATCTGCAATGTATAGGCAAATATTACTAGTAAATAAATAAATAACTTTCTTTAAGGTGCAGTTCAGCTAGCAGGCAGCAGGGGGCTCTAAAAAGTGTAAATACTGTGTAGCTCCTCTGCTTATTTAAACCTGACACTGATCTGTATGCCGTTTGCATATTCAGAACTTTATGAATAGAACGTTCGCCACTACTGAAAAAAAAGCAGCTCTTACCCTTTAACCAGTTCCACCACAATGAAGTCATTGCCATCTCCTCGGTTGTAGAGGATCAGTCCATCGGGAGACGTGGTCTTGAACTGGAGGAACAGGTGCATGGAGTAGTAGGCTTGTAGGGTTGGTAGGGTCACGTAACTGGTGCGAGACTTGAAGGTCACCGGGTCTGCCACGATGCTCTTGTAGCCAATCATGGCATTTAGCTCGCAGTAGTCGATGTCCCCATTCTTGCACAGGTCGATATAGGACATGCCATTGAAGGACAGACCCTGCAGGTGTCCAATGAAGTTTGAAGGAACAGCAGGCATGTAGAGCTTTTCTGTAACGATGCCCGTCTCAATGTTATGGAACTCTAGCTGCGTGTGGTCGCCTGTAATTTGGCCTTCAGAGCCAGACCAATCAGATGAGAGATTTAGCGAAGGACAGAGGATGGAGTGAGTCAATGTGAAGAATGTAAAAAAATCTCAAATCGAGTTAGTAAGATCTAGCGGTAGAGGGAAGAAAGCACTTTAATATTTTATAAATATCTTTTTAAAGCCTGCCAGAAGGGACTGCTCTCACTCTTAAATCAGGGAGGTTATGCAAATTTAATGTATTCCCTCGGTTTCAGACTCAAAACACGTTGAACGTTCTTGTTGAATTTCCTTTACACCCGGAAGGCATTATATACAAGCCAGTGCAATTACTAAACAAGAAAAATATTACACTGCAACATCTGCAAAAAAAAAAAAAAAAAAACTCCATATGGTGGTTATATCAGCCATGTATGTGTGTGTGTGTGTGTGTGTGTGTGTGGGTGTGTGGGATAAGGGGATGATGTGTACCTTCTGAGGGCTGCAGATCATCCACTGTAAGCTTCAGACCTTTCCCCCTTCTGACCACACGGACCGTGTGCCATTCATTATCATTCAGGTTCTGACCCGCAAAGATGGTCTCAGGGCCTTTACCTACAACATAGTCCCATACATGCATTACCAGCAAGCAGAGAAGGAGAGATGGAGGGTGGCTAATGAAAGCAGAAGAGCTATAAATCATATGGAGCAAAAGACAGAGAGAGAGAGAGAGAGAGAGAGAATGAGAGAGAGAGTTTACGAAAAAAAAGAAAAGGAAGAAAAAGTGATCCTATTTTGTAAAGAGATAGGAACAGCGCATAGTTGAACATCGCAAAATGACTCCATAGCTCTCTTCCACCACACTCACACACTCATCCAAAACTGAAAAGACATAAATATTTCACTTACAACCCATTTCGGTTTTGATATGATGCCCTATATTTTACGATCCGACTAAAACAAAAAGCGCAGCGGATTCCACAACGGACAGCGTGACTGAGATCGATGTCCACCAGCGCAAAATGTCACCTTTCAGCCACTAGATGGAGACACCCAACAAGTCCTGACTCTTCTCTCCCACAGGAACCTGTCCAACATCAACTCAAGGCGAAGAATAGCTTGCTGCATAATTATCTCGCATCCCTTCAATTCCCGAGTGTTTAAGTCTGCGCATTCAAAACCCACGGAGTGTAAACCTCATTCGAGAAAGCCATTTCTCACTCATCCGGACCCCACCTTATCCCACACACTCATCCTGCAGAGCGAGAACACTTGACGCTCGAGCTTCCTCCGGCTGTTGTTTCTGCTCATCACTTGGCTGGGAGCTATGAGGGCAGGATGTCATTGTCAGAGCAGCCTGAAGCACGGCTCACTCGATAACAGGTAAAAAAAAAGAGGCGCCATTAAAGAACTGCCAGGCTCGCTATCGATTTCCCATCCCTCCCTGCTCTCAATTACTGTGAATCCAGATCAGGCAGCCATGAATCTGCCTGGGTGCAGGTGGGTGGGTGGGTGGGCGTCCCAGAGCTCCCTCTAAAGGAACATCTGCACTGTACATCTCAAACAAAGGAACTGGTGGTGATAAACCTCACAGCATCGTCTAGCTTCACATGACTCTACAGTTAAACTTTACAATAAGGACAGCAAGGACTAGCTTAGACTTTTTGGCTACATCATTATCAGACATTAATATCGAGAAGGTACAACATGAAGCAGAGACAAAAAAAAAAGCCTCGTTGCCATGGAAGTGATCATATGTCTGGTCACGGTTAAATAAGAGAGTGGCTCTCTAGGCTGGCGAGAACATTTTGACAGGCTAGGGCCAGTGGGAGAGGACACACACACACACACACACACACACACACCGTTGTCTTACTAGCTCATTACGAGTGCTTTCTACACTGCAAAAACCTTGAAAACATCTCGAGTATGACCACATTTATCTAAGACGTATACAATCTATTTGTACTTTCTAAGACTTTTCTCAGTGCAATAAAATCATTATTAATGCAGCTAATTAATTCTATGCCACTAAATGTTACCTTAACCTCAGAGACTTAAAGCTGAAATGAAGTCAAACAATGCATGTACTGTATAAACATCTATTTCAGTGGTTAAGGGAGTGGACCACAGTTTAGAAGGTTTCAAGTTCAAACCCCCCCAGCAAGTTGTCACTGTTGGGCCCTTGAGGAAGGCCCTCAACTGAGACTTAAAAATGTGCACAGAGATTTGCATTATAAGAAAAAAAAAAGGATTAATTCCAATTTGGGCGTGTGCTACAAAACAAAGACCGTTTACTGTTATAAATAACGTAAAAAAACATTTTACAAAACCTACAGGATCATAGCTAAACCCCAGCATTTCATGTATTCCTATAAAAGATGAGTTTATAGAAATGAACTAAAGAGTGCATGCATTGCCCAGACTGTTTCTAAATAAATAATTTTCATCGCGCTGTCACTCAGTAGACATTAATAACCTATGAGCTGATGTGACAGCGTTATATGCAGCACACTGTCACCCCGGGGCCAGTCACAGGCCTTAATTGGCATCATCTCGCCCTGTATTTCAGAACGGCGCATCATAAACAGACATGTTCATACTTACGTACTACTAGAGACGTGAAAGGCGAGACAACAGCAGGTGGTTAAAGCGTTCTGAACCTTTGCATCTTTTCTTCCTAGGCACATTAAATACTTAAACAGATTTTCTCCTTCTATTACAAAGTTTAGAGATTTAGAGGTCGCACAAAAGTGAAGTTTCGTCCTTGTAAATGTAATCTTTACATAACGAGCAAATTTTAAATTACACAAGAGTGCTGTTCGATGCTAAATTTTTTATTAGTCAGACTGATATTCATAAATGTTCTATAACAGCTGCTTGAAAAGTGGTTCTAGCTGCAAGACAAATCACAGGACTATATTACTGCACTCCTTATACTGTAGATTATTGTTTATATACTGTAGTGTATGAGGGATGATTTAAAGGATTGCTTGTGATCGTTGATCTGGTGATGTTTTCTATAAGGACTCGTGTACACCAATTAACCATAACATTAACACCACTGCCAGGGGACCTGAACAACCCTGATCATGATTACATATCAGCAAACTTGTGAGACCATCATGGACACCCAAGTTTCACCCATGCCTTCGGGGACTAAACACCTGTCCATCCTGTCCAATCCCACAGAAAAGGCAATGCAGCACAAATGACCAAAAAAATAAAAAAGAATCAATGATGGTTATGACAGAAGGTTATCAGAACTCCCAGTGCACCACCATGCATGAGGGTCAAAGGTCACTGATGGGCCTCCAAACTCCATAGATTAAAATCTGATTGAGCACCTGTGGAAAGTTGTGGACAGACAAGTCTGAACCACTGGGAGACAAAGCCACACAACCCACAGCACCCCAGAGAATCCAACATCCTAGTGACAAACACCATCAGAGTTGCCCTGTGGACACAAGGAGAACCCAAAAGGTAGTTGGTTTTAATGTTATGGCTGATCTGTGTATAGCATTTTTTGAAGGAGTCTCCAGCGTCAGTGCTTTAGAAAAGTCAGAGGTGAACCTGAAACATTAGGTCATTTATTTAGGCTTCGTGGCAACATCACAAGCTTCTTTTAGTCCTAAAATTGAGGGAGAGACAAAGAGAAAGGTAGGCTGGTGAGACAGCCATACACTGTAATTTAAGAGGAACTAATTTGCTTTAAAGTGTCCTAAAAGTCTGAATCCAGAGGCTAACAAACAAATTTAGCAGAATGGTCTTTATGTGAAGGATGCTGTCTTGCATACATGAGAACATGAGTTCTATTTAACCTTGTATTGTTAGGTTTGAAGCCATCTTGGGACTGAAATTAAAAGACAAATATTAACATATCTACAGGTGCAGACTTTTGGGCCACCCTGTGGATGGATAGAAAGTACAGTATACACTAAATTTTTTATTAAATAAAAAATTCTAATAGTTGACAAGCTGCAGTGGTATGAGAAGTATATCAGATTTGCGTTGATTATTTTCCTGAAAGTGCACACTGTTTTGTTCTTTACTGCGTACCCAACACTGTACATTCTAATTCTAATAATCAGTAGGTTTCGACGCTCAATAATTATGTAAGTTGAACGAAAATGCAAAATGGTTGTTAATCTTCTGGACGGTTTCAGAAGAGTGGAATAATTCTACATTGTTTGTTTATAATATAAAAAAACAAAACAAAAAATATGCAACACCAATTTACTAACAAATTGCCTCGTATCAAAACATCATTTCAGCAGATTTGCTTCCTGTGCGACTTTCAAATCGAACTCACCGAGCGCACATTAGTGTCAACCTCTCTCTTAAGATAAAAGATAAAGTGTCAGCAGGGGAGGAGTAGTGAGAGCGTTTTCCATCACTGATGTGTTTATTACACAGAGGCCTCAGACGCAGTCTAGCTGCATCTCTATCTCTCGCCTGTGTTCCCTGCAGTTTTTCCTGAAAGCATGCACGCCTCGCTCTGTCAGCCCTCCGTCCTCGGCTCTGCACTCTCTCTCCTCACACTGCACTTCAGCACATTTCTGTGTAATTATCTCCCGAGGTACTGTACCGCATGGGTGGGCATGCGTGGACGAGGGAGATGTGGAGCACCCTGACAGCTTTCCCATAAACCCGGAGCTGGGATGCTCCACTAAGGAACTGACGCCCCAAGACTGCTCAATTCTCAGCTCTGCAATGTGGCTTGGATCCAGGGGCTTAGGAACCCGGCGCACCATGCAACATCCCAGGGAGCCTTGTAGAAAACGTTACTGGTTTAAAAAGAAAGCTCTCTGAAGTCGGAGTTAGGTAAAAGTTTTGGAATTAGTTCTGGGAAGTGAAGAGGCCAAGAGGCCATGGCACAGACCCTGAAGGATTTGCTTGAAGGCTGCACTAACATGTCTTACATATGGATGAAGAATAGAAATTTCTGTTGCACCAACTGATCATAAGCAGGATTTACTCTAATTAGGAGTCAAATTCCAAACAGCTTCTAGGATAATCAAAACATTGGCTAGTTTCTTACAGTAGGGTATTGTTTTATAATTATAAATTGCAGACTTATAGATATTTACGTTTAAAGTATTCCTTCTTATTTTTTTTTTATACAGCTGAGCAGATGAGAGTTATGATGACAGCTTGACGGTGTTTGCATTTAATTTATTGACCTTCTGATCAGAAGTGCGACATTTTAACCGCTGAGCCACCATTTCCCAAAAGGGGACAAGAAAAGGATTATTGCAACAAATCCTCTCTCAAACAGTTTCACTAATACACCGATCAACTGTAACAAAATCTGAATCTGATATTTTGATTCATACATATTTTCTCACACATTTCATATTAATTTCCCTCATTTTCTTTTGGTTCTGTAAAGCCTGATCAGGAACGCTTGTTCCAACCGCTGGACAGCGTTCACATTGATTTTATGCAATGTTCTTAGGCACGCTTGCGTATTTACACCCTCCAATACAGCAGGTGGCAGTATGCGCATACTTGGTTTAAGAAAGAAAAAAAAAAACAAGAAAGTTAACTTTTGCGCTATGCCTGTTATTACTGATATTTTGGGAAAAGTGTCAAGAGCGACGCTCTCACGTGCCTTTCTACTTTATTAGTGATTGTATTTAAGGGTCAGAGGATGAGACTGGCGTATGCTACGCGCACACAGATTTCAGAGAAAACAGACGACACTGATGACGTTGCGTCTAAATGACGATCTATTTCTTTTCTCATTTGGCTTCCATATCTGATTCGATCCACAGTACGCTGTGCCGTTCTCAAGATGATCTTTTCCAGCGGACTCTGGCACGGTTCCCAAGCTCAGAACGATTGTCTTCTCACTGATCAAAATGAAGCAGACTTTAGGGACAGGTGTTCTTGGAAACAATCCCGGGGCCCTAGAACAGTTAGACAGTAGGGACGCCTACGTCAACTGACAATTTCTCTTATTAATATAGACAAGTTAGCCACCATTAGGGCTAGATATGTTTAAAAAGTGCCAGGGTATAACTATAGTTTGTGTAACAAGTCCTTGGAACAAATCAAATGTACCTATTTCATTTACTCATTCTCTATGCTGTTTATCCTGTACAGGAAGCCTGGAGCCTATCTCAGGGGACTCGGGACACAAGACGGGGTACACCTTGGAGGGGATGCCAATCCATTTTAGAAAATACAACAATTAGTCTATCGTGCATGTCTTTGGAAAGTGGGAGCAACCAGAGGAAACCCACCAAGCACAAAGGAGGACATGGAATCAAACCCTTTACCCATGAGGTGCAAGCCACATTGCTAGCCACCCAAGGTCACTTTGCTAATACCCAAGGTCACTATATAATTAAGTTTGTCATCGAGCACAAAATGAAGACTGCATGCAGTCTTAATCCAGAGGACCTGATGATTTAAGATGGAGCTCAGAAAGATCAGTGAGAATGTGAGATCATGAGGGGCTTTAAGAATAAAATAAAAAAAATGCTCATATTAAAATATCTAGAATCTATTCAGCATCATAATCCAGTTGAATTACAACTTGCTGGTGCAACAGTCCCCTGAACAGACCCTGAATATATCCCACTGCAGATGAAGCATTTAGATGCCGGATGGCTCAGTTTAAGGGACAAACTGTTATTTTCATAGATGGCAACAGATTACAGTGTCAGTCACTAAGACAGTAGGTTGTGGGTTCAGTGCCCAGGCAACTGCTGCACGGAAGAAAAAAAAAAGAGTAAGTGCTTCTGCCCAGAATTGAGCATCAATGAGACAAATTGGGTTAATGCCACAGTGATGGAGCAGCATCCTGGTGAGGGAACATAATTATATGACCATCTGTTCTAGCGCTCAGAGAGCAGGAGCTCCTGAAACACTTCCTGTGAAATAGCCTTTTAATACTTTCCTCCAAGGATATGCTTTGAGAAGTGAACACAATCACACGCTACACATCGAGCAGTAAGCAGTGGCAAAAATAAAGAGCTTGAACATGTGACACACACACACGTAGACACACTAACACATTTCCTGTTCCCCTGCGTCTCACCTGGAAGCCCTGTGACTGCCAGCACTCTCTCCTCTGTCTACTGCACTATTTGCATTACAAATGAAACACGAGCTACTCTGCTGCATATTTATGAGTGCGACCATTCCAGTAAGTGGCGACACTGTTGCATATTTATAGAGAAGGTTGTTCTGGTGAAATGAGCTTCTTCTGAATTCACATGAATTCCTCATTTAAGGAGAAGGATGCTCCAAACACATCTAAATGTCGTCCACTTGTCAACTATGAATGTGTCTCTTGGAGTACATGTGGTATTAAATCAGCAGCCTTCAGTTCATTCAATAACAGCTTCTATTTGAGTGCATATGTCTGTGTGTGTGTGTGTGTGTGTGTGCTTTTATGTGACGGAGCTTCTCTTAGCTTATAAAGACTTCATAATGACAGGAGCATGCAAAACGTTTGAGAGGATGACAGCATGGAAATGTGGACGAAATCTGCCTTTTATGTAAAAACGTAATGGCACATAAACTGTTTGGCTCGAATAACTAAAAGACACTGAAAGAGTTATTCACATTCTTAAAAATATGCCAAACATGTTAATTTGGCCTGTCAGTCTGCTAATTTAATTGTACTTTTTGTTCTTTAAGCATTTGGTAGAACTTTTGTAGGAACAAGAACACACATCATTATTTTACATCACAATTATAAGGTGTTATTTCCCTATAAAGGACTTTTGATTGTGCAGAATAGAATAAAACACGTATCCCAGTGTTTCACTAGTCTAGTGCTTGGAGACCATCAAGGTAGAAAGTCTTCTTAGTACACCAGAGCCATTCTTCATGTCTGAAACGCTGGCCTCCAAGGAACTCCCTTTATGGCCCAAATGTGTGGAAATGGCTTGCAGTGAGGTCAGGATTGTATGGGGGATGTGGCAATAACTCCCAATCGATTTCCTGTAATGTGCAAGTGGACAACAGATGCAAGAGATGCGTGTCTTCTGCATGTTGGTGACAAGTTATCCAACAATTTCCAAGGATCATCCATCACACTCCCTGAATGTCATTTATGGACACGCTGCCTTCATTAAAACATTTGCAGCATTTAGATATTTTACCATTGCTGAGTCTCATCACTGCACCAAAGTTTGTTTCATTGTTTCATTACTATGAATTTTTGACTTTTTGTTTCATTTTTTTTCGAATTGTAATACTGTATGCTCATCTTTAAGCATGCCTAGTGACAAATCTGAAGAAATGAGATTGGTCAGTCTGAGGGTGGTTTTCAGCACATTTCCAGCAGATAATCTGATCTGCACATTTTTGATTTTGGGACAGGTTTTTAATGTTGGATGCAGTTAGTTCCTGAAGAAACTGCCCCATTGTTTGGGACTCTAACACTAAGGGTGCCTGCAGCACTGGTACCTTGGGCTAGGGAACTTCCAGGGACACAACCCTGGGCCTTCTACATACTGTTCTGTAGCAAGCAGGGAGCTAACCACTGATCCATAAATGCCCCTATGGAAATCTATTAAAGTTAACAGTGATGTGATTTATAATGGAAATCTTAGAAAGGATATTTATTCCTTTTCTTTAATGTGACAATGTAAAGTTTTAAAATTAATCCATCACTCTGTCCATGGAATACCACAATCTGTTCAATATATTCCTTAAATTCCTGGAAGTGGTTCATGAATATTATTAATATATTATTTTTTATTGTTATTATTCATGGCACGGTGGCTAAGAGGTTAGCATTGTCACCTTGCACATCAAAGTCCTGGGTTCGATTCTCGCTTTAAGTCTGCACGGTTTCCTCCGGGTACTCTGGTTTCCTCTTAAAAGTCACGTGCCAGACTAACTGGCGTCCCCAAACTGCCTGTTGTGTGTGAATGCGCGTGTGAGTGTTGACTGGAGATCCTACCATAGTCGTACAAATAGGAATAAATACAATTGTCACTAAGTTGGACAGCAGAGGTTGCTAGATGAATGGAGTATTATGATTTGTATTATTCATTCATTAAAAACTGGATTTTATCACATTGTTTTGTTTGCCATTAAAAAAGAAAGCATATAACCACTTAAAGGCTTAAGAACATCCTTAACCGTAACAGCATACTGTACCCTGTCGTTGCCTATAGCATTATACGAGCTGTATGAGTGTGCGCGTGTGCATCTGTTTACAGATGTGCGAGATTGTGAGGAAACATGTGAGCGTGTCCTTGCCTTCGATTGTTTGCACAGAAGTGTAGCTGAGTTTAGTGATGGCATCTGGGTCTCTCTCTCTCTCTCTCTCTCTCTCTCTCTCTCTCGCTGTGTGTGTGTGTGTGTGTGTGTGTGTGTGTGTGCTCCCCTGCCTGCATGGGGAGAACATAGAAGGACACAGTCAGATCCCCTGAGAAAGCTCAGCTGTGTCCTAGTCTTTGGCCCTCTCTTCGGGTTAATGCGGATCACTGAATTATTGTTACATTAACCGATGTAGAGTCAAAGCAGAGGGTCGCTGGCACTCCGCCGGAGTCAAGCACCGCCCCAATACATGTCTCCCTCTCTCTCTGTCTCCCTCTCTCTCTGTCTCTCTCTCTCTGTCTCTCTCTCTCTGTCTCCCTCTCTCTGTCTCTCTCTCTCTGTCTCCCTCTCTCTCTGTCTCCCTCTCTCTGTCTCCCTCTCTCTCTGTCTCCCTCTCTCTCTGTCTCCCTCTCTCTGTCTCTCTCTCTCTGTCTCCCTCTCTCTCTGTCTCCCTCTCTCTGTCTCCCTCTCTCTCTGTCTCCCTCTCTCTCTGTCTCCCTCTCTCTGTCTCCCTCTCTCTGTCTCCCTCTCTCTCTGTCTCTCTCTCTGTCTCCCTCTCTCTGTCTCCCTCTCTCTCTGTCTCCCTCTCTCTGTCTCCCTCTCTCTCTGTCTCCCTCTCTCTGTCTCCCTCTCTCTCTGTCTCCCTCTCTCTGTCTCCCTCTCTCTCTGTCTCCCTCTCTCTGTCTCCCTCTCTCTGCGCTACACCGCGTCGTAAATAACATCCGTTTAAACGCACATCACTTTTTCTATTCAGGGTAAAGATGCTGTGTTTAAATGTCGATGACGTATGGAAAAAGCTAATTAAAAAAAAAAAAAGTTTTTCCAATTTAGCTAACCACCTCTAGCGATTCAAAAGGTCACGTCTGTGAAGACTTGGAAGCTTTTGATTGGGTAAAAGAAGCAACTCTGTGCCATAGGGAAAAATAAATGTGAATGCTGTTGTTACTACGCAACACAAACCACACACACACACACACACACACAAAAGGATATTTTTGAAGGTCATGTTTGACTACAGCATCATGGGTTGTAGAAAAAGGGTGAAGGCTGATTATTACTTTTACTTCCAGTGTGAATGAGGCGTACAGAAATGAGTCACTCAAACACAAAGGCGAGGAGAAACAAACAGGCGCGCAGACTCGTGACACACCTGCTAATTACACACAACCCTTAAGAGAACAGGCATCATGAGGAGCTGAGGAAACCAGCAAGGAACTCGATTCGAAACGGAAATTCGGACAAGACCGAAGAAAACCGTTTGTCTATCGCATTGCAGCGTTCTTCTGTTTTCTGTTTTTTTTTTCCCCCCTTCGCAATCTATCCGCTGGCCGCGTCCCGCTCTGCTGTGAGGTTAATGAGAATACAAAAACACCTCAGCATTGCTCTGCCTCTCCTGCTTTGCTTTGAAATGAGAGAGAGAGAGAGAAAAAAACTCATCCCTCTAAGTGCGGTGGGAGCGAGGGAGAAGATGAGATTTTTTTTTAAAAAAAAGAAGGAGAGAGTGAGGAAGAAAAAAGGGAAGAATGAGTGAAAGCTGAGGGCAGAGTGAAGGGGGATTTGAGAATAGGTTCTCAGTGGAAATGATCTGCGTGAAGGTGTGGGAACTGCTGCAAGCTGAAGTGCGATCTGTGAAAGAGATGCTTAATCACGGCGCTTCATAGCCACAGCTAGCTTCATTTCTCCTACTGTTTTAAAATGGCTGCCTGTGAGCTGCAGGCTACACACACACACACACACACACATTCACACAGGCACTACAAACAGCGCTACCTGACAGCCATCTAACTCCAACTCTAAGTCCCTGAACCCTGGTGGACATGATAGCTACGGTGGTGCACCACACACACACACACACACACACACACTCATATACAGTACACACACACACATTTCATAAATACATTCATTCGTTCGTTCATATTTCACTCATCTGATTATTTCATTCAGCATTACAGAAGCAGAGCTAGAGGACAGAGGGTTAAGGAAGAGAGTCACTTACTGGTAGTACAGTTAATCCTGATACAGTCTAGATGGGGAAGAACAGACAAGATGTAAATTCAGCCTTCAAGGTTATGACTGCAGACATCCATTACAACACATTGTCCACAAACTGGGGACAGACACACAAACAGAGTGGACCGGAGAGCATCTGTCACGCTGATCAGACACATATTTTCTCTGTCTATCGCTCTCTCGTCTCTGCCTCCCACGTCGAGATAATGAACTCCAGGTGGAGGAAACACATTCTCACACGCCCGCATATCTCGGACACTCATAAATATTCATCTCCTCGCTGATCTGGAATATATTTCGAATTTAGGGACAGTTGCCATTTATAGAAATCGGACTGTATCTATATCCGGATCCGTGAGAGGCCAGAATTCGAAGATTCATCTCTTAGCTTTGAAAAAGGGTTAAGGAAGAGAGCAAGAATCTGGTCAGCGTGACAGCATGCCCTCACCACCAGCACTACTGCTGCTCCAGTATGCACACACGTTAAAACCCTTTAATGAGAGAAAGGAGACAATTTTCAAGTGGAAAAAGCACTGATAAATAGGACAGAGAGGGAAAACTTGTGCTTGTCCAGGCACACTGCAGCAGAGCGCTGGAGCATATCCACCGTAAAGCTAAGCCTCTTGGGAGTGGAGCTGAATTCAGAATGCTTTTCTGGGCAAAAAAAAAAAAACACAAAACAAAAGGTAAAAAAAAACGAAAAAACAAACACTTGCAAACTCTTGCAGAAAGATCTGCTTTTTGGTGCATGTACAGTGTAAAGATTGTGTCATGAGCTTAAACTCGTATTGTCTCATGCATTGCCGTGAATTACTGTAGGAATAAGGCGTTTGAGTGTGTGGTTACTTATACTGTAAATTTTAAGAAGAGAAAATCATGAGGTTAGAAATTGGTCTTAATCTAAAACATAGCTCAAGCATTTTCATTAACAAATATTCTATCATTTTTTTTTTTTTTCTTTTTTTAAGGAAGGTTGCAGGCATTTTAGAGCCCTCTGCTGCCTATAAAAAGAACTGTAACTTCATCAGCCCTGGGGGTTGCATCATAATTCCTGTAAGAAGGTAGAGCTTATTTCTGTAATCCTTAAAGGAAGAACCTCATGACAAAAATTTTACTAAGACATCTTTTGGATCTTTTGATCTTTGGATAGTATGATCTTTATAGCTCTGGAAAAACTCACATAGGAAACAGTATAAACTGCTTTCATAAATCAATCGCACATGTGGCTATTTTCACATTATTATTATTATTATTAGTAGTAGTAGTAGTATTTCTTTTTTATATATATGCCACTACTGTACAAATTATGTAAATTCAACATTCCTTTTACTAAACAATACAAGACATACATCTGCAACCATCTTTAATCACTTTTAAGCACTACAATACCTGTTCTATGGCTACTGTAATAAAAAAAATATATATTGTTATTATCATTATGATGATTTGTCTGTAAAACACCTTTAGATCTATTAGTCTACCTATGCACATTTGTGGATCGATATTCTTTCTGTACGCCAACACCGAAGACGAGAAATCCAGAAATCCAAATCACAAATCCAGCTCCTTTCTCTCCCATGAGGCTGTAGCGCATTTGTGTGTCGTCAACCACAGCAAGAATGTGGTCGCAAACAGCCAGAGAGCAACGTATGCCCGTCCGAACAGGGAGTGCAATCGCCTCTGGAGTAGAAGGCAATGTTTCGGATGAGTTTGTCTGTGTCTACCATGTGCGCGCGCGTGTGTGCACGTATATATATAAAAATAAGAAGTGTTAGGAAAAGGTGAAGGCTGAAAAGGCATGTGGATTAAGTGCAAGCCTAGACATGCTATTTCAAAGTGGACAGGCTGAATGACATTGTGTTTTTCATGATGCCTGATGCCATTGGGTGACGTTATTGAAGACACAATACTGTGTCATCCTGGGCTATCTAGCACATCGATGGGACAAGCTTGCACATTAGCATGTGATCTATCTTATGGTCATTCTTTATGATTACCAAAATTCATGCAAACATGTGCACCTGGATTTTATATATATACTGTATATATTTTTTAAAGAAATATTATATAAAGCTATGCAGTATATCTTTCCATTTGTTATATTTCTTCCAATTTATCCAGTATTACTAAAGCATTAAAAATACATTTATAACATGTTATGTCCCATATGAAATATGTGTGGAATGATAGCACACCACTGTTAAATTCTCAGATCTGATTGATTAGAAGGTACGATTATTTTGCAGCGTTATTTACATCGTCATACTGTAGCTCAGCTGAAGTATTTAAAAAAATAGAATATGTACAGTATAAGTTATTTCATATTATATAACTTTGTATTCATGATGTATTAATGTAGCATGACATAATAAATCAAATACTTTTACAGTACGAACACATGCAATTATCTAATTACAAAGATTGTGCAATTTATTACAGGCACAGTAAATAATTAATGTGTAATTTTGCCTAAAGTATACTGAACATGACCTATGAACCCATAATGCATGCTAAAATTGTCCAACCAAAAAGCGTTATTTATCAAAGCATTTTTTTTGAAACTTGTCACGTGTGTAATTTTTTGGTGACCAGGTAAAGGTTAATTTGGTGCTTTTTGAATAATAATATAAATAACTTATACTTGCAGGCATCATGCTGAATCAGAAAACGTTGAAAAGACAGAAAAATTACAGATGCTGTCACATATTACTTAGCCAAGGTCACGGTGGCCATGTTGTGAAAGAGGGGTTTCAGATACTATTAAACACACTACTTCTAGCGATATTATTTCCTATTTAAATAAGTTTAAATACTAAATGGTACATTTAAGAGTTACATACCGATCAAATCATGCAGCACTAGTTTTATACAGACTATGCCAGACACTATAAATGATGAAATATAATAATTGACGTATTGTATTGCTGGTTGTTACTGGTTACTTGTGAAATTGATAATATAATATAATATAATATAATATAATATAATATAATATAATATAATATAATATAATATAATATAATATAATATAATATAATTTTAATTGCACAGTAGTAGATTTGCCTGGTGTTTCTCATACATTGTATGTACTTGTCTCTCACTTTAATCACTGGCTTGTACTACTGATCTACATGACAGAACACATGGATTTCTAACCTGTTTATTGAGGATTAACAGATTATAGGGTTCCACTAGGGCTCAAAAAGCGAAATCCAGACACAGACAAACATAATTGACGCTTTACTTGACTGCCCATAATCATCAGTAAGGATGTGAAGGTACAGTAGACTAAAAATGCACTCCATGGTGGGAGGGGCTACATTACGCTCATCTGGGAGTGTGCGGAGGGCCGCAGAACCTGGCCATTGAAGGATGTACACCGTCCCATTCTCTATTCAGCACACAGAGACGATAAAAGCATATGCGGTGCCTAATGTATGTTGAGGAGTGTAAGAACTACGGAGTGTTAATATGCTAGTTCATCTTTCTGTATGTTGCACTGAATTGTGAAAGCTTAATGCAATATGTTGTACCAAGAAAAGCGTGTCTCTGTGAGCAGAAACATTAAAATACAGTAAATCACCAGTATGTGTGTGTGTGTGTGTGTGTGTGTGTATGCGTAGACATGTAGAGGTAAAACGCTCTGATTGGATGAGGTACCTAGATTGACCGTGAGTCGGACCCGCCCTCCGTCCAGCTCCAGGCGGAGTGTGTCTGCAGAGTTGCGAGAGGTTGTGGCCATCAGAACACCGTAAGCTCGCTGGGAGCGGAAGCGCAGTGACACATCCTCTGCCTCGGTGTGCATCACCACCGGCAGCTTGA
The DNA here is from genome assembly GCF_024256425.1 of Clarias gariepinus. Classification (NCBI taxonomy): domain Eukaryota; kingdom Metazoa; phylum Chordata; class Actinopteri; order Siluriformes; family Clariidae; genus Clarias; species Clarias gariepinus. The sequence goes on along the minus strand of NC_071113.1, from coordinate 21,891,729 downwards.
TCTTCATAAACTTACTGCCATCATAACTGAGAATAGTGGCATCTAAGGGAGAGAGAGAGAGAGAGAGAGAGAGAGAGAGAGAGAGAGAGAAATTAGATGGTGCTATAAAGCATTGAGGAAGGGAGGTAAAGCTGAAGGCAGTATGAATGCCATGGAGCCAGGATCATAAACAACAAGCTTCATAGAGACAGATGAGTGACAGGTTACTACAGCCTTTACAACTAGACTCTATGGTTGTCTCCAGCACCAGACAACCACGCAACAGCACTCACCATCCCTGCACACAGAAACCCAGGACATGAAGCTCATAAATAACGACCTTACATCCCGGGCTTCATTAGTTCATTTCCATACAAAGCGTAATTTATTAACTCTATCGCTGGTAATATATTCGTACTGCTGCGTGGCAGGGCTCGGCTTTAGAGCTGCATTTTACAGCCACAGCCTGTCTCCATTCCTCTAATCTGTTTATACGTGCAGCAATCACTTTATTGGCCAATTCAATTAGGCGCCTAGATCGTAGGCCACTGCATTTTTTATAGAAGATAGCAGAGCCCTCTGACGGCAGCCATTTTACTAGACGAATGATGAGAAAAGCATCCGGACAGCTAAAACTCAAAAAAGAAAATGTCTGCATGGTGTGAATTTCAAAAAGTCTTTACGGTGCACAAATCGAATGAACTCAAAGCTTTCATTTGATCACATCTGTCCTAGTCTGGCCAGGATTATAGGTTCAATTTCTCCCCACTTGGCACGGAAACTACTACGGATACATCTGTCTTCAATGAAAGAGCTCCAGAGACGTTCATGGCTGCAGGCTAGCACCAATTAGACTGCCCTAATTTTTACATATACACACACCAGTGTACTCAGCTACTCTAATTTCAACTGACTGTCTCTTTTCACCATCACCTGTTTCCATTAGCACATAGCCAAGCCTGAGAGTAAGGAAGGGGGGGCAAGCCAGAGGAAAACAAGCAGAGGACAGAGGAACAAGCATAGCAGTGTGCATACTAATGAGCACAAAAGTGAGCATTCTGCCCCTGAGGAGACGCACCTACGTGTGTGTGCATGCATCGACTGTGTGTTTGTGTGGATCCTCACCTGAGGCTGCGGTGATCTTGTACTAGGCTTTTCAGTTCATGCTCTTACTAAATATTGACTTGTTTGACAAGCCCGCACCTATAGAACAAGGTCATTTAAAATTTGCTTCAAAAGTACCCAGTGTGTACTAACCGATCAGAGATGTTCGAGTCGGGTCCAGTCTGGCTTTAATTTAAATTTGCTCATAAATTGGGATCTTAATGGGTATCTTGGTCAAATAAATCATGGTTTTCTCTATATTTAAGTTTTAGGTTAAGCCTTTATTTATCAAATATACATTACAGCACAGTGAGATTCCTTCTTCGCATATCCCAGTGAAACTGGGGTCAGAGCACAGGATCAGCCGTGTTACAGCACCCCTGGAGCAGATAGGGTTAAGGGCCTTGCTCAAGGGCCCAACAAAGGCAACCTGGTGGAGCTGGGGATCAAACCAATGATCTTCCGGTCCGTAACGCAGTACCTTAGCCCGCTGCGTCCCCACTCCATTACAGAGCACACAAACACACACTCAATCACACAATACAGGCAATTTGGAAACACTACATTGTTTCTAATCTGCATATCTTTGGACTGTGGGAGGAAACCAGAGCACCAGGAGGAAACCCACCACACACGAAGGAGAACATGCAAACTCCATGTACACGCAGACCCGCGGAACGAGAATCAAACCTCCACGAGATGAGGTCACAGTACTAACTACTACATCACTGTGCCCCCTTATTCCCATTCCTTGCAGGTAAAATTTATTTACCTGTTCAAATTAAATAGTGCCTCTCTAACACTCAAGGTCACTTTACAATTGAGTTTGTAACCCTGCACAAAATTAGCACTGCAAGCAGCCTTCCCCTAAAGGACCTGATGGTGTGAGATGGAGCTCATAAAGATCAGTGAGAATGCAAGCTCATGGAGGGCTTTAAGGATATACAATTCTCATATTAGTATACTGTATCTACAGTACAATCTATTCAGCATTTTAATCCACTTTAATTAGAATTTGCTGGTGCAACAGTCCCCTGAACAGCCATGCATGTATCCCACTGCAGACGCAGCATTTGGATGCCCGATGGCTCAGTTTAAGAGACAAACTGTTATTTCACTAGACGGCAACAGATTACGGTGTCAGTCACGAAGACAACGTGTATTTTGTGCATCTGGCATATATTTTAATAGTTGACAAAAGTAAAAAAAAAAGAAGATGGCTATGCCACTCTGAGAACCCTCAATCTCGTCTGATCTCTGAAGCGAAGCAGTCAGACCTGATTATCACTTGGATAGGGGACGATGTGAGAATACCAGGTGGTGTTGTGGGTTTGAATCTTCTCTGGTCTATGTGGGAGAAGTTTGCATGTTCTCCCTGTATTCTGTGGGTTTCCTACACATACTCTGGTTTCCCTCACAGTCCAAAGACATGTGGTGTGGCTGGCTGATCGGTGTTTTCTGCTTTCCACTACTCAACTCGTATTAAAGGTGGCATGATGGTGTAGTGGTTAGCACTGTCACCTTGCACCTCCATGGTTCGGGTTGGATTCCCGCCTCTGTGGTAGGATTCCTCCCACAATCCGAAGACAAGCTAATTAGGATAATTTGTGTTTCTAAATTGGACATAGTGTGTGTGTGTGTACCCTGCACTGGATTAGCACCCTGTCCAGGGGGTTCCCTGCCTCGTGCCCTAGGTCTCCTGGGAAAAGCCCCCCATGACCCTGTATACAGGATTAAGTGGTGTAGACTGTAAGTACACTTGTATGCATTGCAAAAAAGAATACGTTTAAATAGAATTTAACACGTCTTAATTAGACGTGTGCCGATACTGTATGATCTCCCCAATCTTTTAATGCTGCCTTACTTATATCCCTCAGACAAAAACTGTCTGTTTATTTATAAGAATGTGACCTACGGTACAGTCAGACACAGCCTGATGCCGTATATTCACTTAATTCTTCAACATAAATCTGGGATGGTTTGCTGGAGCTCTCTTTTTTCCACTTGAGCTACCATGATAGAGGGAGTAACAGGACACTAAAGCCCTTCTCCCTTGAGCAGGGACCCTACTGTGACCTTTAACCCCCTCCAACTCATTCTTTATTCCTGCATACTGTCCGTCGCTGTAGGAAAGGCAGCCCAGCACACTGACAGCTTGACAAACGAGCCATCGCCTCATCTTTAAAGGAGTAGTCTCACTCCAGGAGAGGGGATAATGAAAGGAGCAGGATAGCCAGTGGTTTGAAAAGACCTTCATTCCTGCCCTCCTGCAGTGGTGTGTATTCATGCGACAGGAGAAACTAGTTCTGAGGCTCCTGAGCTGCTTGACAAGCAACGCATTACATCCAATCAGGGTATGATAGAGCAGCAGCAGTCTGCACGATGAAGAGGGCTGCAGAGGTCGCAAATAAGATGGCATGCTTGGAAAACTGAGCACGGAAACCAAAAAGTGAAGGGGGGGGGGCTGGTGGTTTAAGGTGTGGCTGGTAAGGCGGGGATATGGGGACTAGGAACATGGCAGACTAAACTAAACCATAACCAAAATAAATAAATACACTTCACTGTTGTGTCTTATTTGGATAAATTGAAAATATAAAAGACAGAAGAAAGAAATAAGGAGAAGTGTAAGGGAAACCACATTGCTGTTTGGTTAAATCAGAGTAGCTGAGTTATTGTTGAACATCCCATTCCAGGTTTAGTCCCCTGATATAGAACGTTCCACTTTTCTGCGAAGGGTTCCCACCACATCCACAGGGCCTGGGGTGCACTCGCAATGCTAGTTCATTCAATGTGCTCAGTGGGGTTGAGGTCACTCGAGTTCCCCTACACCAACCTCGGTACACCCCTGTGTGCTTTGCCTAGAGGCATTGCCATGCTGAAACAATAAACAATTTTTAGTTTCAGTGCAGTGAAAATATAATGATAGAGCGTACAAACACCTTCCGAGACTTTTTTTTTTTCAAATTTGTGGCCCCACATGTGGGCGTGATTTTTGTGATTTTGTGCATAGTTTCTGTAAGTCACAACGATGCTTAAAACCACAAATGAGTGATTTTTTAAAATGCTATAACGCCACCCCACAGTCTTACATTAGATTAAAAGTGAACCACACAAAGTGCTCCACACAAAACCTTTTACTACAAATACAATGTTACAATTACAAAAAAATAGTGAAAACTATGAGAAACATAATATGCAACATAAACATCAGCCTCCTCTTTTACTAGATTCATTCTGACTTTGGTATTTGGTGATTCAAAGTGGTCGTCTTGCACCTCCAGGGGCCGGGTTGGATTCCAGGCTCTGAGTGCATAGAGTTTGCATGTTCTCCCTGTGCTTGGTGGGTTTCCTCCCACAGTCCAAAGACATGCAGATTAGGCTAATTAGGGTTCCTAAATTGTGTGTGACCTGGGATGGATTCTCACCCTGTCCAGGGTGTACCCGACCTCGTGCCCTAAGTTTCCTGGGATAGGCTCCAGGCCTCCCACAACCCTGTGTTCAGGATTAAGCGGTATAGACGATGAGTAAGTGAGAACATGCTGTTCACACATCATCCACAACGCATAATGTCCTATTTCACAGAACGTGTTGCCGATGGTAGGTGACGCATTCCTGTCATATATTCCTCCTGGGGAGACGGCAATGGCAGAAACAGAGTGTAAACATCGTTTTTCTTTCCTTCAACATTTTCCAAAAATCCACTAAAAGCATTTCGTTCACTGATGGAAGCTGCTTTTTTGCGAAGCCAGCAGTTCCGCTACACTGATCGTGTGATAGAAAGACGCAACGTGACTGGCTTGTCATGATGCATCGTCTCTAGCTGCAAAACAGGGCTGTCCGTGTCATTTGTCATTGTTTGTTTAAAATGTACAAGTTGGAAGCTTCTAAATTTAGTAATTGTTAAAAAAAAAGTAATTGTTTTCTTATAGACAACCTTGTGCGTGAGAAAAGTTTCTGAAAAAGCCAATGTCCTACTTCCTCACCCAGTCAGATATGTTGGACTGCAGGTAGAAAGGAGTGTACATGGATCAGATCACTCTCTCCATCTGCACCTCCATCTGTTCCTACTTTCATTAACCACCCGCTCCCGTCCAAGCCTCCTCCTCTGAAACGCACACTAACAACCTAACACCTAATGTATGAACACGCACACGCACACACACTCACACAAACACACACTTCCTGTGCCCCCTGTTAATGCCTTTTCTTTTTTTCGCTCTCTCACACTCACGAACACAAACACCTTACAGGTCTATATTCGAGCAGACTCTTAGTGAAGGTTTTCATGACACATGGCATAACTGCAAAAGGGGAAGACACACCGTTTGTTCAAAGGGTGTGTGGAAGTCAGGAGTCACACGCTCGTGTTATACCTTCCTGCTGAACCCAGCCCCATCCACCAACATGCTGTGGCGCTCAGGAGCTCTGCTCACTACAGGGATTACCGAAATGTATGTTCAACATCCATAATAAACAGGAAGATTTGGCTCTGAGGCATCATACATAATTCAGCTATGTTTATCCGTGGATGCTGCGCTCCAACGGATGATTTGCCCTTTACAAATTTTTGACAAGCAACAAAAAGTCAAAAAAAAATAAATAAAAATCGAACAGCAGGTGGAGTGTACAACACGCATGGACCTGCGAATTAACGGTAATAACTTGCCAATGTTGCAACCAACCAGGTTTATACTGTAGCTGAAGGAAATGGAACATGATCTTGTTACAGACGGTCTGAGTCGCTCTGACTGACATCCTATCAGTCTGATCAATGAAAGTGATGTGATACACACCAATCCTGACACATCTCAGATAAAAAAAAAAAGATATTCAGTACATTGCTGGCTTGTTCGATTATGAAGCTATTAGAGTACCTGGGTGATGTCTGTGTGATGTCTACATTGTTTTCCAATTGTTTTAAAGAAGTATCCTACAAAAACCAAAAGTTATTTTGAAATGCTGTCTACAAATTTACTTATACGTACACTTATATAACCTACAGGGTTACCTTTCAGGTTTTGCCAGGTATAGTAAGAAGAGTAGCATAAATATAAAACACGATAAATCATAATAGCATTAATATTCATTCTGAGGTGGTTTGGTGTCAATATTGATATTTCCATTTTAGTAAATCATGCATGAGATTAAATCCACCTGGCTAATATTATAGTATAGATCTCTTCTTGTGCTGCCATAACAGCACTGACTCATCTGGCCATGAATGCCACAAGAACGTGCTGTGGTATCTGGCACCAAACCTTTAGCTGCAAATCCTTAAAGTCATGTAAGTTATGAGATGGGGCCTCCATGGAATAAATTTGTGTGTGAAGCACATCCCACAAATGCTTTACTGGATTGAAGTCTAAAGGTTTCAAGGCAAGTCGATATCATTCTCGAGCCATCCAAGCCGTTTTCCTCGAGCCATTCCTGAACCATGGAACGCCACTGGCGTTAGGGAATTCTATTGCCATGAAAAACAGTACTTGGTCCAATTTTTAAGGTTTTGGTACATATCAAAGTACTATCCATGTAAATGCTAAGATGAAAGGTTTACTAGCAAAATATAATGCCCAAAGCATCACACTGCCTCTCCCAGCATGCCTTCTTCTCATAGTGCACCCTGATGCCATGTGATAAACACTGACCCGGATATCCACATGGTGTAAAAGTGTACGCAACTCATCAGACCAGGCCACCTTCCTCTAATGCTGCCTGATCCAGGTCTGATACTTAAGTGCCCACTGTGGGGTCAGAATGGAGACCATGACCAGTCTGCACTGTAAGCTGTGATGTATTGGGTGGTCTAACACCTTTCTATCGTAGCCAGCATTAACTTAGTCAACTTCTTGTCTTCTGTAGGCTCAGACTCAGACTCTGGCTCAGTCTTACATCTTTCTTTCTTTAGATTCAATCTTTCTATAGAGGTCATGCACAATTTAGATTAATTCTCTGTGTTGTACAGTATGGCCAGAACTGGAAATCATGTAAAAGTCCTCCATTCTATCACAAGCCTTCATACTGTATATACAGTAGAGATTTCGATCTGGCCCTGGACCATAACATACATAACAATGCTCTTTTACTATAACCACGATTTTGTGGTTCAATATTCTGTCATTCAGATAGTTTAAATATGTCTATCAGCTTGAAATCCAAAAATAATAATTAGAAGTATTGGCCACTGGTTATCTCTGTATAAGCAAATATGGACATCCTGAGCATGTTGTTACTGTATATTCCAACAAGTGCATTAAAATATGAGCTATATATTTAAGTTAGAGCTTTAACTACTGTCAGAGCTGCCGTTATAGTAAGAAGATGTCTATTTCAGCTCAAGCAAACATTCATTACTTCCTCCACAGCTGCCACATTTGGTGTCTTTTTGTTAAATCCCTTTCACATCCTCCTCCGCACATCCTCCTTCCCTTCCTTTATTCCTCCACTAACAAACTGCTCCAATTTGCCAGTTAAACAGTTGTGGGGTATGTGGATGGATTTGGCAGCACTTCACCACATCTCTCAAGCTCAAGCTCACAGCCTTTCTGAAGCATGATCATGCAGCATCGCCACTTATTTCCATTGTGCTAATTGGTCAGATCATTGCCATCATTTTTGTATGCAATAATAAAGATCCACACTATAATCGTTTGGTGTTTGGTTGAAGGAGTCGGGACGATGCTGCAGAGGGATTACTTCACCCAGACAACTGGCACATTCTTAAAGGCAAAACACTCCCATTAAACAACTGGCCTGAGTCCGAGCACTTCACAGAGATAGCGCTGATGGGCAGCCCTGGTGGACAGTGATATTGAGCTCAAGACACGCAGAGAGGAAATGGAATTTATTGACCGTCTGCCTCTCTGTCTTTGCCCTGTTTTGCATGTTGCTCTGTAGGGGTAACTCTGACTGTGAGCATTCATCTAGAAAAACAACAGCAATGAATTTCTGCCTGAGATGGATTTTTTTTTTCTTTTTTACAGGACAGATAAAAGAAAAACATAATGCACGCTTGAGTGTCTCTCTATAAAGGTGACATGGATTGGAAAGAAACCCAATTACCACAGTAACAGTAACGTCAGCTGCGCTGGCTGCCTCACATTCTTTCAAGGCCAAGCTGACAGTGGAGAGACACAGAGTGGGTGGACATCCTCTTCAACCCACAACCATCTTAAAACTTTGCAGGTCTGGCCTATTACAACATGTACAATATACAGTGCAATGCAGTATCTGCCCGTAGAAGAGCCAGAGATTTGCAGTACAACTCATTGTAGCTCAGGAAATAATGGATCCCTTCGCTAAAGCGTCCTTCATGATGATCAAATTTACAGTTGGTTTGTAAATAAATACATTGTATTTAACAGCCATGCAAAGTCAAAAGGGCTCGACTTTAGACGCCTCCCAAATCTACAATAACAGTGAAAACCATGACTCACCTCTCTCACAGGAGCGACCCAGATAGCCAGTCCCCGAGCAGTCACATACGTAACGGTTCCAGCCTTCCCTGCATGAGCCGCTGTTCAAGCATGGGTTGCTCAGGCACTGCTTTGGAGGTTCTTTGGAGCAGGAAGGTTTGACGCCCACGGCTCTCTGGGCTTCAGCGATGCGCCGGATGTCTTTGCTCTGGCCATCCATGAACAAATCGCGTACGCAGCCCACATAACCATAGTTGAGCAGTGCAGTCCACACCTCAGTAGGAAACACCAGGCCAGCACGGTCTTCTGGCAAACCACCCAGATACAAAGTGTCATCCAGATCCAGGATCTCACTCTCTCCAGGAGCATTATAGGGGGTACGTACTGAGTTGACAGAGATGGTGCCTTTAAAAAAAATAATAATAAAGGATGGTTAGGATCATATTTCTTCAGTTATATCAGAGAATCCAGTGTCTATCCTTCTAAGTAGAAATACACCCTGGAGTACCAAGAGGTTTTAGGAGAAAACAGGAGAACCCAGCTGAAACCTAAGGAAAGATGCAAAGACATATATACTGTAGACAGTAACCGGCACTCAGAATTGAATCTGTAGTTTAATGCTACCCACTGCACTTTGCACACTGGAATGTCTAATGTCTAATACCTGTTCTAATCGTATAATTTCAAAAGTTTATTTTCCTTAAAAACTGAAACTTATAATATAGTTATACAACGGACAACAATTTTTCTTTTACCGCCTGGAGATTAATTCCACCCATGTGAACAAGAGTGCCGCTCAGCTGTCCCTTTTCCTTAAGACAACTCAGAGTTATGTTTCAGGTGAAAGGGAAGGATTGTCACCCTTTTCTTAGCTACTGCAGTTCATCTTGCTGGTAGCAGAAAGCTGTAAATGTTACAAACTGCTCAGTTGGTGACTTTAATAAATAGTAAAATGGGATTTTTCAGGCATGATGTGAACCCTGTTTGAGTTGGTTCACTGACTCAACTTAATGCCTTTTTAATAAAATGTAACACCACTCTCAGTATTGGCCAGGACAAGAGGATTTAAAACCCATGTGCAGTATAACTTCAGGAACTACAGTATACCATACAGAATAGTCTATGAAGTATTTCAGTCATCCAAGCCACTAAAGTTTCTTTTAGCAACTCGGTAAGAACTTCAATACTACAGACTGAATTGCTTCAAATAGGAACCAAAGTTTGATAAGTGAGGCAATAAACTTGCAGCATGATAATTACAGTACTAAGACATAGGGCTAACATAGGTATTGTATTTTGGGAGGCTTGGCTACGTTGTGTAAAGTATGCATAAAATTTAAACATTTGCCCTTATCCAGAGTGCCTTACAGTTTTCTATCATTATACACCTGAGCAGTTGAGAGCCTTGGTGGTCACACGATTTGAACCTGGGACCTCCCGAACCATAGCCCAATACCCTAACCACTGAACCACCTACAGCAAATAGGGTTGATGTTATCAAAAACATGCTCCTTGCTTGATGATTTTATCTGTGTGTGATGCTATACAGTTCCAGTCAATAGTTTGGACACAAGTTTAGATTTATTTTCCTACATTCTAAAACAATACTGGATATTTCAAAACTATAAAATAACAGACATGAAATTAGGTACCGACAACCATAACAGTCAGTTGTAATTTTAAGACATGAATGACGGCTGTTCTTGTTTTTGTAATAAGAGCAATTTTTGTAATAAGAGCAATTTTAAGACATGAAGGTCGGATGTTCTTGTTTTTGTAATAAGAGCATTATTAAGTGCATTTGCAAAACCCATCAAGCACCATAATGTACTGTTAATGGCTAAACACCATGGCAGGAAAGTAAGGCCAAAATTTACCTTTGCTGCAGAGGATAAGTTTATTTACCCTTATTTGCTGCTGGGGTTTGAACCTGGGACCATCTGAACCATACCCCAATATCTTAAACACTGAGCTACACCCTAGAGCTACTGTACCAGCCTCTGAAATCAACAATTACAGTAACAGCACCTCAGATCAGAGCCATTATGAAGGCTTTAAAGAGCATAAATGTATTTATGCAGACACATCTCAATACATGTATCACCTGTTTAAATTAGACTATTGCATATTTTGGATGCCTTCAGCATTGTTTTACAAAAAAGACCAAGGCACTCGAAGATGCATGCAAACTATTGATGGTAATGTATAAATATACTGTATATAAAACAGATATCGCTGTCCAGACCGAAAAAACATATTTCAAAATGTCCACCACCACATTCGCCCTTATGCTATATGGAAGATGCTATAACTGGGATTTTGGGCAGGTATCATTTAGCAAACATAAATTTTTCAACTTGTATATTTGTATTTACTGACTTCAACATTAATCTATTAGATATGGTGCTGGTGACATGAACTGGGTCTCTTAAATAATGTTAGATATTATTTGTGTGTAGCGTTTTCTTAAGCCGGACAGAGCTAGTTTAATTAGAAGTCATGGTATCGGTATTGGACACTGATATTAAAAAATTCTTGAACGATACCCATCCCTAGTAAGGATTTTGCCTGGCACTTTCCCCTGGATGACTGACACTAATGATGTCATGAAACATATTAAGGTAGCATGACTGTCTTTGGACCCCTGAGATGTGGATCACATGCATGAAATAGGATTTTTATTGCTGTGGGGTGGGTATAGGATGATACAGTGTTGCTCAGTACAATGAATGGTCATGGGAAATATAAAATAACCTGTTAATAGCAGAGAATATGGAATGATCAGGACATTCAGTCCATTTGAAGTCAATTTCATAAAATCTCCAACATACTCTCTCTAAGAAATAGATTTAAATTTGGAATTATTTATTGCAGTAAATATATTTGGCAATGCAAATATTTAAACAGCTTAATTTCAGTGCCACCTAGAGTTCTTCCCTTAGACTCGGGTTCCAGAGTTCATATAACTGATTACAAGATGCCTTCAAGGCAGTACCTCTCATTGACTCTAATGATATTAAAACTCTTTCATGGACTCGAAATCAGCCTCATTGTTTTCTTGAAGACAGTTTACTAACAACATTTAAATCCACAGTGTAATTCTGCATACCCCCCCCCATGCCCCCTTCCATTTTTCATGCCTTAAAGGCAATGACAAATAGGGAGATATTATTTGCTAGCAGTCAGAAGTTTAATGTACATGCGGAGCTAGCCGAGCCCTGTTTATTACTGTTCAACCGCCTGAGTTCACTAAAGCGGAATTATAATTTAAAATATGAGCGACATTGGCCATTTGCAGCATAAGACCTTTATTGTGCAGTGAAACACAAACTATTTATTCCTCAACCAGAGTAAATTGGTGTAGCTGTAAGAAATGAAATACAGGCAGTGAGAGTAAAGGACGGAAGAAATAGACTGCTGATAAATAATTCAAACTTTAAATTTAAACCTCAAGCCTGTCTATTACAGACACACTAAACTGATTTGACATGTTTTATTTTTTTTTCTTGGTCACACTTTATAGTATTAAATGTCTTTAATGTCCGTGTGGCTACTGTACATGTGTAAATATACACTGTATACTGTATGTAAGATATCTACACTGTTACAAAAGCATTACAGCAATCAGGTCAGGTCACACTGGGAGTGTAATGTAATACCCCATATACACCAATCAGCCATAATTAAACCTAGCTGCCTAGGTTTTGGGTTCCCCTGGTCCCACTGGGGTGTGTTCCCCATTGATCCTGGATACCTTGGGTCCTATGGGTTGCAGAGTTAGGCCCCCACGAATTGGATTTGTTTGTTTGTCCAATGGGATGGCTCAATCTTATTATGATCTGGGGAGTTTGGGCGCCTGGGTCAGAAGTATTGGGCTCTTTGCCTACAGGGCCTCATATGCGGTAGGCTGTTGTGCACTGGGTGTACAGGAGCATTAACTCTCTTTTTTTTTAGCAATTTGTTCTGTGTTGGCTTTTCTGTGAGATTGATCCAGCTAGGCTGGCCATTGGTCTCCGCTTGTGAGCCTTGGGTGCCAATAATTGTCTTGGGTGACCATGTGACGGTATTATTACATTGATAATATTGTAAAAGCTATCTACTGTAAATGCTTAGCTACATGTTCAAATAAATGGTATCATAAATGGAATGTTAGAAATGCAAAATTTTACACAAACAGCATTTGCAAATATAATATTATGACAAGTGATAGTTAATAGCACACAGATGATTTTGGACCCATCTGCCACACACTAGGTGTCACATTACAGCTGAGATTCTTCTTATAAAGTGTCTTTATTATATGTAATGTATTGTAAATTTCATGAGTGGATGTGGATATTGCTTCTGGAAATTAAAACTGTAACACGACATCATTCTCCCTGACACACACACACCATCTTGTCCAGTGTGCCGAACTTGGCGATTACCGTCCCAGACAGCAGCCAAGCATCTCTCTCAGGTCAATAGTAATGAGCATGCTCCATCATCCAGCCGCTGGTTCTCAGTGCTCACAGATTACACAGCATGGCACTACCGTATGGTGGGCCTGCTTTTATACTTCCTCTTACACACACACACACACACACACACACAAAGGTACCCACAGTATACGCTCAAGCACTGAACAAACATACGGCTCGTAAGCATCCATACATACTGTAGTGTATTATGTGTACTGTATATATGCACACATATGCACTTACACATAAATGCACCCATAAACACCCTGTGCATGTATGATTCTCTTTGCTATGTGTGGGTGCATGCATGTGTGTGTGTGTGAGTGTGTGTGTAGGCAGCCAATTCATACAGGCTGCAGTGACACAGCATAGCTCATTCTGTTTGGCACACAGTGAAGCTCCCATCTGTCAGTCCCGTTTCAGATTGCTGTACCCTGCCAATCTTTTTTTCATCTTCTTCTTCTTCTTTTCCATGCCATTAAAATGTGACCAAACTCACCATGGCAACAATGCAACACTGTATTAGGAGGCTTATGCTAATCTCGTTTTAAAGACATGATGGAATTGAGCTTCACGGATAGTGTCTATGGAGTACGCTTGGAAGAAAAATACAGTGTAAAAAAAAAAACAGGGATGTCGCCTCTCTCTCTCTCTCTCTCTTTCTGTCTCTCTCTCTTTCTATTGCTCTTTCTTTTAGCTGAGCCCTATTAAATCTCAATTGAATACTGCATTACCGTGAAACTAAAATACCACTCTTGCTTTAGAAATCTGATTTCGTAATTGCTCCATGCGCCATTTAATTTTCCCCACATAATTCTCGCTCGCTCTGCGTGTCAGAATTAATGTAGGTGACCTGCATATCTATCACTGGAGAGAAGACGGAGACGAGCGTTTTTCACATAGGAAAGAAGCCGCACATCAATAGGGCAAATAAGTTCGGCTGCTGGAAGGACAGAGGACCTTAAAAGACCACTATCCAGACTTTAGGCAAAAATGTGGTTGATGGAAGGAAGTGAAGGAGGAGGGGAGGAATGAGGGATGTACTGTCTCTCCTGGGCAGTGCCAATCGCTAACACTCTCTATCCTTTGGGAGACCGACTTCTGGTTTCCATAGCAACTTGTGCAGAGAAAATAGTGAAAGTGAGCGAGAGGAAGACGGAAAGGATGGGGCCGTTCGTATTTAAATCCCAAACTGCCGGAGCGTCTTCAGGCTTACGTGCCCATTCATATTCGAGGCAACACATTAAATGCCGACAAGAATCCATCTCCTGCATGGCTAAATCTACACTTAAAGGTACAATAAACAGAATTATGTATGGAAATAAGGCCATTTATTGTGGGGTTTTTTATTAGTTTTTTTGAAAGCGCACTGAAATTTCAGAGTTTGTAGAATGCCTTTAGGTTGAATAATTTAATCTTGTATAATTTAATTGTAACTTCAATAAATCAGCAACACATACCACAAAAAAAACAACAAGAATAAATACCTGATCTGCCATCCCGCTGAAAGTCCACATGGTACCATTCTCCATCATTGACCTTCTTGTTGACGGCCCGGGTCTTGGTCGTGCCAGAGCCCATGTCTAGTAAAAGGTAAAGATGGCCGTCGAGCATCTCAATGGCGAAGAAGTCCACCTTCATAGTTTTGGGGCCCTTGGGGTCCTTCTGCTGCTGCTGCTTGGGCTTGCCATGGCTAAAGAGCAGCAGTCCGTTGGGCTCGGTGGTGCGGAAATCGAAGGAGATGGAACCGGCTTTCTTAGCAGTCCATTTGCTGAGGGTGATGTAGGACTCAGGGGTCTCGAAGGTGACAGGGTCCAGCGTGGCCACGTTCTCACACTTAAAAGCCACCATTCCACTAACCTTCATCTTAGGGTCACCTTGTTTGGCCAGACGAGACAGCTCCAACCTCACATCGTTGTTCTTGTACACAACCTTTACATGCAAAACGAAGAGTAAAACAGAGACAGAGAAATTTTTAGAAAAAAAAATGTATTCACTTATCTAAACAACTACTTAGTGCCTACTGTCAATAAATCATCGCAGGTTCAGAACGAAAGTATCCTGCAGAAATTATACTATAATAGATAAAAGACTATCTATAATAGTATAATTATATTTATAAAGCTCATATGACGTTTCTCTGATTGATCTTTAAAGGTGTGAAATACATAGAGGAAATGGTTGTGAACTGAAAGTATGGTATATGTGAACACTTTACTGAACTGAAATATGAAATCTTTAAAATCTTTACAGGAAAAAAAAATCTGGGAATTAAAAAATCAAGTTAAATTACTACATGTACTGTAGAAATTGGCTAAACTGATTATACTGGAATATAATAATTAAGTTGGAATACATATTGGGATTTTTTTTTGCACTTCTGCATTAACTTTTTAGCTGAATGAGTAACACGAATACATTGCTGTGCTTGAAACCAGAAAAAAAATGATATCTTGAACAAATCAGCATGAGAGTGCATTTTCTATCATATCTGTGTTAATGATTGATCTGGTGTGTGAGATCGCACTGAGTTAGTGTAATTTTGTGTAAGAGCTATTTTAGAAAGACATTTTTTTTTGTTCCACTCCTCCTTTCTTTTCTCCACATGACTGAAATGCTGTGATTTTTGAACCAGTAACAATCTGTTAAGCGTTCAATATCTCCCTCTTTTAATTCCATTTCGATTTGAGCCAAGAAAGAGATAATGGAATGCGGATACAATGAAGGGATACTGATGATTCTTTAGAAATGCCAATCACACAGGCAGACACTAAAGACGTTCCTGCAATTAACGAGGTACACTGCTTTTTTTTTTTTTCCTCTGACCTGTCCACTTTGTGCACTTCATAAAATTGGAGAAAATTACATCTTATATCTAATAAGGCACTGTGTCTCTAGCGGGGAATGAATTACAGGGGTTAAGGCAGGGACAAGAACAGGACTCAGACGTGTGTATCTGTGTGACATGAACTGGACCATCAGTACGCTAGAATATCTAGAGCAAAGGTTATGAGGTTGGTTAGAGTAAGATAAAACCTCTTAATGATGGATAGAATTAATTACCAAGTACACACAGTGAAACTGTACTACATTTACGAATGCGTACCTGTAATAAATATAGCAGTCGAGTTCGTGACCATTATAATTATACCGATCTGGTGTGAAAGAGTAGAAAAGATGTTCTTGCTGCAGCTTATTGGCTGAGTATGTAGGATTAACACCTTTGTGTTTGCAGGTTTAAGACCTTTAGAAGACCTTCTAATCTGGAGAAATGACATCATTACGGCACGGCCCAAGAAAGGGATTACACGTGAATGCGCGGACAAAGCTCCACTAATGGTAGCAATCCGGACATCTGCTGCATCACAAGCTGCACCTTCACACCCCGACAAACAAACTCATCGATTTCTTGTGTGTAGCTTTTGAGATGAAGGCTTTAGCTTCAAAGCGCCTTCGCTGAACCTGAACCGTGCTGTTCATTTGGTCAGGTGTGTCAATACAATGACACACAGTTGAGTTGTACCGAAAGCCACGTGTTTGATCTGAGCAGTATCCTAATCAACAAATCTGTTCTATATCTATCCGGTCTCTTAAACAGCATTATTTAACATGACAACATATCCGCGCTGTAAATATGCAAGATATCGTTTCAACCAGCAAGTCGTAAACTGTCAATTTAAAGAAAAGCATCACAATAAAATCTGCTGCAATCTCATTTCTACAGCAATGAAGTTGCACTTTATTTTGGTGTGTATAAATACTGTATTATCTAATGTTACAACAATTATGTTATGCTATTGATTCTAGCTACCATTAGCTTCTAATTGTTTTTGCGGTATAAATAGATTTTTGTGCATCTCAATTCATTTGAGCTCGATTTAGGGTGACCGTTGTTTGTTTCCTTTTCTTTTTTTATCCAGAATTTTGGTATTGTCCATTTAAGCACACTTAGTCAGATATAAGACTAGTGCAGTTTTCAGTGTCACTACATTTAAAGCTTAAAATCTACAGCAAACTAAAATTATGTGGCCTTACGTAGCTCTTAAAAGTTGATATTGTGTCTATAATCCTTATGTATTTTAATGAAATAAATGAAGTTTGCAATGCACTTAATTATATGTTACCCTAAAAAAAAATAACTAGCAGATGTTACCATTATTTACTTTTGTTCAATTTATGTATTTTACTAGAGTGAAACCTAAAAAAAAGTTCTAACCTTAATTTAAACATTGTTAAATGAATCATTCCTTACCTCATGTACAGTAGATAGCAATACTGAAGGCAACAGTAGGGTTGTTCTATCAGTCTACTTTTTATAAGCCTTTTTTGAAATACAACATTTTTTCTGCTTAACATTCTATAGAAAGCGGTACTCTTTCTCTGTGTGCCCTGAGAGTTCACAGCACATACTCAAAAAATAGAGCTATATGGAAAAAAAGACAATGTGTTACAGTGATGTTATCACAGGTTAAGGGTGTTTGTAGGCATGATGTGAAGCAGAGTACCGAAACCCATTTAACCATAACAAAATCACAGTCACCCACACCTTTGAATAGCTTAATGCAACAACATAACAGGCTTAGAGTAGCCTATGGTCAGGAAAGTGGCTGGCAGTAGGTGTAATAGTTTAATGTTTAAAAGAACTGTACATTAATGACTTTAAATGCAGCTAATTTAAGATTTTTCAGACTGCCCTAAATGTTTTCAGGTTTTAGAATCTGAAAAACACTTTTTCACAACTGGCTCAATAAATGTACGTAAATAAAACAGGGAGCCCTTCAATAGATAAAACGTAAAAACCTAATGGGATACAGAATTTAAGAAAGATTTTATATACAGAACTGTTCAAAAGTATTCATATTTTGCTACCAAAAAGCAAAACTTTCTTGTATTTTATATATATATATATATATATATATATATATATATATATATATATATATATATATATATATACTGTATATAAATTCATGATGACAGATGATCAGGCCGGTGATGGTCTCTCTGTCCTGTCTCTGCTAGCCAGCTAACTAGGCCTCTTGGTTAGCTAGTTTAGTGTCTATGGTAATTTATGTTGTAAATTTATGTTGCATGTAGCACCTTGGTCCTGGAGGAACGTTGTTTTGTTTCACTGTGTACTAACTGTATATGGTTGTAATGACAATAAAAAAGACATTACAACCATATACATTACAACCATATATATTGAACTTGAACTTGTTAAGTATTAGTATAGGTGATACTGAATGCTGAGTGGTTTAAGTGGTGTAGGTTGCTGCTGAGGTTGTTACTATATATATATATATATATATATATATATATATATATATATATATTATTATTATATTTTTATTTTATATAATTAAAGAAATATTTCCAATGTCTCTCTCTCTCTCTCTCTCTCTCTCTCTATATATATATATATATATATATATATAGATAGATATAGATATAGATATATACAGTATATAGATATTACAGTGTATATATATAGAGGTACATTGAAAATGTTTCTTTAATTTAATATAAAGAAATGATGAGTCGATTAAGTACTCTCTCTCTCAGTACTCTTACTCTCTTACTTAATCTATATAGATAAATATAGATTAATAGTGGTGGTAGAAGAAATGCTATATATATATATATATATATATATATATATATATATATATAGCATTATTCTTTCTACCAGAAGCTGAATTCCCCCATGTTTCTTTCCAGTGTAAAACACTAAGATCACAGAGCACCCCTCAGAGAGAGCTTTTCCCACTAATAGAAAGCTTATTTACCCTATTAGTCAAACCTTTAGCTTCCTCTTATTCTGAAAGGTTATTTATCCTGTTTGTCACGCTCTTGTTTATTTTGTTTATTACTGCTGCTGTTGACGATCTGTGACCTATTTTCAAATTAGCAGTCTTCAGATGTGAAGCAACCTCATCAGCAAAATATTAATTAGCGAATGCAATTCAGCTGTGCTCAGTGTGTGTTGGAGGCAGTTTATGGGCCCTGCACTGGAAAAGCAGCACAGACTGATAAATAATTCTGTTAGTTGTTGATGCAGAAGACTTGGTGTTATACAGGGCAGAAAAAAGTGATGCGACTGTAATGTCTAAAGAGACACCTCTAATGGGACAAGCCACTATATAAAATAATTACAATTTCAACACCACAGGAGGTGTTTTTTTAAAGTCCATGAATGGAAAAGAGAGTAGGGCTGTGTAGGTGTGGCTTGAAGGTCAGCGCTGAGAACGTGGGCATGTTTTAAGTCCATATATAGTACGAGAAATACAGTACACAATTTTTATAGGTATCACTGTAGTCAAAATCTAAAATGCTTACAAGATCACCAAATTCAAATCAAATTTATATATGCCCATTATCATTACTATGACCTCTACCAAGCTTTCTTTAAAATTTTATTCATTCATGTTCTACAGTATATTGCTTATACTATACAGGGTGGCAGGAACACTGGAGCCTATCTAGTTAGTCCATGCGTTTGTCTCCTTCAGGCTGGACTTCTGCAATGCACTCCTCATTGGGACTTCTGGAAAAAGCCTTCAAAAACTACAGTACTGTTAATTTAAAAGTATGCTGCTAGGATCCTGATGCGAGCAGGTAAATATGACCACATTACGCCCATCCTTAAATCTCTTCATTGGCTCCCTGTTTCATTCAGAATCGAATACAAGGTTGCCATTGTTACCCACCAGTGCATCTATGGGGATGCCCCTCCCTATCTCAAAGAACGTATTACTTAACAGATATCTACATGCAACCTCCAATCTGTCTCAGTACATCTTCTGAAACCCCCGAAGACCAAGCTGCATACTATGAAAGATCTGGCTTTTTGCTCAGCGGCACCTAGGCTGTGGAATGTTCTTCCAGAGTATCTGAAGATGCCACAGACTGTTGATGATTTTAAATCTGGTCTTAAAGCTTATCTTTTTATCAGAGCTTTTGGGTTAAATTAATGTTTAGCATTTTGAGATTTGCTTTAAATATAAAGTAGATTATAAATAAAATGTACAATCATTATTATTATCCCAGGAAACTTTGGGAATACACCCTGGACAGAGTGCCAGTGCATCGCAGCGCACACATGCATAAACCACACACTCTTTCACACACTACAGGCAATTTGGGAAGACCTACAGTATTAACCTAATCGGAATGTCTTTGGACTGTAGAAGAAAACCCGTCAAGCACAGGGAGAAAAATGCAAACTCCATGCACACAGACCCGGGGAGGGAATCGAACCCACAACCCTGGAGCCTCAACTAGTAAATTGCTGTTCAGTAATTTGTACTGATTCTCACAATATTTAACCACTGTACTGTAAGAGTGTCCACCTCATTCTCCCCATATTCTCCGAAACTTGACCTAATGGCTTACCCACTACTGCTGCTGCTAGCCAGTGTGTTCATTTGCAATGAACCCCAGCAGGTTTGTGCAGCACATCGTTAGGTCAAATTTATAAATGTTCATTAGCATCTCTTCTAATGCACGTGTTACCTAACACTAACTCCCTTAGCAGGATATCCAAGAGGGATGTGCCTAGTGTCAGACATGTATTAAAGGGCTAGTCGTTGGGTTTCATATAAATAATTTCCACTTAAAGACACATACATCAGTATATATGTAAACCATGTCAATTTTATTTTACCCTTTCTTGACTGTGGTACAACTACAATGCTGACATTTCTCAGTCATTATCCACGTCCAAATACGCAAACTCAACTGATAAATTTAAATACTAAAAGGTCAGCAGCATATTTTTTTAACTGAGAAATGCCAGTGCAACCAAGTTGCGTTAAGATGAACGTGACTGATAAACCATTTCATGTTCGTGTTTGTGTGTGCATACCTCCTTGAGGCAGCCCATAAAGTTGTTGCTAACAGGAGATCCTGGCAGGTCGGCAGTGCTGGGGCTGCCCCCGACGTAGAAAAAGTCATCGGAGCCAAGCATGGTGTAGTCCTCTTGTGTATATCCAGTGGTGGTGAGAATCCCATCCACGGATATAGTAACCTAGACAACAAAGCACAGGGAAAGGACACGCTATACTCACACATAACTTGAATGCTGATATAGGGCTTTAGTCCCCCTCGTAAGGATTTGGATAATTAGTTATCTTGTTTTCGCTTTTAATAATTCTTTCAATATTTTTGTTGTTGTTGTTGTTTGTTTGATTTTTTTTTTAAATAATAAACCCATTTTCATGTCTGTTTCAAGAAAGAGATATTACACATGTTTGTCTTTAGACGTTTTCATTTTGGTGTTTAGTTCTAGTCTGCCAGACCCACAGTAGGGGTTAGATAAAGTTAAGTTAGGTTAGTTGAGAGAGTGAGTGGCACAGATGCCCACACTCGGTGTTAGTATTGCCAGTAGTGGAAAACAAAGATAAATCAGCAGACACAAGAATGGTGTTAGTAGCATGTGTATGCTAAAAGTTAGTATTGCTTATGTACAGTGAAAGTTGGCTACTTGTCATGTCTATGTTTCCATATAATGTAAAAGAAAGGACACAGCATGCCACAGGGGTTAGGAATGAAAGCACAGGCAATTAGAGCCACACACATTTCACACAGCTCGGACTGAATGGGAAGCAGGCTTCATGATCTCTCCCTCCCTGCATGCGTACAACGAAAGAGAAAAGAACAATTATTTTCTGGGATTTAAATTGGACAGGAATAAAAGGGAGAGAAAGAGAGACAGAGAGAGAGAGGACCACAAACAGTGAGCACAGCTAATGAGACCAATCACAGGAGAGTGTGTATGTGTGTGCGTGTGTGTTGGTGTGTTCGTACATGCAGCTTGCTCACTTGGAATACGAAAGCAAAATCAAGATACAATAAAGGATAGAAACAAAAAAAACAAAAACAAAAAATACTAAGCAGCCACCGCTGTTAGTCTCAAATGGCCTGATGCAGCACAGAGATGTTAGTAAAGGGGTGATGAATATCAACGCCATGCGGAGTGAAGGCCCATGGTGCTGCTGGACCATTGAGACACACACGGAGCCAGCGGACTGAGACCAGCCAGTGAGCAACATTTCACACAACAAAAACGAACACTAAGGTAATAATTGAAATCAAAAACATGGACGGGACGAAAAACAGATGGGATAAATTAAACAGATGATACCATAAAGAAAAGGGGGACTTGGGCAGGGTGGGGGAAGTAAGCGTAAAAAGAGTACCAACCGCAGTTTCCCCCATTTTTTTTGTTAAGTATTGATGTCTACGGGTCAAAGAAAGGAAAATAGACACACGGCAAACCCAAACTAAGAAACAATTAGAATGATATCTACCGAACAATGTAGTTTGTTTACCATAGCGTGTCCAATGCCTGAGTGCTTTGTGGAAAAGGGGGGAGAAAGGAAATTAAAAAACAGAACACCATTCCTCAGTCAAAAAAGATGGTCTGTTGCCAAGGTTAGTACATCAGCGTTGCACGTTAGTAAGAGGTAACTGGTTAGTAAATGACACATTCCATGGATGAGAGGTTAGTTTCTTTTTTTCCCCAAAAAGCAGGTTAGTAACATTTAGAAAAGAGCAAAGAAAGAGAAGAAGAGGAGAAGCAGACTAGAGTTTGGCACCAAAGTGCTCCCAGTGCTGTTTCATCAGGAATTCAGCTGGTCTGCCATAAACTTCCCACAAACTTACTGCTCGAAGGCCGTAAATTCGCTATTTTTTAACAATTCGATTCCTCTATTCACTGGCACACTACACACAAATCATTTATATACTTCTATATTACGCCTTGCGAATCTTGACACTGCAAAGCCTAGACATGTGTTTCTGTGTATATTTGATTAAATGTACTGAGTGATGAGTGTACTCTTGTAGTGTCTTCTATTTTTTTATGCTTTTATACAGTATTGTGCTCTAGCAAGCAAATTTAGTGCTTAAGTCTAAGACTTTTTTTTTTCCTCAGGTTTGAAGCACATCTACGTGTCTGTAACTGAAAAGACTTCACACAGTCTTACTAATACAATGATACAAGGTGTCTATTATCCTGCCTGCGGTTTTATACCAGCATTAACATCATTAATCTGAGTTAGAATCTCTTATGCCAGGACATTATGGATATTAACATTTCAACTCCTGGCCAGGCAGCCATTGAAGATTTATGACTTCTATTTTTAGTGCAACTTAATGCCACAAATACTTATCTACTGCTAGCGCTATGGAAAGAGAAAGCTTCCTGTTCCTGTTGCTTTTATAATAAATCGAATCTTATCCAATCTCGACCACCACCTTTTGTGCGCGGTTACCTGACGGAGGTTCCTGGTAACCTTCACATCATGCCAGGCATTGTCATTAAATTTCCCATTGACGGGCTCAACCAGGGCCTCGAAGGCCCCAGAGCCCAGGTTGATGACCAACGAGACGGCACCGTTCTTCAGTGCCAGGTTGACGTAGTCAGCCGATTTTCCCGTGTGGAGCATCAATCCGTTGCGCTGCAGGGTCTTGAAGGAGAGCGTGATCTCATCGCTGCTGCTCTGGATGGGGTTTGGAGAGAGGTCGTAACAGAAGTACTCCGAGCCCTTGAAGGTCGCCACATACTCCTCTCTCACTAAAAAAGACAGGGGGTTGGGGAAGAAGGGGAAGATCGTGGTAGTTTATTGAAAATGCTCTTTAAGATTCGGAAGACGGTTGAACAGACATGGCAGAATACATTATCTTCCCTCCAACACATACATAACAACACAAATGGCCTCGACTGGCATGTTTTGAAAACAATCCCAGACTACAACCCCGGAAAACACGGCCAATTATGCTCTCTTGGACTTATCGAACTTTTAGCAGGAGAAATATTCTTCTATTGTATCACTTGGGAGACCAATTGACAGAAACAATACTATGTGAGATGGTGCTACATCGTCCATAATTTGAGTATCACTCAAATGGATGTTTTGAAGGGGAGAAATTATGCAAAGCAACAGATGGAAAACAGAGAGTGAGTGTAGAAGAATGAAGCAATAAACTGGTAGGTTTTCCCAATAAAATGGTCAAAATGGCTGAAAAATCTGGGAAGAATAAAGACCTACCTAGCATACTCAACCTGCACTTGTTGAGACCCGTGTCCTCTATCCATCAGCGGTGCCGTACGACTTACTCGATATGAGTCAGTACAGTAAATATGACGTGGAATGATTTACCTTTTGTCTTTTATGAACGCTAACCAGTTATTAACATGCACACATTCACCTCTGAGATAGAGGGCAAAACCATCTGGTCATAAATGAGAGCCAAGGATAATAAATAAACCAGCTACACACTCCATGTCATCATTACCATATCGCATACTGAGCCTGAGTACTGTAAGTGTTCCACACACCAACACACACGTACACTTTATTATTTAAATAACTTTATAACTTAGGGGTTATTTGGGCCACTTACCTTGAACTGAGCATTCAACTAGAATAAATGCGACTGTGAATCTATAATTCCGAAGATAGACAATATAGTGACTCAGATTTAGTGCACTCAGTGCCTCCTCCTTCATGTCAAGAATTTTAATGAGACAGGCTATCTTTTTTTAATGGCTGATTCACAACAGGACTGATTCAAATTACCATGAATCCTGGAATTTACAACACAATTAGGTCAGTGCACAGGCTAATTTACAACAGGATTATCTCGAATATTCTCAAGTGGGAAATGCTGAAGGGTATCAGCCGTGTCTCTGTGCTGTGCTGGAGGTAGCGAGGGCCCAGGGATAAAGGGTGGATCTGAATCTGGCTCTCTTCCATCTCCTTTTCATTGAGCTGACTCAGCCTGAGGATGACACAGTGCAGGAAGCTGCCCACAGAGTCACACCAGCAGGCCAGCGTTCAAGCGTGGAGACACACTGACACACACACACACACACACACAGGTTTACTGTCGTACAGTCCAGCACATGCAGGTAAAATGCGGGCAACATCGGTATGTTCATTTAATTCGTAAGACTACAGCATCCCACCCTGATGCCAGGCATGGCTCAGCCACCCTGAGTGCTTTATCTGCGTTCCATCTGGATGTTTGCTAATGTGATTTTCTTCACTCTGCTATCTCTCATCTCTCCACTTCTCGCAAAATCGGATTCATCTCCACACCACATCACACAACCGTAACCGCACGACACACTCAGAAGGAAACCCGATTCTACAGCTCATGCTACATTCATGGCACTGAGGCCATTACTTCATCAAACAGCTTCTGTGTGACATTTTGTGAAGTGCAAATAACCAATAGTGAGTGACAGCTACAGACAACATCAAACTCTTTTTTTTAAATAATTTTTTGAAACATTACATTCTCCATGCCCCTCCTTATCCCTGTGCTGGCACTACATTTAGTCATCCTGACAACTATTTTATTAATATAGTTTAGTTTTTTTCCTAGTGGCCGAATAATGAACCTGGTGAGTCAATGAAAATGTTAGACACACTTATTTGGCAATTACAACCTAATCAGGTTAAATTAAAACCCAGATATTCTACACTAGGCTCTTTCCAGCGTTTGCTTTTGTTGTCTCTCTTTTATGTTTTAATGCTACAGGCAATAGTTTTGCCCTGAGGACAGGCAACATGGAGTGGTTTCAATATTGTGGACAGTGTCTCTATAGCTGTTGTCCTCTTTTTTTTTCTTTCTCTTTCTTTAGCTTAGTGTTTCTCACCACACATCCAGCAACCGGCATGATTTGAAAGCAATGATGTAGCGCTTCCCATTCTTGGTATGGTTCTTCTAAAATTTGATACGCCTGCTGTTTGTAAATAGCTCCAGGTAGGACCAGGATAAAAAAAAAAAAAGTTAATTATGCATAAAAAAAAAAGCCAAGTCAATAGTGTCACCATTAATTGACTGAACTCTGGTGTGTGCTGCAGATGCAATAATACAGGATGTGATAAATCAATATTGCTGGAAGACCTTAATGAATGTAAAATATGCTTTACTCCTAATACGCTTCAAATTCATATTAATACACCCACTGGTCTTTTGTAGACTTTATAACAGGACAGGACTGAAGTGCTTTCAACTTGCACGTCAGATCAGAAAGCGGATGTTTGTTGTTCGTTCTTGATGTTGGATTGATTGGTAACTTCGTTTCCTTAGAATATTAATTATGCATAATGACATCTTTACCTACAAAGGGTACGATGAAAGCAGGGTGAATTATTAAAAGGAAAATACAATTCTGATTACCTTTAGGATTTTAATTTATGCAGACAAATTTGCAGTTCGTTTTTTGTGACTCAAAAGGTACCAATATAATGCAATTAAGAAATAAAATTTTTTCCCCTTATGATGCATCACTGTTTTACACTATTTAGGCCATTTCTCATATAGTATTACAATCTTGAGTTAACTACCATTTATATACTCTAAATAATTTTTATGATGATGGTAAAGCTCCTTCAGGCTCCTACAGAGGTATATAGCATGATTTGTCTAATAGACTGTACAGATAGAACATATTGAACAGGAGGTTTTCATTCAGGTTCCATTGACAAGACAGAGTTTATGACACAAAAGCTTTTTTTTTTTTTTTTTTTTTACAACTCAGTTGAGTCAATATCTCCTGGCAGGAGAGATAAATGGCTAAAGTGTCAATATCCCGATGTGACAGCTAAAGCAAGAACGCTATTTAAATAATACCTCGCTATTAAATATGGCGGTGGTGAAGCTAGCAACTGATAACGGTACTTCAGTTACATAGCACAAGGCAGTGTTAATGGTTGTACCTGTTCCCAACTTCTCTAGTATTTCTGAATTACCAAACCTATTATTTGGCCAAATGCAGACCTAAAGTGTTAAATTACATTTTATCACAACGCTGTTGAATTCTTAAATCAAAGGCTGTGGATTAATTATATTTTTCTAACAGCAGCTTTGATTGAGTTCCAACTGTAACATACTGTAAATGATAGGTTTGTATTAATGCACTCATTCTAATATACTATTATTTCTAAAATAACACCTCAACTTAAAGAAACTGGTAACACATAGTCTACGGCTAACAACGCATAGATTTTACAAGTACGCTGTCAGATGAGGAAAACGACAACAAAAATATACTCATTAATATGGTGAAACGTTTAATCAAAAGATGTTTGTGTAAGATTTATGGAAGGAGGAGTGCTTTATAACAGTTTTTTGTCTTTTAATCACAGATAATTAAGCACTTTAATAAAAGACAATAAAGAAAAATAAAAGACTAGTGATAAATCTATTATATTATCAGTAATAACAGAACTGAGCCTGTTTTGCAGATGCTCTATAATATTAGATGTAACTCGAAATGCAACATATTTTTCTTTTTTTTTTTTGGCAAAATGCAATGGTGTAAAAGGAAAAACACACTTCAGAACTTGCTATTTTGGGATCTTCTATTTATTTCTAGTCTCTATCACACCCACTTGGTGTGGATTATTCTTCTCCTGCAGATATACAGTCCTGCACCTCCTGTGTTGAGACACCCTCCTTTCTTCATTTTTAATCAAATTTAATGACATGAAAGAAATCGTGACAATTGTTTTAATGCGACAGGCTGAAGTGCCTAAAGATACAATGTAAGAATTGGTTGTTTGTGTAACAACCTCAGCAGCAACCCCATTTCCCCTCTTGTTTGTTCCAACCACTCAGCCATCAGCACCAACACTATACAGTACAATTCACCGGCCTGAGTACCTGTTTCTCACTGGTTCATGCCTTAAGCTGTTTTATGCTTCAATGATTCATACTGTAGGTTACTGTGTCTCAAGACTACATTAAAAATACAAGAAAGTCTGGCTTAATCGAAGCAAAATATGATGAAATGAGGGTTAGCTCAAAACTTTTACACAATATTGTATACTGCTTATTTATATTATCAAAAAACAAATGTAAATAATGTATGTTAAGCCTAAAATTGTGGTTTGGGTCGAGGATGTACCAGTGCAGTTATGAGTATTGTAACACTCAGTCGGTATCAGATTTTAGTTGCCCTTTAATTAATTTCTGATTTTTTAAAAATTTATATAAAAGATGGGCTGAGCATCAAATTTAAACCTTTGTATGTACACTCAAGAACCCACTTAGTACAGCTAACATCTCTGTAGATGATCTTTCCTGGTGTGAGAGTGATCATCTCTTGGAGGCTCATTGTTGAAGGAACCACTGAGAGTTGATTTGGCATCTTACAGTATGTACAGCTTTGCCCACAGCTTCCTCATCAATGTAGAACAGCTGTATAGAGGTCTGGGCATTCCGCAGACAATCAAATAATCGCTTGGCCTTTTTGTTCTGCACCTCTGCTGTGCCTCTCTTCAATATCTGCGCTTGTCCCCTTGCTTCCTTTCACCCAGATCCGCCACTCTGCTTTTCTGCCCTGCATTTTTTCTTTTGTGCCATCTCTCTTTGCCTTTTCTCAGATTGTCTGCCTTCCATATAGGGTTGGTATCGCACCATGCCCTGTATTGCCGTTGCCTTTCTGCCAATCATTAAATTTCGTTTTTCCTAATGTTATACAATAAATGTATAATTTACAGTAAAATGACCCAGAATTCTTAAAAAAAGAGAAATTGATGCAAAATGTAATGTGGAAATATTTGACTCTGTTACACATTGTCAACTCTGTTATCATTAGACATTTTAAACCACTAAGTTTACATTTTCCACCATTTTGTGCTTTAGCTTAAGATGCTAACCTCAAACCAGATACCACACAGCATGATTAAAAACTGTGATATTATTATGATACTATTGTTTTAAAAAATGAATGAGGGATTCACTGCAATATCACAATAACAGATTTGACAAATAATCAATATACTATTGGTGCATCCTAAACAGTTAGTACAAATTAGTGAGAGAAGAATAATGACATATCTTTAAGCCTTCCAGATTTTCCCGCCAAAGGAAGTGACAACACTTGGGGCAAGTCATATATATATATATATATTATAAGAATTGTATTCTAAAATTATTATAAAATTTATTTTATTATAATATAACATTTAAAATATAAAAATAAAAAATATGTATAAATTATTATTATTATTATTTATATTATTACCAACACCACAGATATTTTGCACATAAACAAAGAATGTTTGTTTTAAAGAAATCATATTTTTTGCATAATGACTTTAATAAGCTTAATAGAATCTTGGTATTATATCAGTCTCAGATATTGTGTGAAATCACATCTCTAGTATTTCTCAAAAATCTGTTTGGTGATTTAAATGTCAAAATCAAAATACTTGTTAGTAATTGACTTGGCAACGCTTTTGATGCCCTGACAGCAGAGTAATTTAAAAGAGGTGAGATAAATGGCTAGTCCAGGCTACCACACAGAAGCCAGTTAAATCCTGAGGGAGACTGCACTACCCCCAGCATCACCACAAGACAAAATCATTTACCAACCCGTCCAAACAACAGCTCAGCAGCACCTCCTATTTCATCCCTGTTGGAGGAAGTAGAACCAGCGCAGTTTGACTCACCTCTTATTGTCTATCTATTTAATGGTACTGTCTATGTGTGCAGTCGCTCGCTCATACTGAAAGAACAAATGTATGAATGAATAAGTGGATAAAGGGAGAAATAAACAGTGACTCACAGTGTGTAAATCTCTGTCTAGGACAGAGACCTGGAAGGGATGCTTAGATGCTGTAAGAACACTCTGCTAAAAAGGGATTCTCTAGCTGTTAGTCACTTTATCACCTGAGGTATGGATTTATGAAAGACCCACTCTGACCTTCATAAAAAGATGAGCGCTTATGTTTTTTTTTTTTTAAAGAAAAAGGTATTTCCTCAGATCTTCGATACGAGTACAAGGCCTTTTTAATAATAACTTTTCCCTCACCCCATTTCGGGATGCATTTCCATGTGCATAAAGAATGATGCATAGAAGAACTGCAAAAAGTTGTTACAGTACATGAGTCCTTGTTCACACTTCTATTCACCATAACACAACCCCCCCTTCTTTAGCATTTATCATCATCATCATATCTCCAGTCTTCACACCTCCATCCCCAACACCTTTAGCCAGAATACATCCCTGAACAATTTTCACTCAGTAAGTGTGTGTGTGTGTGTGTGTGTGTGTGTGTGCATGTTCGTCAGAAATAATGTGTTTGTGCGTGTTAATTGTGCTCGAATAGACACATCGCCTACACATAGATTTAATTCGATACAAGCGAAGGAAGTTTGTGCGTCCGAAATGTGGTGTGTGGAACATAAGGGTTCGGTGTGTATGGAAAGTCGGAGAGGTCAGGGTTGCACACGGTCCAGCATCTTCTCCTGTTCATTTGCACAGGGAGATGAAAGTACAGTGGTTAATGAGAGTTGCTGTGGAGTTAGCGCAGTCTAACAACAGTAAGAAAAACAACAGGAATGACAACAACAGCAGATAATAACACCGCAATTACCCGAGCTAAATATATACCAGCGGCTATGGACCACTGACAGCAATAACAACGCTATTAAAGCGAGAGCGGACTGCTGAGCTGGTTATGCTGACACTAAGCTTACACAACTGCTAACAACACCCTCAAGTATCACTTAATACACACTATCTACTGAATTATAAGTAGACATGTATTGTAAGTAATAATTCCAGGTAATGATTAATCCCTAGCTGTTTGGTTAGTGCTATTTTGGAATACTGTATAAATACATTGTGCCGTTGCATTGCATCAATCTTCATGAGCAGGATGGTTTGATATTGATTTATCAGTCAATTGATTATCCTTCCCCTCGTAAATCAATCTCTGAACCAAACCGAAACACTGACGATTGCGATTGCAAAAAAGAAAAAAAGAACAAAACACCCTCTGGCTCATTAATTCTGACAGCAGAACAGCTCATTAGGACATATTGTAATTAATATCACAACGTATGGCAGGTATTATACATTTCACACAATACATATCCACAGGAATTGTTTCATTATTTATACAGGATAATGACAAGACCCCAAAAAAAAAAAATGAAATCTAAAGGCTTGCACACCACAGTTCTGTCCTTTTATGTGAGCAAATCAATAAGAGACCTTTAAAAAGCTTTCTCACAGAGATATCAATTGCCTGTGAGCACTCATCTCCAGGTCCCTTGAATACATTGCATCAGGCAGCCTAACATTTCACTACATTTTAACATGAACCGTAAAGGAGAGAGATTAAAAAGGCAAAACGTGCTGCAGGACAGAAAATGTCAGGGGAAAGAAAACTATTAGCAAAACGACAGCTTTGAATTGGGTTTTGGGAAAAATACATGAAGATGGTGGATGTTATTAACCTATACACCATGTCACAAAGATAAATCATCTCAAACTAGTTTCTAGTTAATTCTACAGGATTGAATAAAATTAAACATTTGAATTCGATTTACACTCACTGCTTTGGCTACCGAAAGGAGGTGATACTGAATATAAACATTATTATACTGTAACTATTTGTACTATATCCAGGGGAAATACTGTATTATTGATCATCTGGAAGGCATTTATTCCTTATACTAGGACAACCTAAAAGATTGATACATGGTTATACATGGTTCTCAAACTTTGTATTCCATGTGTAAGAATGTATGTTAAAATGCAGAGGAAAAATAATCCTGTGTACACGCCCATCTTTGGCATCCGTTAATGAATATTAATGAGTATGGAAAGGCAGCAGTCACGTGACAAGGTTTTAAAACATACACAATGTCGGGAACACTTACATAAAAAAAAAAAAAACAAGTTAAGATTTTTTTACTTGGTCCGCAGAATTTTTGTTTTGATTTATTTATTTTTTTTTGCAAGTTGGCTCTGTGTCCGGCATGATGGTTGTTTTTATTAAAATTATAATGAGATCTCAGGTCATCTGATCTCAGTGTCATAGAAGGGAGGTTGGGCCTAATTAGCATACTAAAAGTGCAGGCTGCACTAAACAACTTCTTTCAAAAAATATATAATTTTTTTTTTTTATAGATAATTGTGCAAGACCAAGACAATAATGGAAAATTAGTCATTTTTATGTATATTCTTCTTATGTATTGTGTACTTGTATAGTCTAAATCAATCTTTAAAGTAGCGTGAGTTTAAATTCATTGAGCCTGATGAAGAGGAATATATATGAATATCAGATGGTACTCAATAATTCAAAAGTCAACTTTTTCCCTCGAGCCGCATTGTTCAATACAGATGTTTAGATCAGAGCAGATTTGCATGTCGTGAAACTTCACATTCATAATTGTGTCACTGTGGACACGTCTGTCCTCTGAAACGCAAAGCATGCACAAATCGATATGTCTTTGGCCACTTCATGTCGGTGTGATCAGTCATTCATTTCAAACTATTGATGGTATTTTATCAAAAACACTCCTGGTGTTTGGTCTGGAGGACAGCAGGCAGTTAGTATTTGTCTGTATTTGTTGACATCCAGAAGAAGTAAGAAAGTTGAATGTTCACTTTAGCTTTTTGAGCAAATCCTTCCAGCGGCGCTATGTAATATCCTCGCTGCCGAGGAGCGAGAGGCCTACACATGTGCTAAGGGTAAAAAACTTCTCATCTGGTCATCCTCAACCACATATACGATCATACATATATACAATCTTCAAGTCACTTCAAGTTGGTATTGTGAACTTTCTAAGAGCTTTCGGTTCACAATGTCGATGTTTCTCTGTATGGCAGAGCCTTCGGAAGATAGTGGTAGATAGTAAGCAGAAT
This sequence comes from Clarias gariepinus, assembly GCF_024256425.1. Taxonomy (NCBI): domain Eukaryota; kingdom Metazoa; phylum Chordata; class Actinopteri; order Siluriformes; family Clariidae; genus Clarias; species Clarias gariepinus. The sequence continues at coordinate 21,859,090 of NC_071113.1, read as the reverse complement.
CATAATGCAAGTCATATGTAGCCTTTTCCTGATAGCAAATTCTGACATTCCTGATGGTTGTGTTGTGTTTCCACAATCATTCTGCCATTGGCAAAAACAACAACATAAAAGCTAGCTCGAATGTTGAATGTTACCTGCAATCATGTATAATGTCTATATTTGCCTAGAAACCATGTTCTCATAAGGTTAACCACTTGAACAGAGAGTGTATCGTCTCCCTGCCTTTCATGTCAAAAGCAAAACAATGTTTAGAGGCAAAAAATAATGCTGTATTAATTTTTATTAGCAATCTGTTTTGCCTAAAAGCAAGAATGGTCCATCATTTTCTTAGCTGCTTCTCTGACTAACATACTCCGAATTTTGGCCGATGGCCTCCTCTAGGCAAAGTCATGGCTCCAGTTGAGTTTGAATTCAATTCAATTCAATTTTGTATTTGTATAGTGCTTTTTACAAAGCAGGTTTACAGAAATGTAAAATGTTTATCCCTATAAGCAAGCCGGAGGTGATGGTGTTATAGAAAAACTCGCAGAGATGACCACGAGGAAGAAACCTTGCGAGAAATCAACTGAATTTGGTGGCCATAAAAAACAAATACGACTGAAACAGCAATGGAATTACTGTATGAAAGCACACCCTTTTGATTTTTCACAATATTTACAGTGGGTTTTTTCACAGATTTTAATATAATAGGCTACTTTGTGTAGATTCATGACATACACTCACTGGTCATTAGATATACCTGTTCAGTTGCTAATGCAAACATCTATTTAGCCAATCACATGGCAGCAAATCAATGCATTTACACATGGTCGAGATGTCTGTCGCATCAAAGGTGATTTAAGTGTCTTTGAATGTGGCATGGCTCTTAGTGCCAGGAGGCTGGTCTGAGTATTTCAAAAACTGCTGATCTACTGGGATTTTTACACACAACTATCTCTAGGGTTTACAGAGAATGGTCTGAAAAAGAGAAACTATCCAGTGGGCAGCAATTCTCTGTTGATGCCAGAGGTCAGAGGAGAATGGCCAGACTGGTTCGAGCTGACAGAAAAGCAACAGTAACTAAAATAACATCTCGTTACAACCTCGATACGCCAAAGAGAATGCAAAAATGTCAAACCTTCAAGCAGACCGGCTACAACAGCAGAAGACCAAACAAGGTGTCACTCCTGTCAACTAAGAACAGGAAACGGAGGCTACAATTCACATGGGCTCACCAAAATTGGACAACAGAACATTGGAAAAATATTTTCTGGCCTGATGATGGTCAGATTTTAGCATGAGCAACAGAATTTGTCCATGACCAGTGCTGTAATGATGTGGGGAAGCTTTGTGGGGTCACACTTTGGACCCCTTAGCACTAATTTTGGATTGGAGTATTGTTGCTGACCACCTCCAACCAGGACAACACAGCAGATCACAAACTAAAATCACCATCGCCTCAAACATAACAATGAGTTTACTGACCTCAAATGGCCTCAACGGGTACCAGATCTCAATCCAACAGAGCACTTAAGGATGTGCTGGAACAGGAGATTCACATCATGGATGTGCAGCTGACAAATCTGCATCTGTGTGATTTATGTCAATATGAAAATATCAAATCTCTAAGCACCTTTCTGAGTCAAAACAAAGAATAGGGTTCAAACCAGTACTAGCAAGGTGTACCTACAATAAAATGGCCAGTGACTGTATGAATTTGAATGTAGCCTGTTTTGATTTCAGATTCTTTGTCATGGATGCACCTTCCAATTTGAGGTACTTCTCTATGACATGAGTCTATTATCATTTTCAGTACAACGTGTTCTAAGCAATAAAGGAAAGGATTGTCAAAAAAAAAAACTGTAGAAGTATACAGAAGAAAAAAGAAACCATGCCAGCATGGTGATGAATTCGGAGGTATCCAAGAATCCGCCCACAACAATCGCATCCACTTGTGAGTTTAAATAAAAGCACACAGGCAGTAATAAGTGGAGGCTAGTTGTTGAGGTTTTTTTTTTTTTTTTTTTTTTATAGATAAAAACGAGTCAAGGAAGACTGAAAGCATTCCTGGGAGTGGCTGTTTGATAACCATGGCTATGAGCAAGAGCTGTCTGAAGCCAAACTGCTGACCTTTTGAACAATGCCTGCCAGAAAATCAGCTCGCTATTTACGCCTTCATTACATTCCAATTTTCAATATTATTCTTTTTTATCATTACGCAGTATCTTATTAAATGCATCAGATCACCCTTGAGATCTACAGATAATGTGTTTGGGTTTCCGGAGTCATTATAAAGCGATTTTGTTTGCGGTTATGGATCCATGGTTTCATGTTGAACGCAAACGTCCGTGAAATGTATTCATATTCACTGCTGTAACCTGGGAAGGTTAGCTAAATGCTTTAAACACACACTTCCTGCAGCACACACTTAGTGCTGCACTAAATCAGAGTCCAGTATTTTCACCCACCTTTACACTTCTTCATTAATGCAAACTATTGTGTTAGTGCGTACACACACATGCATGCTCCACAGCAGGAACTTCCTCCTCTACCGCTTTCACTATGGGGCTCACTTTGACTTGACTTTACACACGTAAAAACTAACCAAAAATAGATAGACATGGTTAAATGTTGCCGGGATGTTGCATAAATATCCACAGGGTCTTGGTGACGGTTTGATTCATCGTGTTTTTCTGACATCCGGTTAAGGAGATGCTGTCATTCACCGTCATTATTCATTTCAATTCACTTCCTCTCCTTTCAGAACCTTTGCTGAGATCCTTATTTAAAATGTTCGTGGCTGTCACAGTTAGCTACCTCTCTGAAGCATCATACCAGCATCCCTTCCTCACACCCAGGCCTTGCCATATGTCCCAGGGTTCAGTGTACTGCCAACTCTTCCCCTGCCTGCACACCCGAACCCAGAGTGCATATTGAGTGAGAGAGATAGATCAAGACAAGCTGAGAGGAATAGTGAAAGAGATGGAAGAGAGAGAGAGAGAGAGAGGGATGGATGGGAAGGGACCGAGACCGCTGGAGAAAGAGGAGCTTTGTGCACTCGGTGAAAGCTCTGTGCTGCCTGAGTGTAATTTGATGTAATGGTCTAGCTGTGAGTGTGGATATGAGTCTCAGTATTAATACAAAATAACAAGAGTCATGACAAGCTGAACAGCTCTGCCTTTCACAGCAATAACACACTGCTGAAGCATGTGTACAATACACCAGGAGTCAGGCTAAGTCTCATCATTGAAGGCGATCCAAAAGTGTCTCTAACACATTATACTGTAGGAAACTTATATGGAGCAAAAGCACATTTATTTCCAAAGCATAATTTACGTGACAGCTATTTCTTTGTAAAAACACACACAGAGTAATCTACCCCACTCGTCATGAACTCATGTTTGACACATCTGGTGCTATTCATAAAACTGCACTTGTTTCTTTACAGTAAATGATCTTTGTGCTGCATATGCCATGGCCTTCACATACCCCTCGTGCATTCCTAAAGGATATTTATACACTGATCAACCAAAATATCTAACACATAAACATTAACAACCTGGGTTTTGGGTCCCCCTAGTGCGCTCGGTCACTCTTGCCGCTGGGTCCTGGCTCTTGCTGCGGGGCCCGTGGGGATGTGCTGTGGTCCCTGGCACCAGGACATTCGCAGGGGATCCTTGGCATGCTGTGGGATGCTGTGGGATAGCGAGCTGGAGCCATTTGTTGATCTGACTTTTTTGTCCAGCGCATTCCATGGATGTTTGATTCAAGTGTGATATGGGTAGTTTAGATGGTGGTCTTGGGCTCTTTGCCTATTGGGCCCTATGTGCAGCAGGCTGTGGGACACTGGGTGTTCTGGTGCCTTTCATACATGGTCAGCTTTGACTTCTTTTGGTTAGTTGTGCTTTTCTAAGGAATCAGAAAAGATGGGCTGGTCTTTGGTTCTTTTAGACATAAATGAGCTGTAGGTACCCACGATCCTGTCACCAGTTCACTGGTATATTATGGATAATCAATTTTTGTTTATTTTGTTAATATTTTGTGGTTTTAATGTTATTGTTGATTGGTGTATAGTGTAAATAAATTAAGCATGACAAATTGTTGCAGACATGGATTCGCATGAAGTTATGAAGACTTCTGGGGGACCATGTAAATGGATCTGCGCAATAAATCTCAATTACAGTATCAAGCTACACGGAAACAAACAGACTTGTTCATAAGTGATTGGATATGCACTTACATGAGAAATGTCTTATTTATTTGCATTCTGTAACTGAGAAAAAAAAAACATTTGCAAAATTAACTAATTTAAACCATAACTAATTGGCTGACATATTCTGCATGTTTTTGCACTTTTCTATATTATATTAGAGAAAGATTAATTATGGAAAGGATAATAAAGAAAGCAAGTCAGCATAACTCCATCAATTAATGACTATTATTTGGTAATAAATTAAGAATACATATGTCACCTCAACCAACTTAATGAAACTAATTTAACTGTTCTGTACTTTTGACCTCTCTTGGGTTGTTTTTATGCTGTCAAAAATTATATATTTTAATTGGCATACATGTTTATTGGCATAATGCAGTTCCTTCCTTCAGAAACTCCCCTGCCATTTACACATCGTTATAGGACTGGAAAGCTTTGTGTGCGCTAACAAATATAAATCAGCTGTGCTGTGCATGCTGGTGATTTGTGAATGATTGACATTCCTCGACATTCGTACGCGAGTATGAAGGCAATCAGTTTCCAAAATGTCAAGCAGTTCAGTTCAGTTTGGCTCATGCAAACATTTACATAAAGCTTTACTTAAAGATTAATAAATGATCCACATTGTTTACACACAGAATGGCTGAATGAACCCAAATCACATAGGAAGTATTCCATAGAGTCAGCTCATATAATAAATATGTTAAAGATAAACCATATACTATAGAATCATTTTGATGAAAATGTTCCTGTGTGTTTTGGATTGTCTGCTTTTGTATATGCATACTGTAGCAGGGCAAAAAATGAAATATTAAGCCACAGTTTATTTACAGTATACGTAAATTGAGATGAAGGGCCTTGGTCAGACAAATAATGAAGAATCCAAGGGTCACTTTAAGTGAGATTCTGAGTTCCTTTGTGGAGATGGGAGAGCCTTAGTGAAGGACAACCATCCCTCCAGCACTCCTCCAATCAGGCCTCTACAGTAGAGTGGCCAGACAGGAGCCATTCCTCACTAAAAGCACATGACAGGCTGCTGGGAGTTTACCAAAAAAGCCCCTGAAGGACTCTCAGACCATGGGAAGCAAAATCAGGTCTGATGGCACAAGGACTGAACAATTTGGAATCAGAAAATCAGGAACTGCGGATTAGTTTATTAAAACCATCCCTACAGTTAAACACTAAAATAGAATCATGCTGAGGGTTGATGAAGATTTTTCTGTGACCAGGCCTTGGAGTTAGTATAAAAAGAAAATTAGATAATAAAGAGCCATCCTGAGTGAAAACCTTCTCCTGTTGCAGAGGGTTACATTTCAACAAGACAACAACCCAAAGCATACTGCCAAGAAAACACAGAAGTGGCTTCAGAACAACCCTGTGAAGGTCCTAGAGTGGCCCAGCTAGAGTCTGCACCTGAACCCTACAGAGCATCTCTGGAGTAGGGCTGGGTGATAATGCTTTGTGGGTAATGCAGTCCAATGTCCGTGAATGCGGAAATTTGAGATGAGGTGGAATATAGAGCCTGAACCTGTTTTCTTTTAGTAGTTTTTGGTTTAATTTAAGTACGGAATCCACCTGGAAGTTTGTAATATCGCCTGACAACGCAGAAAATAAAAGAATGGACATGCATTGCATTGTAAAAATTAACAAACTTTTTTTTTAAACACATTTTTTATTGCTATTGATCACATGTCTATCGCGATACATATCATTATCGTTTTATTGCCCAGGCCTACTCTGGAGAGACCTGAACTGTTTTTTTTTAAGGTGTAGTTAGGGGCATAGTGTATGTAGAATACAGATGAAAAAAAGATTTTATTCCATTTTATGATAAGTGTGAAACATACTGTGGTACCTTGAGATAAGAACTTTAGAATTTCCACCATAAAAACTAAAATTTTGCAAGAATTGTCGTCATGGGAAGCATTTTCGGCATACGAGTGACTAAATCGAGCCAAATCAATCCAAACCGGCCACCCGCTTGCACCTACTGTCCGTTGCGCATGTGCATAAGTCCTGCATATCCTGGAGCCATTCAAAACTTGTGTGCCTTAGTGGAAAGGCAAGTAAAGCGTGTTAAATTATTATGATTATTTTTCTTTTGCATATTGTACAGGAAGCAAGGAGAGTAGCAAAGAAGCCATTTTCAGTTTCAATAATGGTAATATTTTGGGGTGGATTATCTGCATTATATTTACATTATGTCCTACTGTATAGGAAAATACATTTCGCAATATGGAATTTCGTCTTGAAAACTCATCTCGGAACGGATTAAATTTATACGCAGAGGTTTCACTGTATAACAACGTTGATAAAACTTCCTGCCAGCACAGTAAATGCTTATACGTCTTGTAAGGCATGTTTAATCCGATATATAATTATTTAATGTTTCAAATACTTTAAATAAGAGAATATACAGTAACATCCCTCTCCTGTGTGTGTGTGTGTGTGTGTGTGTGTGTGTGTTTCCGTGTTTGTCTCCATGTCTCCTCTGTCTTTCAGCCAACACTTTATTAAACCACTATCTTCACTCTGCCATAGTTGCCTGATCGCTCCGTGTTAGAGATAACTTTGTGTCTAGTGGATACTAATGGAGTGGCTGAATGCTTCTGTATGTCAGGATTCATCACGTTCCTTTCACTGATTTTTGTCTACAGCCCTGTAAAGGCAGGCTCAATGTTTTTCTGTTCTCATGCAGAGCAACACTGAAAGAAGAGATGTGCTCTCACACTGCAGCCACCGTGAGATCCTGTCAGCGTCTTAACACATTCACCACCACTATCCCCCATCTCGCTCTCTCTCTCTCCTTCTCTCTCTACCTTCTAATAAAATTCTGTATCCTGCCCTCCTCTCGCCTCGCCAGGCCGTTGACTGACTCACTCGCTACAGCCACACACTGGCAGCCATTTTAAAACCCAGGATGGCACACAGGAACGTACAGGAAACGGCACACATCACGCAGGCCGAGGCAAATCCATATAAACATACTGTACATACATGCAATCCAAAATAGATTGGGGTAATGGATAATATGATCAGTTGTCGCAAAATGATCAAAAACAGTACATTGCACTATAGAAAAATATCACCTTTTAGCCCAAGTCATTCAAACTTCAATGAAACAACCCGGAAAGTAGATTTCCAAAAATGTATTTTGTGGTCAAAATTCGATATGTGCTGCAACACGAACCTGAACATCAGCATTGAAAATGCTTCTTACGCTCCTTTCTATCTACTTAATGGAGACAGGAAATGATGAACACTCATCTATCACTATTTAATGCTACTCAGTGCTGCGAGCATACAGTAAGAAAGCACCACATTTGGCCAGGTCTGGGCTTTAAATCAGTGGTAGTTATAATAAGCATATGCTCCTATCAGGGCCTTTCGGGCAGTGATTCAGCAATTGATTTTTTTTTAGACATAAATGTGAAAAAAACAACCGCAGGGAAAAAAAAAAAAAAAAAAAAAAACAAGGCAAAAGACTAAAAATGCTCATGCATTACTGTGCTATTATGCCCGTGCACATATTGCTTATTAATGGGCGCTGATTTGAATCACAGAATCCAGTGCAGAGGTGCTGTATTTGTATTCGTGGCACTGTTGCGTTAACGCTTGAACACGAATTTCAAAATCTCCTAATGGACTAAATACAACGAACGTACTGGTCCACTACTCCAACATACGATTACATGTCAATCTCCCCACACTATCCCGTCCTCGAGTCAGTAAATGCTGAGCTATATAAACACTGACTGGGGAGCCAGGACAGACAATGTTGGCAAGCAGAAATGTTAATTGTCAGTATGTAAGAAAACAAGAGTGGGTTGAGACGGCAGGGATGGAGACGCAACTGCTCATTTCCCGCGAGTCTGTTTTGTGCCCGTCTCTCATCCCTCGGATCAAAGAGGAGAATTTAACAGCGTGCCTGGTGTTCACACAGCGGCGGGACGGAGGGGGAGGAGGACAGCTTCGGCGAGCCGCTCAAAACAACGAGCAACAATCGCAACCCGAGCGCAGCTCATCAAAGCGCTCCTGTACAGTACTGTACGTTACACTGAAGCCGAACCACTTCGCCACGACACCTTGCTTATTCTTTAGCTTGCTTTCACACCAGAAAAACACCGCCTCATATACACAACAATACTGGCACGTCTGAATCCCTTTCTCCAACGCCAACACACTCCATCACAACACCTTAGAAGGAGAAAAAAAAAAAGTGAGAGGGAAAGTGAAGAAGGGGAAAAAAGGGCTATTGGAATGGAAATGGGAGTGTGTAGGTAGGCGAAAGGACAAAGAGGACGATGCAGTGAAAGCAATCCTGTCCCCAGATGGAGAGGAACCTTATGCTTGCCTCAGCCTCCTCGATCTAGTCTCACATCCCAACACGCACACACACACACACTACCTCAGGTGGGGCTTTATGAATAACCCCATCATCCATTAAAACACACAAACACACACACACACACACACACACACACCAAATGAGCTGAGGGAAAAGTGCTGCCACTTGCTGATAAGCCCCACCACCTTCTTCTGCAATTAATCTACATAATTCTGTGTCTTTCAAATATCAAGTCATTCCTTTCACGCCTCAGCTGTTTACTTACTTCACACTGACGTTCAAGTAGAAGAGCTGACGCTTCTCGAACGCCTCTCTTTTCCCTCACCGTCATTCCTTCTCGCTTCGTTCGTTACTCGAATCTCTTATCTATACAATCGGAATGAAATTCTTATGGCAGGACATGGCTCTGATATGTGCGTCCTATTAACAGTACCCACCACTCACACACACACACACACACACCTACATAGGCTTCAGAGGTGACTGCTGGCTGCGACAACACACTCTCCACTGAGTACCTCACACACGGCTATGGCGCTGTCACTTATCTTCTCCTGCATGGCCGCTCCGCCAACAAAACACTTCACTCTCCCTCCGACGAAGCTCCATATCACCTTTCACACGGAACCCGAGCCAACCCCCCGAGTCACGCATTTACGGAGAAAATCATTCGCGAAAAACATCAGCGTGTGTGATTGGGTGGAGATGTGATCTGCGCGAGTTACAGAATGAAGGCTAAGTCTGACATTAATCTCGCTCGAATTCTACTTGTCGCTGCACAGAGACTGGTTTTTCTGATGTCGAGGGGGAAAAAGAAATCAAAGTTATTTCTCGCAGCACGGCTTGAACAGTATCAAATAACACAGCAAATGTAATTTACCCTTCGCGGTTCATGGCAGAATTGTTCTCTCAAATATTGGTGTATTTGTAATGGAAAAGCCATTATCTCGATCCGAGCCCCAAGGCTAGTCTTTACTACGCACACAAGAGCGAAAAAGGCCATTTTTAATGACATCCACCATGAGTAACACTCGCCATGGAAATCTCAACAGATGTCATTCCCTCAGCAGCAGTAATCACAGCCATGTCAAGTGTGGAGCCTGACACTGTGTCAGCTTTCCAGTCAAATATCACTCACGAACAGCAATATAAACAGAGAAACTTTCGGCTTACAGCATCATCAATTACGGTTAAGAGATGACACGCGGCAAACAAATAATAAGTACTATTAGAAATGACTTTTTCCTATTCCAAGCCTCTAGATGTCTTTGTGCCGTGCTGTTCAGCTGTTTATTATTATTTGTGTTGGGGCCATCCATCAACGAAATATATATCAGTCCCGCCCCCCCCCCCCAAAAAAAAACTTTAAGAACTGTAATATCCATACATCAATGCCAATGTAGCAACCGACAAAACAAAACATCTAAATGTCCCCCCAAAATGGCCAAGCAAGGTATTTATCATTAGATCTGTCGATGGATTCGAGAGTCATCCGTCAAATCTGAGAGCTCCAGTAGTCACTAGCACTGCCGCTCCACATGCAGGGAACCCGTGGGTGCACACATTGGGCTTTACTACATTTAAACTGATGATTTTCATTCTAGCTTATTTAGGAAATTTCTTTTTTTTCACCAAATTCCTAAATATACAGAGGGGCCCAAAACAAACTGAGACTTTTCTACTGCGTTTTTTAAAAATAATTCGGTCCACATGACCTACATTTTCTGAAAATATTTTTTTCCACATTATACGCAAAACATCCTGTTAAGTGCTTTTAGGAGCATCACTAATCATCAGGGGGCCAATCAAAAGCCTAGACAAAATGTCATTACTGGCTGTGCTTTGTAGAAGTCTTACATGTGGACATGCCATATATATATATATATATATATATATATATATATATATATATATAAACAAAACACGACTTACATGCAACGGTAAGGTAGCTACTGTAAATACACAGCTAATGTAATATTCTAATAAATGTGACTTCATTTATTGTAATTAAATATTAAGACTTACCCCAGGAGTATAAACTCATTTGTAAATTATACTGTACCAAGCAATGCCTTAAATAAATACACACCCTACTATTTCATTCACATTATGTCTAAAGTTTACATGCACACTTTTTTGATACTGGCTCAAGAGCAGACATCTGTTACTGTACTTGCGTAAGTATTGGATCTTGGTTGTCTGCCAAATGTAGTGCTTTGTGTAAATACCCGACCAGACAAACTTTGTCTGCATACACTGATCAGTTAACATTAGAACGACCTGCCTGATATTGCAGCTTTGACCTTTGGAGGCTTGTTCTCCACAAGACCTCAAGCAGAAGAGCCCTAGGTTTCTCAGTAGAGAACATCACACTACCCTGCTTGTCTCTTCTCCACACTGTATCCTTACGCTATTTCCTCCCATGATGTGAAAAAGTGATTCATCAGACAAGGCCATTTTCGTCCACTGCTAAATGGTCCAGGTCTGTAGGCACTAGGCTGGAGATGAGATCATCACGGGGACCCTGACCGGTCTGCAGCTAAGTGGAGACAGTACACTGAAAAGCACTGTTCGTTCTGAAAACTCGATATCATAGACAACATTAACCTTTTAGGCAGTTTGTGCTACAGTAGCTCTTGTGGGATCGATACAGACAGGCTAGTCTCGGACTCCCTCACGCATCAGTGAACCTTGGATGCCCATAACCATGTTGCCAGTTCACTGACTGTGTTTCTTTTTGTACCCCGTTCGGTAGGTACTAACATCTGTATACTGGCAACATTTCACAAGCCCTGCATTCGGCTTGTGATATAATTCACTTAGATCCCTAAACTTTATCATTCTTTTGGCTTCCAATGCATCAAAACTGAAAGCTGACTATTCACTAGCTGCCTGATACTGTACTGTATATCCCGTCCATTGACAGGTGCAATGGTAATGAGATAATCAATGCTATTCACTTTACCTGTCAATGGTGTAATGTTATGGCTGATGAAATTTTCTCTCCTACAGTACATGCCGTTGAGTTCATAACACAATAGAGGCTCTCTTCTTATCGCTCTTCCATAAACTAAATTTTTGCGAAATACTCATTGTGAGTGGGTAAAGGGTAGCGCTTGGGTAAATGGTAAAGATCCATAGATCAGAGGGTACATGAGGTATGGCTGTTCTAAACTGGCTTTTTTACCGTTTATCCAAGAGTACACAAGGATTCTTGCTCTAAAGCCAATGTATCAGGTTTCACTACTATAGGAGCCTTTTATTTATTATTATTATTATTATTATTATTATTATTTTTTTTTTAATATCTGTTTGATTTATTTCAGTATAAATTGCTATTTTGTGCAAGTTCACATATTAAAATCCCAGTTCAGCCCATTCTTTGTAACCCCAGCCATCATTTAATTGCCCCTCAAATCAAGTGACCAAGTAAATCAAATAAAAAAAAATAATTGTATTATTTTGAACAACACTTGGTTCCAGTCCACTATTTTGATCAGTTGAGGGATGTCTCAAAAGAGAAAGTAGTACGATCGCACCAGGTTGTTTTACCCTGTTTGTCTATGTGAAACTTGGAGATGAGATGAAAGAAGGGATGCCAATTCCACGAACAGCACCCGATCTATTTCTGCTAGGGGAGTAAAAATAAGTACAATACTTCTTGTACATAAAAGCAATATTACATTTGCAGTCATTTGGGTAAACTAACTACTGACACCTTGGTAAGGTTTATTAACATGGTGCAGACTTTTCCATGCCTCTATGCCCATAGAACAACCCCCTCATTGTGCTGCCTAATTCCGTATGTGCTAACACTTCCTATAGTTCAGAAGAATATAAATACAGTACAAACAACCTGTGTCTGGTACAGTAGACCCTTTTGGTAAACCTGAAAAATGCTAATGTATTTTTCCGTCGTCTGCCTGTCTCGGTCTCTCAGTGACTTACATCTTAATGACTGGTTCTTTTGATGTACAGGATGTATGTGAGACAGGGAATCTGGACAAAAGCCTAAATATGCTTTCCTTGCTAATAATAAAACAGAGATCTTCCAACATCATGCGCGTGCATGTATTTGTCTGTTGTTCGCGCTCAGCCGGCAAGCATATAGACACTTACTCACTCATCTTCTACTTATCCTGTATACCCTGAACAGGGTGCTAATCCATCACAGGGCACAAACACACACAACGGGCAATTTGGAAACGCCAATTAGACTAATCTGCATGTCTTTGGACTGCAGGAGGAAACCGGGGTACCCGGAGGAAACCCACCAAGCATGGGGAGAACATGCAAACTCCATGCACTCAGAGGCGGGAATCGACCCTGGCCAGGAATTGAACCCGGACCCTGGAGGTGCAAGGCGACAGTGCTAACCACTACACCAAAAACTTCTTAAAACTATTTGGGCACTCTTCTTAAACCTAAGTACCTCATCAGTAGGTCACTAAAGCGGATCATTTGATCCACACACAACAAAAGGTTTTACACCGGATGCAACCCTCCCATTTCATTCAGTCTTGTGGCTGTGAATCAAACCCAGGCCATTTGCATGAGAGGTGAGAGACCTACCACAAAGAAGGCAATGCAATACCCATTTGAAACATAGCTGAACATGTAAAGTGTCTGGTGTTTTCCCTAAATAGCAAAAAATAAGCTGTTGTGCTAAGTAACAGACTTTCTGTACTTTTCGGAGAAAAAAAAAAAAACATCCTTGTTTAGCAGCCCTAAAGAGAGCAACATGATACCACTGAGAGAAAGACAGTAAGAAAAAGATAGAAAGATAAAGAAAAAGACAGTGAAGGTGTGAACACTTGATGAGGAAGGAGAAGGTAATGATGGCCACACAGCAGGCCTACAGACTGTGATGTGACTGACACACTTCCTCCATTATCGAGCTCTGCAGGCACCGATCCACAGCTCGGCTCTAGTGAGAGTGAGTCACCCAGCCCCACGGCCCAAATTGGCACTCTCTTTGAAAGGGATGAGACGGGAGTGCTGAGCCATTCTCATGGAGGAATGGAAAAGAGATTATATTTTAGCTGTCTAGTGAAGAACTCATGTCTGAGTGAGGAGACAATTTATGAGAATTCAAACACTCTTCTGTCTCATCATATCAACATAACGATGTAATATGCAAAGGTAATTGAAAACAAAAAAAAAACATTATAAGAAAGTTCAGGTGCAAGATTGCACAAAGTAAGCAGAATGTGTAAAGAAGTAAGAATCGGTACATGAACATGCATCAGCAATGTGAGATCTACAGTAGTAAGTAGACAAGAGGATGGGCCAAGGGCAGCTAAGCAGAGCGAGTACCACCCATCCTGCATGTCTTTCTTTATACTGGTAATTTACAGGAACCTCATTAGATGAGATTGCCGGACATAAAGCATCACTAAATCAATCTCACCAAGCTGTCGCCAGCCTGGTAAACACTGCGGACGCTTGCGGACGCTCCCTATTATGCTGGGGATTAATGGTGTTGACAGAGTATTAACTCACACTGAAAGGTAAACAGGAGCTCTTTGGAGAAAGGCAAAGGCCGGCATTGAGCCAGAGACCATGAGGATAAATCCTATCACCAATCTGGACCAATGGAGAGAAACGAAACAAAAAGGGAAAAGACATGAAGGGAGAACCAAGAGCCTGAGGGGAGATTAGGGGGTAACCCTCTGTTAGGACCAATGTACTAATTAAACCAGAGGAAAAATCAATTCATTTTAATATAAAAAAATGTATGATACCAAATTGTTCTTCCGGTATCAGCAGTCCTTGTTTTTCGATTTTTTTTTTTTTTACTACGGCTTGACGTGCATACCGTATGCCAGCGCCAAAACCCATTTTCGAAACTGATCATGAAAGCATTTTCAGCAGGAAAACACATTTAATAACGGTATGTAATTTTAAACACATTTTCTCATTAATAATTGCTTCTAAGTCATTCCTGAACTGCCTCTGAACTGCCTGTGTTGTGTGCGAGTTATAAAACTAACAGAAATCACAAATCCCTCTCTATCCCCTGATAAAGAGAACTACTTGGTGTATGGAACAAGAGATTCTAGCTCACCCGCTACATAGTGCTAGCTTTTAATTTAACATTATGTGGGATTCAGCCCTAAAACATTTAGTTAGCTATTATAAAAAATCAAACTTCAATCTTCTATTTATTTTCACGTGATTCTTTTTCTACTGTATGAGTTAAGTTACAAAGTCCACCACAAGATACTGCATATGAAAATAATCAGCAGATGCGATCAGTTGCTAGGTTACTCTTTTATCTGTGTGATAAAGTATCAAATAAACCAGTAGGTAATCATCAGGAAATCTTTGTCTTTTTTTCTTGTGCCTCCGAAAATACATAGTATCCTAACGTCAGTTAATGGTACTCCAGGCATCCGCTGATTGGGTTAACATCATGGTAGTTATTTTTCTGGAAATGGTCTATCTACATAATCCAATCATTGCCCTCTGGTTCAGCACTCGACTTCTCAATTCCACCAGTCGAAAAAAAAACCACAATGAAATTTAATAATATACAATTGTGATGTAGAAGTCAAGTCAAACCAAGTGTAATGATGCATGTCACTTCTTTGTTTCACTACTGTTTTTTTTGGATTCTCTGCTTAAAAATGTACAGAAAGACCATGTTTGACAGAAAGGTGAACTATCCTCACTGTTATGTAAAGAAACCACAAAGACTTACCTGATGGTGGAAATACAAGAGGCTGTGCTTCATGAATTTGAAATATACAGTATACTGTATATATACACATTATATAGGTTATAATGTTTTCTATTATATTCTCTGGCTCATTGCATAAAAATGCACAGGTTGGTGCATTGAAAAAAATTATGCATTGGGCATCATAATGGGTCTCAACCAGAATTTTGAGCTATTATGTATTATATATTTTGTATAGTTCACTGTATATTACTACTGGATATTATTATCTGTTGTTTTCAAGCATGTTGTTTATTATGCAAATGTGAAACTGTAACCTACCAGTCAAGCCAAGAGGGAATTTCCGCATAGGTAGACTTTTTTTTTTTTTTATTCAAGATGACCACTGCTTGATATGTGAGCCACTAAAGTAGATAAAGTTGTATGACTTATAGGAATAAGGCTACGAAAAGCAGAAAACATCACTTTTTTTTATGTTGTTTAATATGGCAAGCCATTGCTACTCTCCATGGTGATCTCTCTGGACATAGCCAAGGTCACAGGGCCTGCTCAGCATGCAGAACCTAGCCGAACATCCACACAGCTCTCTCCAACTTGCTGTCCAGCTGTCAGGGCTCTTCTGCAGGAGAGCTGCCTCAAAGGTCATTCAGAACCATCTCCACCACTCACACACAAACAAATCCCACTACACACACATACTGCTCGAGAGCATGGCTGAACATCCATTGTGATTGGCATGTGAGGCCAGGCTCTGTGTCAAGAAAGGCTAGTGAATGCTTCAGGGACACCAATCTTATCCAACTGCTGTCGCTATACTTCCCTTTCTGAAAATAACTGTTCACACACATACACGCACGCACACACACACACACACACACACAGGTACAGATATAGCTCTTGTGTTGAAAGTGATAGCTGACCCTTGAAAAGCGTAAACACATTTCTAAGGCCAGGCTGGTTTCTACACAGTCGCTGAGTCATTGCTCACCTTGCATAAGCAAGGTGTGAAGGTAGTGAGTGTGTGATATCTCCAGCTCAGTTGCCATGGAGCATAATGAGGTAAGAAGCTATAGCACTGAAAGACTGGAATGTTCCACAGGCAGGATTGATGAAACTACTTTAATTACTGGCTCTTCTCCAGAGACTTGCATATTCAAGACAACAAACCCACACTGAAAAGTCCACACGACTTAAGAAAGTCTTGCTTTGCATGAGGTAAATAATCTCAAGCTAATAAAATGGTTAGCACCAAAGACAAGCACTACACGATCCAGCTTTCAAACTGATACCGTACTGCATACAGTACTGTATAAGTGCATTCTTCATCCCGTGTATTAACCTTAACCCCAACCTCCTCACTTTCTTTCCAAATGAGACAATATGCAGTGGAGCTGCTGTGGGAGCTTACGCTTATTAGTCAGTTTGGCTTGGTTTTGCACTGCAGATAATGAACGCAACAAATGATATTGATGGAAAAAAAAGGAAGAAAGAAAAGCAAAAGTTGACTAAGTGGGATACAGGGTTTAGATTTGTACTAATCTTTAATTGGTTAGAGAAATAGTGGTGCCCCAGCATACGAATACCTGCCTTAAGAATTTTTTATATTAAAGAACAGAAATATTATAATTTTCGTCATACAAATGATCGAAATTGCGTTTGAGTGCAGGAGCCGTTCAAAACTTGTTTGCGTCATTAGAAAGCCAAGTGAAAGGAATTTATATGCTTTTTATAGCTTTTTTTTGTGTATTTTGTGCAAGATTTGGTAAAAAAAATTGTAACATGGGTGGAGGTAGAACAAAATGGAGTCACTTTCAGTTATGTTTTTAAAGCAGCTTTCGCCAGGAGGAATAATAAATAATGGTTTATTATGGTTTATTTGCATGTCTTTTCTTTTTTAAAATGTTTAGAATGTTGTAAAATTGGTAATACTGGCTGGAACAGATTATCTGCATTTACATTATTTCCTATGGGAAAATGTGTCTCGCAATACAAAATTTCACATTTAAGTACTCGCCTTGGAGCGGGTTTAAATTGGTTGCCAAGGTGTGTTTGGTACTAATTAAACAATTATATAAACAATTTTTACTTTTTCTTGTAGATAAACCTAAACTTTTAACATTCCGAATTTATTTCCTTTTTATGTTTGTTGATCCAAATTTCTGGTTCTACCGCTCTGCCCCTTGGCTCAGTTTACAGTATGCTTTGATGCTGTCTTTAGCAGCTTGCATCACTTGCAGTTGGGTGCAATTGCTTTCTCTCTGTAATCAAACTGCATTCATTTTCAACTAAAACCAGACAGAGATCACCTTGCTTAGTCAAGGTGCTTTGCGGGATTTGTTTACACCTGCACCAATGAAGAAAATGCACTAATGCATACAGTGTAAAAGCACCCTAAGGCTGCAAAGTCTTTAAAAAGGACCAATGTGAGTGATAATGACACTTTGTCACTAGAGAGGCCACAAAAACCACAACAGCAACCGAAGTCACCAGTGAGCTACTGTACATAAACTAATTAAAAAGTGTTTCTCTAGGCTTATCTTCAAGGGAATGTGTTCGAATCTAATGAGAGGTTTAAAATCAGTAAACAGTACACAACACAAGAAAGAATCCCAGGCTTTGCTTCATGTATGTTAATCTGTACTATCTGGATTTTTCTTTTTCTCTTTGGATGACAGTATGTTTTTGATCTCTGTGTGAGTGTGTGTCCCATAAGGTCGATTTGTGCATGATGTGCCATTAATGAAAGAAATCAGCCACACTGCAATGTTCTGCACCACAAATCCCCTATATACCAGTGAAGTTATCCTTTGGTGAATTAGGATATCTTCTATTGTGTGAACGCGCATGCATTTATTCAATGTGCTCGCAGATATAAACACATATATCAAAGCATGGCAGTGCATTGCTTTTCTCAGATAAAGGGTTTAACACATGCAGAACGTTCTGGTGCAATAGACACACTTTCCTGTCTCGTCACGTTCAGGTCACATTCAAGCGAGCGAAGAGGCTTTTATCTCTGTTAGCTCACCGTCCTCTCTAGAGCAGAAGTATCGGTCTTTTTTCTTTTTCTACACAAACACACACACACACACAAACACACACATACACACACTCACCCATTCGCCTTTACTTAATGGACTCCGCTGGGTGCGGCACAATCTGGTCAGAGACACGGGTGAGCCAATAGAAAGAGCAGATTATCATCAAGATCTGTTTGTATTAGATTTCATTAACTGCACAGGGACGGGCGTTAAACTGTGAGCCGAATGTTTATGTACAGGAGCAGATGATTGTAGGCAAGATAGCAGCCATAAGAATGTGTCGGAAATAAACCCAGCGCCTAATTATGCCTTGGCGGCACAGAGACATCCTTCTCCTCCTGCACCTGTAGTAATAGCTGTGAATAAGAAATACCTGCTTGTTAACTGACTTATCTGATTTCCTTCACCCGGGTTTAGTTGACATTCTTTAGATCAATGCCAGTGACTGATTCTTGAGATGTGTTTGTCAATTAATACCGAAATCAATTACAGTACATGCTTTTTTTTCCAAAAAGCACACCCCACAAAAGCTGACAAACTCCTTCCGGATTTGTTGGCAGCTGGATTTACGTGTCACTTGCACAGATCATCACTCTTTTCTTGGCAAGGATGTTGGAGCTTCAAGCAGCCATTAAAGGCTTAAGTAGGCACAGGAGATGAAAACTGAGCGTGATTTTGTTTATACTCCTTGCTGAATTCTCTGTATTTTCAAAGCAAGAGACATATTTGGACATATTTAGAGTTTTCCGAGATCTGCATCTTTAGCTTTTGAAGCCGTATTTATGCTTCTGGAGGCGATGCAACATTTAAATGGACTCATTTTTCCTGCCATGCATCTGTATATTCTTAAATTATACTACTTTGTACGTGTACTCTCCAAACATTTAGGCTACATACACAATACCAGCCTGGAGTGACTCAAATCTAATCATTTTAGGGCTGTTTTGCAGATCATATCTGAGTTTCCGATGTGGTTTTAGATGAGATATACAGTATATCGCGGTCATGCAACTTAAATAAAAACGGCAAATTGGAAATCATGGACTTTTTGCCTCTGCGCATGCGTAGGACACTGACGTCATGTGTCAGCACCGGCAGCGCAGGGATTTCATTCCAACAATGGAGCACAGCGGAGAAAGAAAACTGAAATTGTGATTGAGTAGATATTTGGGGCAATGAGTCTGTCCAAGCTAGACTGGAGGGAACCGACAGAAATAAAGCAGTGTTTGGGGTACATTTACTGAGCAAAGTGATGTATCGATGTGTGCGTGCATTCTTGACGGACACACTCACTTTAGCGTCAGATAAAAGTCACTTGCAATTATGAATGTGAACTGTCATGACATGCAAATCCCTTCTGACCAACAAAAATCCGAAAAAAAAAAATGTGGCTTGGAATATAAACGTCACTCTACAGACTTCTCCTCTCTTGTAAGTTCTTCTGCATTTGTTTCCTCTTTTGTGTCGTTTTTTATTTGCAAACTCCTCTTCTTCTTCTCGTGTCTTCCCATTGTTTTTCTCACTCTCTCAAGGTGGAAACAACCCACACTTGGCTGCTACAAAAGTAATTTGGGCCATCTTCGAAAGCACCAGAGTTTCTATAGCAACTGTCTTCTCTTTTATTTTTATCCCATTTTCTCACAATGTGTTCACTGTTTCCACTCAAGAACTAACTCTCCCATCAAACAACAGCTAGTGCAGGCCCGCGTGCGCTTCCCACACGTCACATGAAACCATCCATTGTGTCTTTTCAAGGTAATGTTCATGCTACATAATTGGGCAGCTGAACACACTAGGACGAAACTGTGGCCTTCCCTGTTCAGTGGCTAGTGTGATGGGCTAGGGAGCATAGTAGACATCCATGGGGGCATCCTTAAGGGCAGTGGTGGCTCAAGGGCAGTGGTGGCTCAGTTGGTTAAGGCTGCGGGTTACTGGGTTACTGATCGGAAGGTCGGGGGTTCGAGCCCCAGCATCGCCAAGCTGCCACTGTTGAGCCCTTGAGCAAGGCCCTTAACCCTATCTGCTGCAAGCTGGCTGACCCTGTGCTCTGACCCCAGTTTCCTAATTGGGATATGCAAAAATTTAAGTAATTTCCCTCTGGGATTAATAAAGTTATTTGAATCTTGAATCTTGAATGGTATCTTGGACTCCTGGCCATCCAAATCCAGAATATACTATAAGATTAACTTTACCGTGTACTTTACTATGATTAGGCACCAGGGTTGGTCCTATGGCACTTTAGTGGGTATCTTAAAAGTACCACCATACTTTGCTGAATACTATGTTAGGTACTGTAACACTTCTGTAGGTGTACTAGGTAGGTACTGTAGTATTATGGTGTGTACCAAAATACTTTAGTGAATACCATGATACTTATTGGGTACCACAAAGGTTTACCAAAGTTCAGCAGTTATTTAATATACTATGTTTGTGCAGTACATACTGTACCATATTAGATATTTTAGTACAGTAAGTCCCTGACTTACAAACATTCCGCAGATACGAACGGACCGCAGTTCATACGAACATTCATAGATGCAAACAAATCACGGAAGTAGCTTACATGTATTGTACAAAAAATAGACACTGCAGTGCACCAGATACCAATATTTACAATTAAATACAATATTTTCAGTCAGTAAATGAATGTATAAAATGTCCAAAGTCTGTTATATTGTATGTGTGCCTGTGGGGGTGCGGGAGAAATGAGTCAGCCTTACTGGTTTCAATAAATCAGTGTGCCGTGAATCATGGTGAATCGCGATAAACCATACATGCGGAACCGTGCTAATGCTGACTCCACGTAGGTTAGATAGGGGTTTAAGACTCTCTTTGCCGGACTTACGAATGAATCCAACTTTCGAACATGCTCCCGAAATGAAACTCAGGGACTTACTGTACACACTACTGGCACAGTACAGTATGGTAAAAGTTATACTGTACACTACAGTTTTTAATTGATGTTACATACATACAATGATACCATGCTATATAAATATTACCATTATGGTACATAAACACATAGGAGTGCTGTACACTTGCCACCCTGGGCTCTGACCCCAGCTTCCCAACTGGGAAATGCAAACATTCTGCCAGAAGGTACTGTAGATGTGACAAATAACTGAATCTTACTTTTATGTATCCTCAACATTCTTTTCACAGATTTATAGTGAGAAAGGTTAATGTACCTAATACTAGATGTGCCCGCAACTTCGTTTGTGTGGAATTTAATTGCAAGCGTTTAAAAAAATGTACAACACCATCTGTTGAATTTTAAGATGAACTAATCATTTTTTTCAAGGTCGATTTTTTTTTCATGATATAAGGGCGTTTTCTATTTAAAATTCATATTAGGATACACTATCTTCTCTTCCCGTGGGCCGACTGCCATGAAACGGAGCCTATACAGTATGTTATCTCAAGCTCGGCCAAGTACACCTGTAAAAACCCGTTCGCTACTTTTTATGTGATGTGTGTTAAACAACCAGACAGACCCAAAAAATTCAAAAACCATCTCGATGTGTTCTCTTACTGATCATGCATCTCACCGAATTATTTTTCCGCAAATATCTTTAATGCACAGACATGCCAACTTTACAGCTTTATTATATCTATGCAATATAAGTGAGTGTCTGAGCATATATTAGTTCCACTACTTTTCATTTCAAGGCAGTTCCCTGTGTGTATGTGTGGACAGAGAAGGAGTGTGCATGTCTGAGCACGAAGCTGTGAAGACAGCTCCACTGAGTCAAAATGGAGGACAGAGGAAATTAAGTGCACGGCTTTATCTGCGGAATCTGGCACTCATCCTGGCCAGACTCAGCAATACATCATTTAGTGATAGTCCCACTACAGACAGACATGAACCGAGCAGAGATAGACAGATAGCGGAAGAGACAGAGCATACAAGAGGAACTTTACAAGGGAAAGACAAAGAAGCAGCAGGACAAAGCAGACTAGGAAAGAGAAATCGATTGAAAAGAAAGATGGAAGGGGTTTAATGAAGGTTTCTGAGATCTTTACCACACAACCATACTAAGGAATATTAAACTTATTCATAAAAATTGTGACTTATTTTTGAATGCACAACGCACTGTGATGTCTCTACAGGTGTGAGTTTTATAGCCATCAGTACATTTGATGTACATTTGCAAAAAGACGGATATACAGTAGGACCTTGATTTCTATTTTGCAAAGATTTAAGCAAAGCAACATAATATTATTTTTTGTGGTATATTTCTGCACTAAACCAATTGTGTTCTCTCCACTGAGAAGTGTCAGCCGTGTTGGACAAAGCAGCAGGCTGGAATGAATCACCTTACTGCAGTTGTATCAGTCCACTGAGGCAAAGCAACACAGATTAGGTTGTGAGAAATAATAATGCAGTACAGCACAGCATGGTAACAAATCTGCGATCCCACATTTTCTCATTATTCCACCTGCCAAGTAACCCACGGCATAAATAAGTACCCGTGCTGAATTCGGTGACTCTTTTAGCATTTGTCAGGGTCCGAGAGCACCAGATAGGGGTATACAGTATGAGTGGAACTATACGAAAAGTAGTGCATACCATTAATGTTGTCATCTTTTTACTGCAGTCAGCTGAATAACGTTTTGAAAATCACTAGCAAGGTAGAATCACTTTTTGTGGCATTTGTTAATATTAGGCTACATATGCATTGAAGACTTCTTTCAGTTCAGATGTTTGCTCAGGTTAGAGCAATTTTAATACACCAACAACCAGGCGTATTGAATAACGCTGTCATTTATATTCCAGTAAACTGATGATAGGATCATGGGCACCAAGGTTAACCCATGCATGTGGAGACCAAATGCCAGCCCATCCAGTCAAATCCCAGAGAAAGACTAATGTAGCAGAAATTTCAGTTTTTCTAATACTGGCTATAAAAGAAAGCTATTAGAACACCCAGAGCATCACAGCTTGCTGTGTATAAGGCTTACCAGGCAGTTACCAGGCAAGAGTTCAAGGTTGTTGATCTGGCCTCAAATTTCCAACCATATTAATCCGTTCGAGCATCAATGGGATGTGCTGGACAATCAAGTCTGATCTATGAAGCTCTATTTTGCACTTGCAGCACTTTAAGGATACTGTAGCATATCACACCGTCAGAGGTCTTGTGGGGCCATGTCCTATGGGATCAGTGATGTTTTGGTGGAACATAGTGAACCCAAAACCTAGGTGGTGGCTTTAATGTTAAAGCATGTGTTGAACAAAAACACTTTTCACCATCCTTCCAACAAAGTCAGCTCTGGTGCTGGCCTAAATAGTTGTTTTGCAAAGCAGACTACTTTGAAATCCTTACATCACATGTCCTGGGTAAAATGTCACATGTCCTGGGTAAAATGTCACATGACCAAATATTTGATATTTTTCCGATCTGCGACCATTCGTAGGAAAGTCTAATTGGAAAAGATTGAATTTTTGTGTCCACGCATTCCTGAAAAAAAATGTGATATGTGCTACATTAAGGCAGGAAAATCAGATTTGTCACTTCATCCTGGTAATGTGAGCATAGCCTTCATGTCTGCTAACGTTTCAGTAAAGCACAATGAAAAACCTGATACGTTCTCTTCACTCAACTACTTGATGTTTCCTCAATAAGAGCTAAATGGAGAGCCCTTAAAGCACTATTGTTTGTGTTAAAGCTTGCTGTTAATTACGGTGTGAATGTATAAGCCAGGATTTTTATGCTAGGAATCATGCATGCCAATGCAAAAAAATCTGCCTTGGCATTCTTTCTCTAGGCGGCCCAGAGGTCCAACCCTGAATCGGCACCACCCATGCAGGGCATTAAAAAAAATCAATTCAAAAGATTAAAGTCTCATATATTCTAGATTTATTACCACTAAAAAGAAATATTTCAAGCTTTTTTGTTTTAATTTTGGCTCATGAAACAATCCAGTATCTCAAAATATTTTCTAAGATCAATCAAAGAAATGATTTACAACACAAAAACATCCTGAAAATTAAATGTAAATCCTTTAAGAAATAATTCTGAAATATTTTGAGATACTGGAATTTTGCTTTTTATGAGCTGTGAGCTGTAATCTTTGAAATTAAAACAAGAACGGCTTGAAATATTTCACTTTATGTTTAATGAGCTACAGAAAAAAAAACCTTTTGCAGTATATTAATATTTTTTTGTGATTTACTGCACTGTATATCCACAGGCCTTCAAAACACATAATGTACACGCATGCACATGCACACACACGCTGGAGCAGGGTACCCAACTTTTTTTTAACTTTTAAGCTTGTAGCACCTTTCCTGCTTAGGTCGGTCCATTTTGATATGAGCGATGGAAAAGAAGAGGAGAAAAGAGTAATGGCATGGAAATATATTATATACAGTAGGTGAAGCGAGAGACTTCATCGCTCTGCCTGTGGCGACATGTGATTGGGCTTGGGCTGGGAGTACAAGAGACAAACCAATGGGCCGCTGTCCCTGCGTGATGGGCCGGGTACATGACAAAAATAAAAACAAATATAGTACGTTAAAAAAAAAAAAACTAAACATTGTATCAGACCCAAAGTGTGTCTGCACACAGGGAAAATAACTGGTATGCCTTATTATTAATCCAGCGCTGCCCACAGTGCAAAATGCAACAAGATTATCATTCTGAACTGAAAACACAGTTATGGAAGCAAAACTTTTTTGGACAATTCATCTTCCTGTGTCTAGTGCAACATATAGTATAGTCTAGTCATATTCTGCCATGATGCTTGATATAAATGTGTTGTCCAGTATAATGTTAATTTTTTTTTTAACTCTGATTGGTTTCACTTTTTATGGAATTTACCTTCAATGCATACAGTATCAGAAAAATACACTCTCTGAAGAAGTGACACTGGGGGTTTATTATTGAGAGCTATGTCAGGTAATTACGCAGAGTAGATCATGCCCTTGATTTCAAGTGAATTTGAGCTGATGGTTTTCAGGGCCCTTCTCTGGCGCATCCACAACATGTCCTCAGTAGTGACGGAGACAGTGCACTTGAAAGTAATGTGTAATGAGAAAGTGCATCAATTACTCTGGTACCATTTGATCATTAGACATGCACGCATATGCATGTAATAATAATAATAATAATAATAATAATAATAATAAATATGGTCCACCCAATAGGTAACTAACCCTTCAACTCAACGATCGCTCATATGAAGACATTAAATGAATAGGTAGCAGTATCTCCAAAAACACACACACGCATGTGGGTAGTGACAGACACACAGGCGCACAGATCTGTCAGCATCTGCGTGACAGTAATGCACTGAAATCTTATTGACTACGATGTGGAGGACACAGTATAAACAGACAACAGGATTAGGATTAAAAGCAACTGCTGTCTGTCTGTCAAGGAGCGAAATCGATTGAGTACGGATTGCAGTGAGAGTACGTGTGAGGCATAGGAAAGATACAGAGAGAAGAAAATTTGATAAAAGAGGTGGTGAAGAAGTAAAAGAAAAAAAAGATGTAAAGGAGTGGACGAGAGAGATAAAGAGAGACGGGGAGGGGGAAGAAGAAGAGGAAGGAGGAGAAGCAGGGGAGCAGAATGACTGCTGACGTCTTCACATGCCCACATCATATTTAAACCCAAAGGAGAAAAGAGACCTTAATCGCAGAACGCTTGTCATCAGGTGGACTGCTGCGTACAAACACACACACACAAACTAAACCATTTGCACATACTCGTGCATGCTTTTTTTTTTTTTTTTTTAGAATTCATTTCCGCCCCCATTGCATTTCTCATATCTCAGCTTATTTTAGTCTCTTCCTCCTGCAGCCTACTTAAGAAATCTGACACAGGCAGGTACAGAATCTCCTTGCAAAACAACAAGGCAAATCACTGTGTTAAAAGAAAACACATTTCCAAAGGATACACATAAAGCTACTATCAAATTGTACTTTCAAATCATGATCTTAAAGCATAAAGGCAAACAAATACATATGCATAAATTCCAAACACTCTGCACATCGATTTGTCCATCTGAAACCTAAATATTACAAATAGTTAGTGTAAGCAATTACACTAAGACTCACTCAATAACATATTGAGCTTCAACTGCTAAACCATCATGACCTAACATTCACATTTTAGTGTTTTCCCTGCGCTACCACACACACTTGTTAATTAGGGTGGGTAATTAGCTGAGCAGGTATGTTGGGACGGGGTATTCCAAAATCTGTTATCTACTGTATAACCAAAGCTCTTTCAATGACTACTTTGTGAACATGACATTACACGATATCATGTCGTGAGAATATTAAGCTAAACCTTAAGAGCACATACCAGTATACTGTAAATGTACTTAGAAGGTTACATA
The DNA here is from genome assembly GCF_024256425.1 of Clarias gariepinus. Lineage (NCBI taxonomy): Eukaryota > Metazoa > Chordata > Actinopteri > Siluriformes > Clariidae > Clarias > Clarias gariepinus. The sequence continues at coordinate 21,832,481 of NC_071113.1, read as the reverse complement.
CATGAAATATTAAACTTAAGAGTATGAAAAGTTATACGGCCCACAGCTAAGGTAGGGTCAAGGTCGAAGTTAGGTTTCTCTAATCCTAGGCAAACTTAACCCTGTAATTTAGACTATATTTTTTGTATGGTTAAGCAAATGCTTAAGGACGGTGTTGGGTTACGGTTGGGTTGGAACTGGAGGTGGTTCTATTGTTAGGATATGGAGAGTTAAATATGGTTTGGATTGGGATAGGGTTAAAGTTTGGGTATTGATGGATTTGTACGATTTTTTTTTTTGAATTATTGTCGAACTAGGATTAGGATAGGGATAAGCATTCGTCTCAAGTCAAGCCAAACCCGGGCTAGACATAGAACTTGCTTACTTTTAGGATTTGGATAGGGCTAAAGTTGGTATAGAATTGTTTTGGATTGGGGTTCAGCTAGGATTAAAGGTTTGTCTCAGGTTAGGCTTGGCCTGTAAGTTCACACTACGGGCCAAAGCACAGATCCGGAAACATTTGACCACAAAATGATATGTTTTCATAATATGAACTGAAAAACATATTAATAAAGAAACTTATGGTATATGGTATACTTGGGCATGACTCGAATCAAACATGAAACCCACCCATACCTGAACACAGGAGTGGTCTGCTTTTTAGAATGCAACATCATCGACATGTTTTTCACTTTAATCAACACCTACAGTAAGGAGGGTGGAAATATACATGGTGTTAAACAAATTTGTTAACAAATATGCAAACCGTGTGTTTGTGTATTTGTTCACATGTTTGCATCTATACTATGCGTGCTGCCGGAGGACTCCAGTACGGAGAATTTTACAGCTTTACATAATGTTAACAAACATGGTGACAGTCGTAGAGCTTGCAATGTCTAATGGTATTTCTCTCCCACCATACATATATCTGTAATAAAGTATGAAGTACATAACATAAAAACGACCTGCCCGATAGCGTTTAGGTCGCCTTGTGCTTAAGAGACAGCTCTGACTTGTCAAGGCATGAAGGTAAGACGAGACCTGTGTTGCATCAGGACCGTGTTTTCCTTGAATTTGTTTAATTGACATTTGAAAAATTGTTGAACTCTTTGTCATGTTCCATAAACCAGTTCTTCCTTGGACCCCTTTCGGACGGTACTAACCACTGAGGAAACCTCCACAAGACTGGCTGTTTTAGAGGAGCGCTGACCCGGTTCTCCAGCCATCACAATTTGGATCTTGTCAAAGTTGCTGAGATTGTTATGCTCGCTTATTTTTTCCTGCTTCCAACACATCACATTTGAGAAATGACTATTCACTGGCTGCCTAATATATCCCGGCTATTGACAGGTGCTGTTGTAGCGAGATAACCAATTTACACTTCACCTGTCAGTGGTTTTAATGTAATCGGTGCATATGGAGAGAGATGAAGTATAAATCTTTTAATCAGCCTGTCTGCATGTATTCTTCATTATCTGTACACCCATGTAACTGCTCAATCAAGCAAGAGTGCATATGCCACTTCTCTTTCTCTCTCATTTTCTCTCCTCCATTTCTATCAGCACTATCTATATATCACTCCGCATATCTCTTCCCCTCTTTCTCAATTTCTCAGCCAGTCGTCTGCGCTGACGTCTTCCCTCCCTCACTTGTAATATGATTTATTTATACCCTTTCAATTCCCCAAAGAGGAGGCTGTTATTTCGTCTCTCCACCACCACTAAATGCAATCTTATGGCTCTATCAGCTACAGTGATTCGTCATTATTTAAACCCACGTTTGCCTTCACATTTCCTCCCAGAGCCCGAGTGCCTCCCACAGCCCCACCTCAACTGCCTTTCAATAGCTTGTTAGTCCCATTCACAGACCCGAGTCAAAATAATAGCTAAACAAATGAACAAACAGGACGGGAATGGTCTGTTTCTCTCCTCCACATCTCAGTCTAATTTATCTTAATTACAGAACACCAATCTCATCGGGGAAGGGAAAAAAATTGTTAGCTGTAGTAAAAAATGACATTAGCTTCAATGCAACTGTTATTTCAAGCGAAGATGGCGTTGATTGAAGTTTTTAATTAAATTCTTCCTCAAATGACTTGTTACTGTCTGTCATTCACCCTCCTCCCACACACACACACACACACATGCACACACACTTCCCTGTGTGCTTTGTTATAAAGATACGTAGGTATGGATGCGTGGGAGACATCGCTACACCCTTATGTTAACTCTGAGCATCCTTTTCCCCAATTACCACTAAGGTCCACTCTCATCCGTGCTCCCCCTGCCCTATTCACGTTGGTTGCATTCTCTCCGCTTCTTCTTCCCTTTCTCCTCATGGCCACTCGCCCATTCAATAGACACCTTGATGAATGAAGTCGAGCCAGGAGCGTGAAACACTATATTCTGCTGCGGTGAATTTCTTTCTTCCCTCTCCTCCTCCTCCTCTCCTCCTCCTCCTCTCTCTCTCTCTCTCTCTCTCTCTCTCTTTCTGCCGCTCTTTCATTCTGACCTTGCAACCTGATTACAGCGTAATCCTCTCCCCCCTGTGACATGTCCTGGGCTATTTCAGTTGGTTGCCAGGCGACAGGGACTGCCTGGGACCCCTTCTGGAGGCAATAGAGGGCGATGTGACCGCGAAACACTGCAAGCATCGGGCATCTTAGTGTCACTCATTCACTCACGGATCTCAGCGTGCTTCACCACATCAAGCTCCTTCACTCCATCATGCTATCACTCACTCACTCACTCACTCACTCACTCACTCACTCACTCACCAGCATCCATCTTAGCATCCTCTACAGCAGCAGCAGCACGTTTGCACTTCGTCTAAATTAATTGACGCACTCACTGATTCATTTGCACACACCCTCACTGACACGAGCAACCCAGTGCATCATATTCTTTCTCCTACTCCATCCCACTGTCATTTACTCACTCATGCAGTACGAGCAGCATCCATCTTCACATACTTCACAGTACTGCTTTAAAAATCTAAGCATGCACTCGTTGATTGGTCTATGCATCCTAGCATCCATCTTGCCTTCATACAGCATTATGCTCCCTTCCTACCTTCCTCACTGCAAAAGGTGCATTTGCTACCGTATGGGGAAGTTACGATGCCTAAGCGTGGATAGCATATACTGTATGAACATCTATTTTATTTAAGTTCCTTCCAGGTGCCCTAATTTGCTCCGCTCCTCTCAAAACGTGCCATGCGGACCAGCTTAGTTAAACTGTTCCTAGCTGTAAAAGATTATTTGAATGACAGACTAGTGCAGTATGTTCAGTGTTCCCGGGATAAGCTCCATACCCAATATGACCCCAAACAAGGTGAAGTGCTTCCCGAAGACAAATGAATCACTGAATGTATTTCTACACATTGTCAAGAGAACGATTCAATAGCAATATGTATTTAAATGCATATTGATTTTCTTGTGATTTTTCAGTCTTTAACATTAAGTGCTCAATAATATAAGATGCTTCACAATACGGTACATTCAACCTGTTTTAAGAACGAAGGGGAAAAAAATCTATATATGCATTGCTTTGTTGTGTGAGTTGCATTAATGCACCACTGATTGCATATAAGTAGTAGTCTCTGAAGTTTTGGAGTCAATGAAAAATTATCAATAGATTTACTAGACTACTACTGATGAAGTCTAATTTAGGTCCGTTTTAAAGAGTATTATTTTCTACTATATACTGTAGCCTATATGGGCAATTTGGAAACACCAATTACTTACACTGCATGTTTTTGGGCAGTGGAAGGAAACCAGAGTACCAGGAGAAAACCCAAAACATAGACACAAGGCAAGTTTCGAACCCTGACCCTAGAGGTGTAAGGCCACAGTGATAACCATTGTGTCAAATATTATTACAATACATGTACACTCTCTCACTCACTCATCGTCTATACCACTTTATCCTGTATTCAGGGTAGCGGAGGGACTGGAGCCATCCCAGGAGACTTGGGGCAAGAGGCGGGGTACACCCTGGTGCCAATCCATTACTGGGCACACACACATACACTCACTTACACACTTCAGGCAATTTGGAAAGTCAATTGGCCTAATCTGCATGTCTTTGGACTGTGGAAGGAAACCAGAGTACCCGGAGGAAACCCACCAAGCACACTCCATGAACACGGACCCTAACCAAGAATCGAACCCTGACCCCGGAGCTGTGAGGCCACAGTGATAACCACTACGCTACAGTGTCAAATATCATTACAATACAATTCCACTTTATTTGTACATCGCCTTTAACATTGTGACAAATCAACTTACAATTAAAATGTATGAATTAAAGATATAGATTTTATCCCTGATAAACATCATCTAGGAACCTTGGTAGTACAGCTAGAGACCATGGAGGCCAATGGTGGCCATTGTATTTATTTCCATTTTGTGCAACCGTTGTAGGACCTCTGGTCAACATTCGCACGTACATTCACACACTACAGGCAATTTTGGGAACGCCACAAGCCTAATCTGCATGTCTTTGGTTTATGGGAGGAAACCCACCAAGCATGGGAAGAACATGCAAACTCCATGCACACAGACCCAACAGGGGGATCTCACCCAGGATCTGGAGGTGCAAGGTGACAATGCTAACAACTAACCCACCATGCCACCCTAATAAACAAGCAGAAAACAATTATGGCAAGGAAAAGCTTCCAAAAAAGTCAAAAGAGGCGCCACAAGGAAGAAACCTTGAAAGTAAGCAGACTCATGTCACATTCACTAGTGCGCAATTCTAAAACATTTCAATGGTTTTCTTCAACACTACATATACAGTAGTAATACACACGAAAAGCAAATATGCGCAGATGGAAGATCCTTGCATACACCCATCATTAGAATATGATATTATGGTTTATTAATCCCCTAGTCTACAAAATGTTTCCTTCTAATTTAGGCAGCATGCACATTTCAACTTTAAAAGGTGAATTCTCAAAATGAGGATAATTTTTCGCTCACTGCTGTGAAATTATCCACTGCAAGCATGTTTGGAATCGGTCTGCAGTGGCACACGAGGTATTAAGCGAACATTAATGTTCACAAAGGAAACAGATGTGCAAACAATCATGGAGAAACTAATGTATAAACAGCATGGAGACCATTTCAGCTGCATTCGCCTCTTATTCAGAGTAATCACAGAAGAGAAAAAAAGCTAAGCGCTATGATAATTAATGCCTCTGTAGACCAGCTACGCTGAGCAGAAAAGTTTTCACAGATCTTCCAATTGGAAAAGGAAATGCACGAGCTCTCTTGAACATGAATCTTCCTCTGCCTGAACAAAGGATCTTCACCCCATGCTGCCTTAAATAGCTTCAAACTCTATATTTTATTACACTCAAGCTGATGTGATTCAACAAGCCGCAAATTCTGACACGCATTCTAGTGAGAATATTCATTTCAGATTACACAGGGTATTCATGGAGTGCATCGGAAAGCCTGAAAAATATCAAATTCTGAAAAAATTGCAAGCACAAGCAGAAAAACGAAGAAACAATAATATTCCGTAATATGTTTTTAGGAATGCACCTTTGCATTAAGCCATAATAAGAAAACGAATCATGGGATCGACATGTACACTTGCTGTACCAACCACTTTATTAGAAACATGCACAGCTTAAATACCTCATGTAAGCTCTCTTTATAACACTGCTGAGCAGGAAAGTATCTCTAAGACCACACCATACCAAACCGTGTGGTGTATGTACTACAGCAGGAGAAAACCACATCGTATTGGATACCAGTCAGCTGAAGACTGAAACAGGACCAAGAACAACATGATGAGCTGAGACCATAATAACAGTTTTTGCTTGTTAAAAAGAAAAAGCCAGTTTTAATGATAGCAGTGCTTATATTTAATAAAGACCAATAAAATCAACTGCTTGGCATGCACTGAATCTCTTTCTTTCATCACATTTTCAGTAAATAAATGATTTAGCCTTGAGATATAGTATGTGTGTGTGTGTAATAGATTAAGAAAAGAAATTTTCCACTTATTCACTTGTGAGCTGGAAAAAATACCTCCTGCATATACAGTATTTATGTTTATGATTTTCTATGCACTTATTGGTTTCTATACAAAACTGAAAAAAGCCCTCTTTTTTTTTTTTCTTTTGTTTGTTTATTGAAGAGTTCTTCCCATAGACTGGCTGTAAGGTCCAGATATGACCACGGACAAGATGCTGCCTCCTCCACATTTTGACAAGGAAGGCAATTAATCAGGGCTCTGTCTGCCACAATCGTAAAAAGCAGACCCTTTCTTCTCAAATTACTGCATTAAGGGATCCATTGAAATGAATGTGCAAAACAATACTGCCTCTGACCATATGTGGAGATTTCTGCATCCTCCAGGGAAAAGTGGGTCTGATGATATAATTGCTGTCTCCACTCATCCTCTCCATTGTTTGGCAATGTGGTCACTGTGCGGTATACACATAGACACTGGCATCATAGCTGCACTAATTAGTATCATTGACGAGCTCACTGTAAAGTGTGGTGGACTGTTCCATTGTGGAGATACAAACACACTTTCGCCCTACTCATTACACTACCCCTGATCAGGTGCTGAAAACCTAATAAAATGGAAATTCTTGCTGAGATGAGTCCTGCGTGCAAGAACAGCTACTGTTCCCGAGGATAAAGGAGCAAACGGGTTACTAGGAGGCTTAATTTTAATGACAAGCTATAAAAGCAGGTAATTACAGCTAATTACCAGGTCTGTAAGAGGGCTGGCATTGAAATGTATCTACAGAGGCCTCCCTCATCACAGCATGACATATTTATAAAGGTTATATTTATGGAGGTCAGCCATCATTTGCACAACACTATGCGACTGCTTACCTGGGGTTGTAGAAATCGGTTATTTATCGCTCATTGTAAGAAACAGGCCTGTATATCAAAAAGCGGCTGTAAACTGCATGCCATCCACTATACTGTATGAACCTGGCACAATTAGGGGCCTGTGGCATTTCTATCCACTTCGAGCCTCATTTCACATCTACTTGGCAGATCATTTGTCCTTCACCCCGGTTCTTCCTGGAGAGTCTCCCTAGCAGGGTGCCCAAGGCGCGAACCTATCTTTCTCTCTCTCTCCTGACCTCCTCTCTGAGTACCCGCGGTCCTCAGGGTGTAGCTACAGGCAGCTGGACATTAATAACAGGTAACGCTCTATGTTACGCCTTCCTGTCGCCCCGGCAACAAATTAATTCCACTTATTTATCTCTCTCGCCAAGGTCGGCGCGGGTAGAACAACTGTTTATGGAGCGAAAAAGGACAAGGAGTTATGGGTGATGTGCGATGGCTGACAGCACCGTTTGTTTTCCCTGCCACTCTGCAAGTGAGATAAAGCTTATAATGATCAATTTGATAACAAAACCTCTGCTTTTTTTCCCTCCCATCACCGTTTCCTATTCTTTTTTTTGATGAACAATGCCCCCCCCCCATCCTGCAAGAACACCAGCTGCATAAAATGAGAAAATAGTCTGAGGTGGGACTAAATGATAAAGAGGCAGCCATTTTGAAAGAATTTATCACAGCCATCATCATTTTCATGCTGGAAAATTCTTGTCAGGCACTATTGTCTTGGAAACAAAAGCAAAGAGCCAGGAACGTCTGGTAGATTCCATTTCCCTGTGCACAGAGCACACTCTCTGTCCTGCTGACATGAGCAGTCGATTCATGAAAAAATATCACAAACATGTCTCTATGCTTCACTGCACAAAACTCATGATTCACCTTCAAAGTGAAAAGGACGCTGAGGTTCTTGACCAGGAAAAAGTTGGTGATTCAGGTAGTTTTTCGCTACTTGGCAACGAGAGATGGAAATCAAATAAAGCACCTGGAGAATGAAAAAATAGATGCGGGTATTGAAAGATCCTGGCTATAAGGAGGACTCAGAAAGCCCTGCCAGTGACTGGATATGCTCTACCTGTGGTCTTGTATATATCCACTCACATTTCCGCCAGATTTGTATCAGAGCGTGGTGTGTTGACGGAGTGACTACAATCAGTAGGGACAATTCAAGGTGAATCATTTACTAGCGGTTTATATATTCCACTAGAGCCCCCATAATGCCTCAGCCCAAAATAGCAAGGATGGATAAAATGGAGACTGAACCCCTTTTTACAGGGCAGCTTTCACTAATCCTTTTTCTCATTGATTTTTTCCCCTTCTTTTTCCAGCAGCTTCATTTGAGCAGCCCTAGGCCTCCATTATTAATGTGGCTGACAGCCCTTTCAGTCAGGTCCTGCTTCCTGCAACCCTGCCACTCACAAAAGCCATTTGAGTCTGGAAATGAGCTTCCAGCTCTATACTAATACATGGCAAGGCAAGAGAACGTTCAAAAACCATGGATTACATCTGTGGAGACGTCACTTAACCATTTTGATGTATCCATTGCCCTAAGAAGAAGAGATGCCAAACCATTATATATTTATCAGTTGTATACATATGTACTATAGTGGACAACCATCCTAAAGACACATGGCCATGCATGCACACATACACTGTTTTGGCTGCTGGCTGTGTCTGGGTGTAGTGTTTCTTCCCCTAGGCTCAGCGGTTGCCCAAGTCCCTAATGGCCCAGAACGCTGGCATCTCTCCTCTCCATCCTTTGGCTCGTGCAACTGCTGTGGCAATGAGAAATGACTGCAATATCCCAGTTCCCCAGCAAGAGTATGTCAGCAGTCTAACAGTGGCATCTTAACAGATTTCCCTTCTTCCTCTCTGGGCCTCTTCCCCTCCACAGCCCTTCCATCGCTATCCACTTTCAATTTAGTTAAATCCAAGTGAAACGAAATCCATTTCAGAAGACAAATTACCCCACCCCACCAACCCACCCCTCCACAGCATTCTACACAGTTAATGCCAGCCCAGTATGACCATTTATTCAGATGAATGAAAGAGCGAGATTAAAGCATCATTCCCCCGTAAACAGAAGGCATAACACATTAACAAATGCGCCGCATCAGCAAAGAAGGCGCTGCACTCTTTGACAAGCTTGAAGGGTATGTTTTTTGCTGTTTTACATCCAGTACAAGTTCGACACACAATTGCTGACGTCTATAATTGCATTAATGAGTAGAGCGCACGATCTTGACAGTCTGGAACCATTTGAGTTATAAAAGATTTGACAAGCACTGCATTTTTGACAGATGTTCACAGTCCCTCACTCACGGCGACTCGAAAACAAGAGCACTCAGAGGGAGCGCTCAGGTCTCAGAAACGTTTAGTCTTTCTTTTTCTTATGGATGGAGAGAGAAAAAAAAATATCAGCGCAGAGAATCCTGTCATTGTTATAGTCGTCATATTAGGGAGGGAAGGTCTGCTCCCACTACCCTTCAACCCAGACTGCAGAATGGAGCAGCTTTTATGTCTGAGTTGTCTGGTCTCCTGTCTGACTTGTGTGCCTGGTTTATTCTGACACCTAAAACTGTCACAATATGAAATCTGTGACACTGAAGACACTAAACTGAAACATAATAATAGTTCCCAGAGCCACTGAACAGTATTTATCCAATCAAAGAGAACAAAAGCTACTAATCGTACAGAAAAAAAAAGAAAAGTAATGATGCAACACTATTCAATAAAGCTATTCACAAACATGTAACTGCCTAATTTCAATAATCAATATGCAAATAGAATTTGGTAAATGATACGCTCATTTGTAATTTTGAAAACAGATAACAATAGGCTTTAATAAAAAGTCCACATTCAGTATGTAAATGCAATTAAAATGTTCTGAATTCTGGTTAATGTAATTGTAAATGCATATGCAAATGTTTATGTTGGTAACGCAGTAACCCAGTGTAAGCATTGATCTAATGATGGAAACTTCAAAGCACTTTTCTAAGTCGCTCTGAATAAGAGCATCTGCCAAATGCAAAATGTAAATGTAAATGTAAATATGCCTGTGCTGGCTGGATTGAATCCTAATGAACCCCAGACGTTCAGCTGATGTAGCATGAGTGGCAGTTTGAAAAGATGCAGTGGCTCGAATCATGTTTCTGAGTCATTCTATAATTTGGGATTGATTTTACATAAGTATAAACTTACAAAAACAATGTTGTTCTATTGAGATCACTTTTATACGTTTATACTTATGTAACATTATTCCCTGATGCTAAGCTAGTTACTAAGCTTAAACATTAGCCTTTTTTATTTCTCACTGATTGTGTACACTTCCTGGAAACAGAGTTCCTCATTTGCAATGTGAGAACTTGTCTAGGTGACCACTTCTCACAGTTTAACATCATATTAACAAATAATTTAATTTAAATAATAAAGAATCTGTAAACCATAACAGTGCACATAATAGTTGATGGTCAATAAATATGCTTAATTATAATTAGCTCTTATAGACAAAAAAACTTATCACAGTGTGTTTAAAATTAACATTATATATGATGATTATTAATAATAAATTCATATATTCAAATTCAAATGACAATTTTCATGCTAAGTGAAGCATAGTATGCACATAATATTTGTGTGATATTATAACCTGCTTTAACTTAATAGGTGAAATATGCCATTTTTGAAGAAAATCTACTTATCATCAATGGGCAGTAGATAGATTGATCTACTAGACTTCAGCCTCCCCAGTTCATATTGTAGCTCCTACAGTATACAGTATGCGAGGGGTGAGCTACAGTAGCTAGGGTGTGTAAATGGCAAATGACAAAACAGAACGGAAAAAAATGATGTGTGAAAATGAGAGTAAAAATATCCATCTTGTGCTTTCTTTCAGTAATTAAAAATACCAATTATACATCAAGTACATTCAGGCCTAACAGTGACAGTCCCATTTATGTCATTTAAAATATTTCAGAATACATTTAAAATGAAGTCTCCTATAAACGTCAAGACTTGTTTTTTAAGCTTGGCACCATCAAAAAAAGAAGAAGAATTCCTGTCGACAAACCTATTAAATCCATCAAATATCATCCTTATTATTAAACTACTCAAGATTCAATAAACTGTCCGATTTACATATTTCCAATTTGACAGGTTGTAGGAATATAAATGTATTCCCAAGCCTTTTCTCCATTTGATCACATTTCTTCCACTTACTTTATTATGAAGATGGAAGGACAGTGAGTGAGAAAGAGAAGTAATCTTCACCCAAGTTAAAGAGCTACAGTAACATTTCAACTCTCCACTTCATTAAAATATACCAAAGATATGAATATGGATTCCTGGGAATCTTGTGAAAGAAAACAGCTTCACCCATCCAATCTTTGGTGTCCATATTAAAATGTAATATACATTCAAGTAGGAAAAAGCCTGATTAAAAATGTTGTTAGAATTTTTATCGGAAGAGTTGATTATACCGCTCGCCCGACCTATTCGGAGTGTACTCAAGCTCATATATTTTTACCATTTTTTACAAAACAAGTGTACATATGCATACACATTTATATACTGAATCAGGAACAGAAATAAATACAATTAATAAGAACCAAAAAAAATCTAAGCTCTTCCATGCAGGGGAAATCATGGAATCTTTTAAATCTTAGCTGTTCTACACACAGGTTTTTTTATTTGGAAATATAGCATATGATATATTTCTTATAAATCATCTAAAAGCACTATTCTTATCAAAATGCTAAGCACTGAATTATTATCATCAATTGTCATATACAGTACTGTGCAAAAGTCTTACACACCATTTTATATGCTGGACCAATTTTGTTATATATATTTATTATGTCTGCACAAGTATGTATGCATATATAACTTAAAAATTAATAACTAAATAACATTACAGGAGAATATATGCCTGGCTGTAAAGAAAGAAACATAGTACAAGACAGACCAGTTTTCAGATTGAAACAAAAAACCTAATGTACGCTCCTGGGGAGTGCATAAAAATAGAAAGGAGCAAAAACTCATAATAATGCAGACATGATAAACATATATAACAAAATTGGTACAGCATATAATATGTTGCCTAAGACTTTTGCACAGTACTGTACATCAGATGAATAATCACAGAGACAAAATCTGTAAATAAGCAAGTTGCATGTTATTTGGCAAAAGAGCAGAGAGACAACATCTGGCATTCAGGAGAGGGTGGATAGTTGAAGGTGACCACTGAAAGGCAGAGAGAGAGGGAAAAAGAGAAAGAGAGAAAGAGAGAGAGAGAGAGAGAGAGGGAAAGAAAGAGAGAGAGAGAGAGAGAGAGAGAGAGAGAGCTGTAGAATCCACACACCATATGCAGGCCATGTTTTCAACTGCACTATCTAGTGATTTTTTTCAACCCTAAATTGTATTGGTAACTTCCTTTTAAACATATTAATATCTTTAAACATAAGAAAATAATACCGGTTTAAAATGCACCAGAAGCATAAATTTATAAAAAAAATATTTAAAATTAATTGAATAAACATTCCAAATGAATGACATTTCCAGTAAAGTCATTGAAAACACAATTGCCTTTCCATTTCCCATCAGTGTAGGCTTTATTTCTCAGCTATTCGTGCTATTTACGTAGTATGCACCTGTCTTTACTGGTGATTTACGACTAATGGTCGCTGGCACAGTTTCTTGAGAACAGAATGAGCACAAATTATTCCTGTCCAAGGAGTCTGAGCACTAGTCAACCTGATTTAGTGACCCTCTCCACACTAGACATATGATCGAACCCATAGCCAGAATAGCAGCCCACCCACTACTGTTTCATATAAAAGACATGATTGGCTATATATTCTGAGTGGTCTTGCCACATACCCAACCTAAAAATGTACAACTGGGATTTTTAAGTAAGGTGTCTGTGCCATGCACAAGGCATTTACTGTGTATCCTTCTTTTGGTCAACCAATGAAATAACTGTGCCTTGACAGAGTTCAGACACTCTAAAGAAACTTTACACCCGCACATAAAAGGAGTTGAGCTCAAGCCTGGTGATTTACATGATTTAAAGAAATATTCTAAAGAAACTTAAAGAAATAATTTAAAGAAATACTCTAAAGAAACTCTTGAGTTTATGCAAATCCTACATGCCATTTAAAATGCAGTAATACCAGAATGACTTAGGTCTGATACTTAAGCATTTTAAACAGACTAACTATCATGCATTTCTTTGTTTCTTTTCTTTTTTTTTGCTCAATGCCTTTGCTGCTTCGCTGTCAGAGACTGGGGACTTTTAGATTTTGTTTAAGTGGTTCTGACAGTTTTAATTTGTCCACTTAAATGACCCATTAGTGCAGCAGGCACTGGGCAGAACATGAAGTCAAGTTGCAACAGTCCAGTTATAGTGCAGAACAACTTACAAAAAAGCTCCAAGTGGCAGACTTACTGCTAGAGCACAAACATAATTGCCATGGCAGGGATTTAATGACAAACAGCTTTCCATTTTAAAAAGGGTTAAACACCAGCCGGCCCTTGTCCTAAAATCAATTACATGTGGATGTGCAGTGGGAAAAGCACACACATTTCATATTATGATAAGTTTATAAGACTGCCAGGAATGTAAAAGGCAGGTGGAGGTGACATATGGAGTGGCAACTATAACATTAATAAAGAGCAATTATCAAACAATTATGCAAATGAAAAAAAAAAAACAGCATAGGTAAAGAATACACACTATACTTTTTCTTTCATTATTATTTTTTTTTTCTACTATGTAACAGATAATCGGGTGCAACAATAGTCCATATATTCAAACCCTACCTAGCCTCCTATAATTTTTCACTGATCTAATCATGGTAAAATTATTCGATTTATAGCAAACAGCAGCAATAAGAGAAAGTAACTGAAAGTTATGCTACTGAATATAATTCAACAAATATCTAGGAAATCTTCTCTGCATTATGAGAATCAGGTCCAAGATGTAGGCCTGAATATAAATATCTGTATAAAGGTCAAAAGACAAAAATGGCCTCATAAATGTCAAATTGAGAGAATAATAATCTAACAGTGTCTTCTATTAAACAATTTCCCTCTTCCCTTCGGGACAGAAAGCTGGAGATTAATGAGTACCGAAGTGCCCCAGGGGTACAGAGTGGCACTGACCGCTATATATTTGGCAGGTCATGAAGAATGGAGAATTGGCAGAGATCAGTACCCTATAGGGACAGTCCCTTATCCACTCCGCACGACAAATGTCACATTTATCAAAGGTAGCTAAGAAAGTGATTTAAATATGAATTATTTTCAATGCACGTTTGCAACGACACACTCAAGGACTGCTGAATTCATTTGCGCTCTATGCAGATTTGCCATATTAGCCATTCAATCTTTATTCAATATTAGCCTGTCAATCTTACTCTCTAAAATAATCTTTTTGTTAGGGGTTTCGTCTCATGTGCAACAACCAGTTAAGAGAGTCATTTGGAATATTTAATGTATCACTTCTCAGTCTGAATTTCACGTTTACATATGGCTCTGAAAAGACCACCTGTGAATGCATACACCATGGTTGTTCAAATCCTGTCCTGGATGGCCAGGGTCCAGCACAGTTTGTAATTCAACAACACTTAAATGTACTCACTAAACCTGGCCATTAACAAATTAGTTAAATCAGCAGAAAAATCTTCCAGTCCAGAATTCCAACATTCCTGGTATATGCCTGAGGTTATGACTCACACAATCCTTTTTCAAATCAAGAAATAATGATGCTTAGCAACCTTCTTTAATGCAAATACACAAATTTTAATATATAATCTATCATCATCACTTTTACATCTATTACAATGACTTAAAATGGATTGTATTCATATGTTTCAATGGATGTGCTATTTGTCTGTGCACGACTTTAATGTTTTAAAGGCCAAAACTGTGACTAGTTTATATTGCATTCATTTATAAAGTAGCTTTTAAATATTAACTCTAAAGCTCTACAAACCAGTGGAAACAATAATGAATCACAGTATCACATTCGTTCTTGTTCTATAACAATAAATAATGTGAAAATAATCCCTCAAATTTGGCTGATAACAAGCTTTACTCTAGGAAGACAAATGACAGGGCAATGTGATATTGCCTGCTCTACTCAAGAGAGATTTATTCATGCTGATATAGAATAACCAAGGTCAGATTTACTCATGCTGAAAATGAAACAGACACGTAAGCTAAACTAAGGTGTTGTTTTGATGCTGGTCTACTCCCCCCGTCTCGAGGGCCATCGCCATTTGGCTGCCTAAAAGACAGCTTCTGATCACAGTTACTGCAGTGCATTGATTTAAAATTGATTCTAGTCTCTAGTCTTTCTGAATTGAACTTAAAAAAAAGAAGAAAAAAGCTAAATCAACAGCTCAATTGCACATTGTATCACATTGCACAGCCAGCAGATCAAAAAACTACTCATGTAGGATATTTGTACCAAAAGCACACTTTCGGTCTGTCTGGGAGATGAACTGAATCAATTCTGAGAGCAGGCCTCAAGATAACAATAACTACTCAGTGCGAAAGTTCAACAAATTATACAATCGCAGAAATAAAGCTGCTAGCTAGTGTACAGATCGGAAAAGTCAGAGATGAAACTTTATCAACCTCATCAACCTATCAATACTGTATCATCAACTTTAAATCATGTAAATCACCAGGCTTGAGCTCAACTCCTTTTATGTGCGGGTGTAAAGTATCTTTAGAGTGTCTGAACTCTGTCAAGGCACAGTTATTTCATTGGTTGACCAAAAGAAGGATACACAGTAAATGCCTTGTCTGCCTTTGGAATACAGGTCTGGATAGACAAATTTATGAAACACTAGGAATTTCCATTGCTCTCCATCCATCCATCCATCCATCCATCCATGCATCTATCTATCTAAGGAAATATCCAAATGTCTCTAAGCTTATTTCAGGTATTTGTTCAGGTACGGATATCTGCTCTTCACACATAGCATGGGCTGAAACCAAGGGTTAATAATGGTAAATAATGGTATGTTTATGTTAAATTCAATAAATAGTACAGTATCTTATAAACATTATCAATATGTAAAGAGAAAAGTCGAAAATAATTTTGCAGAGTGTACTGCCTCCATCACCATGACTATGGTCTGCTTGTTGGTGCCACCATAATATATACCTGAGTCCTCCCACTGTAGCTTTCACATCCCTAAAAGATACATCATACATCATATCTAAAGCTTCAAACAGGTTTCACAAATATGTTTTTTACTAAATAAGACATTCAGAGTTCTGTAAATAATATGATCCATACCCAGGAGAAAACGACTGGAGAAATGTTGGTCCTATGGACCGGCTAATTCCTGTAAAATGTTTCTGGCATTTGCTTATACCTATTTTCAGGGCGTTTCAGGATGTTCAAGTTCAGATTGTGCATGTCGAAAACGTCTTAAAATACCTTTACCAGAAAATGCATTTTCCATTAAACCATCAGTTTTTTTCACTGGTTATGTGCTCAGTTCAATAGGAGTGGAAATATAAAAACATGTGGTAGAGGTGATAAGTCAAGGAGCTTTGAAGAATTTTTCCATAAGTTTTCACAGCCTTTCAGTTCAGCTGAGCCACCTCAGATACAGACAGAGGTTATCGTGGACAAAAGCAGCAGAGGAAGCCTTTCAAACTCTCAAGATGTGCTTCACTTCTGCCCCACTATTACAGCAGCCCAAACCCCCCCCCTCTCTGGTGGTCGAAGATAGAGCTACTACAATCTCAAGTAGCAGTAGGAGCTTTTTCTCATCAACAGACAAACTCGCTGCTGTAAGAATGTTCACTATGGGTCTAAGGTATGAGAAGCAAATGAATTTTTGTAAGACTTTTTGGATATATATTACCAGTTTGGACATTCTAGGATCAACTAGGATAAAGTGGTTGGCAAATATATATTAGTAAATTTTATTTTCTTGGGGTTGCCATGTTGCAAGAGGTTTTATGCTTGATGCCCTTCCTGACGCAACTCCTCGTCTGAGGATCTAAATGTGGCGATCCTCCGGTTAGCAACTCAAAGCCTGAACCGCCTAAAAAAAATTAACACACCGAATTTGGTTTATTAATTGAGGTGTCGAAACAACTGACTATGAGAAATATTTATATATATTTAGAGTTGCAGTAAAATTTAAGTTCTAGTTAAATTAAAACATTATTTCTGCAGACTCTAAGTCAAGCCCTAAACATATTACTGCCTATTATATTTAAGAAAAAGATATATTTTTGTTAATTTTGCTTTTAGACTTTGGGCTGCATGGGATAGATTTTTCTACAAAATACTGTCAGCAGCTAAAAAAAAAAAAGTGCAAATAAAAATAGACTATGACCTGGGATATGATGACATGGCTATGAAACTGGCAGAAGAGTTGAGGCTCTGATTCTAGGATTCTAGAGAACAAGACCCAGTTATTATTTGATTTGGTCTTGATTTGGTTTATGGGTCCAACAGGGTGTGGAAATAAAATGGCATCTTACATATCATCCAGATTTTACTTCTTCTAAGGTGAAGACCTCATATCTATATGAAAAGTTGAGATACTGTACACCAAAATGACCTGACCTTACGAATGGTACACAGATGTATGCTATCAATACCTTGCTGGAATTGTACATAAAGTTCAAGATTCAAGGTTTTTATTGTCAATGCCACCATACAGTATGTGTAGAAATTGATATACCAATATATATATAAATAATAATGGAAATATGAATAAGAAGGCTACATACAGTATATCTTTCGCCATTTTTATAATTTTCCCACACTGATCCAGATCCATGGTCCATTTGTAGCCCTTTGGCACTGCTGAGCATCTTTATTTCATTGTACACTAAATAATTTTTGTGCACTGTCTACTGTATAACATCTCTGACCATTATCTTGAACAATGTTATTTCAATAAATACTTTATACCCTGCTATTTGCATTCTGATTATAAAATTACCAAGACTACCTCCAAACACTAGTAATGACAGAAGCAGTCTTAAATACGAGAGTACCCAACCCTAAAGGGTGTCCAAAGATAGTTAAAAATACCTTTAGACAATTAGCTCCTGTACTTACTGTACAGTACACTGTCTGATATAAATCAGTAAATATTTACAAGAAAATTGCAAAAATCTGCATACTGCAACATAGAGGAAATGTCCAAAATATTAGCTTTTCTAATATTTTCATATACAGTAAATATTATAAAAATGAAGTATATTCACATCTGCCCTAATGGGAGGTTGATGTGAGTGCTGAATTCAAATCCCATTAATGCATTAGGAACGGGACTGGCATAATGGCATTTAAGAGACAAAGTACCTCACGGTGGCCAGGCTGACCTATTAGGAAATCATTCCATTTATACAAATGAGAACCGTGATCCAAAAAAGGTCTGAATGACATCAGTTGATTACATTTTAATTCGATTATGGGACTATAATGCGAAAATCTTTTCATTAACAATAATCAGAGCAAGATAAAGTGTAATTGTAAAACTATTTTCTTCCCTCTGTTCCCTGGCTCTTGGAAGCTTGTCTAGTTAGCTACTCCATTAATGGTGTCAAAAATGGATCAAATAGAAAGAAATAAGGGGTTCTGCTATGCTGAATATTGCTCTTAATACACTCAAAAAAATGAACCTGGCTACCTGTTACATGCACTAAAATGTAATATGTGTTTTGTACATAATAATTTCATGTTTCCAAGATAAACATGAATAAATGATGTTGTATTTACATGAAATTCAACAACTTAACATGTATTAGATTCAATCATGTTGAGATAAACCAGAGATCTTGTCACTATGAAAAGCGGAAATATCAGATCAAACATCGCGAGAAGATATCGCGAGAAGAGAACACAGCGTGTTGAGAAGACAAACGTTTGGCGGGCGTGTGGAAAAGGTAAGCAGGAATTAATTCCCATGTTTCTAAATAGAAACGAAATACTGAACATAAATGTCACCTGCTGTTTAGCGATGTTTAGTCACGTTATTTTGGTTTAAATTATTTCTTGTATTTTTAATCACACTTAAAATACCGACGGTTATATGCGCGTGCTTAATCTGCGGTTCGGTTCTGGTTTCGGTCTGTTCTCATGAGTTGTGAAGCGAGAGGAACAAAGTATAAATATTGTTCATTTGATAAATTAAGTATCATGAATTTTAATTGAATCTATCTCTGTATTTTTTCACAGGAGTTTGTGAGTGAAAGTGTCCTGTCTGCATCTGACTTCAGGAGTTTCCTGACCAACCGTCTCTAACGGTCATATTTAAAAGTCATAACGTACAGTTATAAAGTACAAAACGTTTCTGTTGGTGTTTAATTTGTTTTTCTATGATTAATATTTATTAAATAGATTTTTTTTTTTTTTTTTTTACATCTTTTTAAATTGAGACCTCATTTGTAAGTTGCTGCTGGTGTAAAATAAAAATCTCAGTTTTATCCCGTTTGTCTTATGCTTCCTTCCTTCACAGAATTCTGTTGACCAGGGCTTGAAATTTAAATTTATTTGAGTTGGATCAACTTAATTTACAACTGAAAAATTTGTTGTACTAATGCTATTCATTTATGTTAACAGTATTAAATTATGTTGGACGCAGCTGTAGTAAATAAGTTAAATGAACCTAATAAAATTAATTTGACTGAACCTAAGAACATTAAGTTGGGCCAACAAAATTACTTAACGCTGGAAGAGAGCCATTAAATCAGGTGGAAATTCTTTCCATAATTTAATTATGTTCATTCAACGAGTTTTTCTTTTTGAGTGTATAATAATAAAAACAAAGTGATGCACCACTGAAGGCCAAGTCAGATTTAGGCTCACTGTCATACATTAGTGATATACAGTATTATATTAAGGGTCAGCATGGTGGCTTAGTGTTTAGCACTTTCACCGGGGTCTGGGTTCGATTCCCGCCTGGAGTTTACATGTTTTCCTCATGCTTGGTGTGTTTCCTCCATCCACAAAGACATGCAGATTAGGCTAACTTTAGGCCAAATTGCCCATAGTGTGTATACTGTATGAGTGTGTAAGTGTGTGTACTGTATGTATGTGTTTGTTCTGCGATAGATTGACACCCCATGCAGGGTGTACCCTACCTCGTGCCATCTCCTGGGATAGGCTCCAGGATACAGCGGTATAAACAATGAGAAAAGACAATGATGGGTATTATATTATAATGCAATGCCACTCTGATTATCTGTATCTGTTCAGAGTTTTTTTTTTTTATAAAAATCTCAAATGTGAAAAAGCTGGTACTGTTAACATGATGTATGAATTCTGGTTTTAACAGTTCAACATACTTAGTTTCATCATTTGGCCCATGAGGGGCATTTTTTAATTCCTGTGCATGATATAGTATAACTAATGTAACTGGTTCTATTAGCAGAAATCTAAACAAACAAGGGACCTAATTCCTCTCCCAGTAAACACCTCTGTCCCTGTCCCCTGTACATTACATTGCCTTTCATCAGGTCCTACATTTCCTGTACACAACCTTGATCAACTATCATTTACACTATGACTTTATGAGTCATACCAAAGGTTTGTTAAAGAGCGCATATACAGTTATACGGCACTTCCACACAATGCGAACAGCTGCTTATCTGTTCCCAGTAATAATGATCATCAGAAGAGAGAGCTTCTGACATAGCAGGCCTTTCAATCACAAAAAAAATGGTTTGTGCAACAACATCACAATAGTTTTTTTTCAATTTTTATATCCTAAGTGTAATATAAGCTCGATTGATTTCACTCGTAACTGTGCACTGTAAAAGGTACCCATTATATAAATAAGGTCTAGTGCTGAATGGTTTTTTAGAGATATGGAGAATGAACTTTTAAAACTGGCAATAAATAACACAATACTTCCAAAATTGTGAAATGCCTGTCCAGAAACACATATTATAGTAGCTGTATGCTATAACACTACCACCTCTTTGTCCTTTTGTACCACTACAGTTTGCAAAAGTTACAGTTTGTTATAATGCCTGCAATAATATGCATGCTGCCTAACTACCTCTATTGCGGTGTGTATTGTCTTGCACTGTTGACATAAATGAACACTACCTTGTTTAAAATATAAAAAAAAACAAAGCTTGTTAAAAGTACAGACTCGATCATCCGTGTTTTCATGTGGCACACCACCTATAGAGTGCTCCTGCTTTAAACCTTCTTGTGAATGAAGAGTGAATAATGAAGGAAATGACAAGATCCTGGGTATGTGATTGATGAATAGCTGTAAACGTCCATACCTTCTATAATATATGTGCTTTTTAACTGGATTTGTGACCTTGTGAAGTTGTTCAACTAGCACTTTTTTTTAAAGTGCTCAACTCTGTGTTAATGTTTGAATTACAGGTCTATCTCGGGTCATTCTATTCAAGAGCGTAAGGCCGCATTTACGTCAGCAGCCATGGTACTAGTACAGCGCTCGGCACATTTTCTTTTGCAACTGATTATTTAAACTTTACCATTTGTTCTGTTATAAGAAGAAGAAGAGAAAATCAGGGCCATGCTTTTTTAAAGCACTTCACCACCTCTTGATGACATCAGTAACATGTGAAAGGATCTGACATTGGAAAATCTGCAAGGGCTTGGTGTTGCAGTAATTTAAGAGGCCAGTTTGCCTTTGTAATTACATTAACGAGGCATCCATGGTGCAACGGTGGACATAATGAGATTTTAAATACGTATTGATCAATACGTCACACCAGGTTTCTTTTCCTCCCTGTTGTAATCAGGGTCATCTGGGGCAGGATCACATCTGGAAATTTATCCCCCTTTAGAAAACAGATTCACATGCCAAAAGCAAAACAAAAAAGATGCCCATATTTATCACCATTATTTGGAATTGAAAACAGAGGCGATGTCTGTAAGACTATGCCAGGAATACAGGTAAGCCAAACTTCCGTGAAGCTAACCCTTTCCGTAGCACTTCTCATTTAGACAGGCAGGAAAAGAACAGTCCTAAGGATTTGGTATAAATACCGAGTATGTTGCCATTTCCTACTCTGCGATGTCAATTACTCTTAAAGAATCCTCCTGTGAAGACAGTTCACTCGCATCTGTGAACCATACAGTGCCTTGAGCAGAGTTACAGCTTCAGAGCCACTTCATCTGCAATGGCAGCAATTAGGGACGCCAACCCTCTACATGCCACCCAAACTACGACACATCTTTCATCTACCCCTGAGCAAGTTAACACAAGAACGATGGAAATACAAGCTGCAGTGAGCAGACAAGCACAATCTGTCAGACACACACTTCACCTATTCTGCTCGTTGCATATTTTAATGGAAATTTGGAGTTTATTCACCTAATGATGCATAAATCTGAAGGTTTATGAATTCAGGGGCAAAGGGGAGAACTGTAAGCTGATTACCGAAGGTGACCCGTTCACATAAAGAGATCACTTCTCTGGGTAGGAGCAAGGACTATAAGAGACGACCCCCCTTAGGCCTGTTTAGCGCGTACCTCTGAATCACCCAGACCAGGCCCTGAAGTGCAACGTTAGTGAATCACAACTACGGTATACAATGCAAAAATGACCTCCTTGGATTTGTACTAACAAAAAATGAAAAAAAAAATAATAATTAAGATTTAGATTTGTTTTTGTGTAAAATTTATTTAAATGGAGTATCTGAAATTCAGTCGGATTTTTCTTTGTGCATACTGTAGTGAAGCTTAAGCCAGGCAAAATGTTCATTATGAATTCTAAGATGACATATGGATATATATATAAAATGCATATAAAATCCAAGGAATTTCCAATTCTAATCGGGAAAATTCTCTCCATAATCTAAAGACAACAAGGATTTTGGTTTTATTTAGGGTAAAGTTGAAGATTAAAAACTAGTGCTGCACAAGTAATTGCATAGAAATAGAAATAACAGAATGGACCTGAGTAATTATCTAATCGTTGCAATTAATTACAGATAATATACTGAGTGCATAGGCAGGAATGTATGTGAAGTTTGCCAATAATCTATGTATTCGTTAATTCTTTTTATATAACTTTTGAGGAGCTGAATAAACACTTCCATGTGATTACTGGTGACAGTATCTTATAATCTTCAAATATGAAATGATACATATTACTGTGCATAGTTACATTTAATCACAATATGTCAAAATAATTCAAATAATTTACTTTAAACCTTGCTCCCTAGTAAATACTCAGATTAAACATATTATTTATTGTACTGTGCTATAATTAATCATATTTATATGAGTATTGGTATATTTGCTGGAGTGTCATTCCAGGATGTTTATTGGGACATATGGAAATAAACTCAATTTTTCTTAGTAAAAAATTATATAAGGTTTACGTAAGTCAAATACAATTAAATAAGGTAAAGTAAAATTGAATTTTAATTAAATACAAGTAAAAGCAGTAAAACTTCATATCCAGCAAGCAGAGTTGTCTAACATAAACCATTAGGTTCTGTTTTAAACACAGATGCGGACCCATCTTCTAGAAGAATCTTTGAGGATGGGAAAACACAATGATCGAAATCGCTGAACGTCACAACAATTACAGTCAGATGTCTAAAGAGAAGTTTTATTTTTAGGCCCTACATCACCCATGGGCAGTAGAGCACTGAAGACAAACTGGGGGCCTGAACATAAAGTCTAAAAGACCATGAACTCAGCATTAGCCAGCCAAAAGCAGGAGCAGCGAAGCTCAAATAAAAAAGGAGAAGAAAAAAAAAACACATAAAGTGCACCTACCTGCTCCACCAGGCACGGCATTTTACTCTCTCTCATTCTCTCACATCCATATAAATGACATAGTTGAGATTTAGCCATGTGTGAGAGTGTGTGTTATGCCCTAGCATTGAGTAAAAGGCAGTGAGGACGAGCATGCATTGGCTCTGTCGAGGGCACCCACAGTGAAAGGAGAGTGAGAGGCAGAGTCAGTAATGGGGTGACTTACCTCAGCGGGAACACGCTCTTCAAAATGGCAGTTCATTATCACATGATAAAAAAGCAGCACCACTAATAAACACCATTTGGAATAATAAAAGGTTGGTTTTATAACAATCAGGGTGAAAATCTTTGGTGTTGTAAAGCCCTTACCTTTTCATAAGAAGTGGGAAAAAAAACAGTGATGCTCGATTTCAGTGTGATCCTTGTTGATGTTTTATCAGGTTTATTCACACTATTATTATTTTCTACAATATTATGTAGAAAGATTTAATTGCATGTAAGCTGTATACAGTGCATGCATTAATCTGTTTCATGCATATCCCTAATATATATATATATATATATATATATATATATATATATATATATATATATATATATATATATAATTCAGTTATATTTAATAAACCAGAAATAATCATTCTCTAAAAAATCCTTGTTTTAAATTCTAAACTCCTTTATTAGCTGCATAAGCTGCTATTTGGTGTGTTGGATGTTCTCTGTGTGAACTTGCTTCTCTCGCTAATATGTCAGATGTATTTATTATAATATGCTTCATTCAACAAGACAGATCTCACCCTAACCTGAAGCTGACTGAGTACCAATTTTGCATTTATTTTGCCATGCATCCAGGCATAAACATTTCCACAGCAGTACACACCTACCTTCCAGCCCACTGGGCATACTGTCACGACATCACACATCACACAATAAATCATAGCAACTCAGAATACCCAGAAAAAAAGAAGTAAATCAAAAAGTGGAGATGCATGTATAAAGCCACAGAAACAGGAATATACTGTACATGAATAGCTTAGAGCAAGAGCTACTTATACTATGAAATATATTATGGTAAAAAAAAAGCATCATGTACCTTTACTTTTACCTAGGATATTGACATAATGGTTCCGTGAAGAGAAATTCCAGAGAGATACATGGGCGATACAAAGGAGAGGAAAGAAGCAACTGTAAGATTCACGGACTTATGTAAGATTCAGAGGATATGAAAGGTTAACATTTGACCTAGCTCCATGCATTAAGGGCACAGGAGATGAGGCAGGCAGAAGAGACGGAAGCTTCCAAGATGAGGAACATGCCAAGACATGATGGCGCAAGGGATGGAGGGAAAGCATGAATATTGAATAGTGAGCTAATGCTTTCCTGCTTTGCATCTTGAGAATACATGCTAGTACATTTATAAAGAACAAACAAACCCTCGAGAGATGTTCTTCAATCTCCAGCCCAACCAACGTGTTCAAAGCATTATTTTTTTTCCGCCCTTTATGAAAATGAAGTTGGCAAGCAATAATGGAATAGCAATCAGTTGCAGATGACTGAAACTGGAAATAAATAAATAAGTCGATTGAAAAAAATAAAGTACCACAGTAGAGGACTTTAAATAAGAGATAAATTAATAAATAAATTAAAAAGACCAAACCATCCATTGAGTCAGTGCCAAGCCGGAAAGAAAGCAGGCCCGGTAAATCCCTACCAGCGGTGACGCGATGTGAGAAGGAATCAGCACAAAGAGGCGAGAAAGAGGCAGAGGAAGGATGGAGGAAAGGGTGGGTAATGGCAGCAAAAAGGGGGGATAAAGGAATAAAACTCATACCTTGGTCGCCCATCATCAGGTGCGCAAGACCTTAAGGGAAGACAAGAGCACAGTCAGCACAGAGAACGGGATCATGTGGAAGCTTTCTGTCACATTGACATGCAGGCATCTTGTGAAAGCAGGATGCCTGTGCTGCAAGGCCCAGGGTGTGTTACAGTTTCAGGGAGAGAAGGGGGGAGGGGGGGGAGAAGAGAGGTGTTTTTATTTTTTTTTTGGGAAGGTTGAAAAAATAAAAGCATTCCCTCAACCCGACAGTTGCGATGCTTTATCTGTCACATTTGAAAGGGACAAATCTATAAAAGAATCATTTTGTTGTTGTCATAGATCAAACATTCCCTCCAGCTAGTCAACCTTTCCCAGAAATTTGATTATATAATTTTGACAAATGGCAACGTTACATGACTAGACACCTGAAGATATTCATACATAGTTGAAGAGGACCTACCCGCTCCTATTACGTGTTATACACAATAATAAAATAAACTCAAACGATATTTTATTTCGGCAAAATAAAAACAAGACTCTATCAGTCAAACAATGTCTATGTCTGAAATGAAAACTTAGCAGCTCCCATTTCATCTTCCACAAAATATCACCTGTAAATTGTGGCCTTTCCTACATGCATAATAGATTCAATACCTTCAAAGGAATGAATTACAATAGAGCAGATATTTTACCCGTCTAGACTCTAAGTGTTTGTACCACCGGCAGGGAATATAAAAGATGATTTGTCCCCAGTACTTACCCTCTGTCCCTAAAGCAACACCATACAATTTGAGAAAAATGGACAGTATTTGGCTAGCTTTGAATTTCTGTGTACAATTTCAATTGCATGCATTAGGGAGTGTACATCATTTTGAGCTAACAGGAGAGAGAAAAACAGAGCCTCTGAATACAGAGGAAGGAGGCTATTTTGGCTGGTGGAATTTGGACTGATTTTTTAGAAGACACAGGACAGAGACCAAACCCTGGGCATTCTGACCAACACCAACATTAAGCAATGGACACAAAGATAAAGATGGAAGGAAATGCTTATACCTTTTACCTTATACATTATGTGACCTCAGAAATGGTTCCGGTCCCCAGTAGGCAATGTTTGGCACCACTTACCATTCTTCAGCCACCACATTAATGTATTATTTTTTAAATTACATTTAGCGCATTTCAGAAGGAAAAGTTTGAGGTATGGAAATAGAGAGAAGTACATGACAATGGGGACTTGAGAATGAAAAGAGAATAAGAGTGTGTAGGTGTACCCACCTCCAGTGTAGACCTCTTCTGGAGGACCGGCCGAGGCGTGGAGAGAAAGAGGAAGACATTGATTAAGAGGCATGCAGGCTAGAAGGTGGCCCAACCTCGAGGACTACCAAAGCTACATGCGTCTTATCATCCTGCGCATACTGTATGCCTAAGCCAAATCAAATGCTGCTATGGAGAATAAACCACATGATCTCATTTCCTTGATGTCTCCGATATCCGTTTCTAGCTTTGAATACGGTCCAGACTCATAACTGTCATTAATGGATAAAACTTGATGAACCTTCAACCAGAGAGACTTTTAAAAAAATTTATGGCTTTGCCTAATTAGAATTTGTCTGTTAAAATATTCCCGCTTCATCTTGTTGTTTCCTTTTTTCTGTTCCCATACTTCCTGCCCTCAGCAGGGTTTGTGTTTTGTTGTTTCAGCAACATGCACGTACAATAACAGAAAATGCACTGCTTTCACACAAGGAAGCCCTACATTTTAATCCAAATGCAGAAATTCAATCTTATTCAAAACAAAAACATGCCTAATCTTAAATAAGTCTTCCTGGTTGAAATAATGTTAGTAAAAGATCTCAGTGCGAGAGTGCTTCTATTGCCAATTAAACATGTATTGAAACTGATTTATTTCAGAGAGCATGCACAAACATGCAAGGAGATAAATATCCGAAAGCAAAAGGAGAGTGATCGATGTGTGATGAATAACTCCTAATAATTCATTAAAAAAAGATGTACCCTTTCACTGTAAGTGTAGTTTTGACACATAATAAATTAAAATCAAGTTACATAAAGTCACTCATGTTTATTCAAGCTAGATTAAAAAAGAGGTTTTGAAGGAATTACTTAATGGCAGTACAAAAGTTCGAACTGATTTCTAGAGATTATTTTTGCTTGGTTGTAAGCCATGCAGCTGTTAATTAACGAGATCAGATGATGCAGCATACACCTACTGAGAGAAAACAAAACCGGTCAGTCAGATCAGTAAGAATGAAATGTACAGTACCTGTACTGTGATGGATTACTCCATATAGTCATCATATGACATTAATGACTATGCTTTCTGACTTTAGATTTGCCTGTTTTCTTCTCTAAAGAAAAAACATTACCTTGATAATAGAGACATTCATGCTTTCGCTCAACACAAACCACTCTTTCCATGGGCCAGCCTGTTTGGGGGCGGCCCCTGTGATCCGAGTCTCCCTAACATGCCACATCTATCTGGTAGTGTGTTAAAAGCATCCAGGCCTACCTCTGTTGTTTTTGCGTCTCGAGGGGAACAATGACCCAAGACTTACCGCTGCAGTCTGCTCCGTTCGACCAAATACAAATTGCATGCACCACAACTGCCACTAGAAAAAAAATGCTGATGAATGAATGAATAATAAAGAACGTAAAAGGTGCCATGGCATAAATAATGACAACGAAACATTAAGCTGTTTAGGTGCTGCAGTGCAGGGTGGCATATGTTTTTGCAGACCTACTCCTACTGTGTCCTCTCTTGACAGAATGTTTTGTGCACTAATAATTGAATAATCATTTTAGAATGAATGATGCGTACCAATTGAATTGAAAAAAAGCTAATAAATCTGCATGCTGATTACTACTAAGAACTATCAACCAGACATCTTTTACAGTGTGCGATATTGATTTTATGTTCATATCCACCCTCTGTCTCGACCACTACGATCTAAATGGGCCCATTATCTCTATTACAGTATGTGCCTATAGCGCATAGTACATTGCTAATCCTATTTTCACTTGCATCTATATGAAAGAGACCTGATGTTCCTCTCTGA